>NW_020955388.1:806417-857306 GCF_003031625.1 Empidonax traillii | reverse complement strand
CCAGGCAGAAAGGGACCTGGGGGTGCTGATTGACAGGAGGCTGAACATGAGCCAGCAGTGTGCCCAGGTGGCCAAGAAGGCCAATGGCATCCTGGCCTGCATCAAGAACAGTGTGGCCAGCAGGAGCAGGGAAGTGATCCTTCCCCTGTACTCAGCACTGGTGAGGCCACACCTTGAGTATTGTGTTCAACTCTGGGCCCCTCAGTTCAGGAAGGACATTGAGGTGCTGGAGCGGGTCCAGAGAAGAGCAACGAGGCTGGTGAAGGGACTTGAGCACAAGTCCTATGAGCAGAGGCTGAGGGAGCTGGGGTTGTTTAGTCTGGAGAAGAGAAAGCTTAGAGGTGACCACATCACTCTCTTCAACTACCTGAAGGGAGGTTATAGCCAGGTGGGGGTTGGGCTCTTCTCCCAGGCAACCAACAATAGGACAAGGGGACATGGGCTCAAGCTCTGCCAAGGGAGGTTTAGGTTAGATGTTAGGAAGAAATTCTTTACAGAGAGGGTAATCAGGCATTGGAATGGCCTACCCAGAGAGGTGGTAGATCCACCATCCCTGGAGGTTTTTAAGCAGAGATTGGATGTGACCCTTAGTGCCATGATATAGTAATTGGAATTGGATCAGGGGTTGGACTTGATGATCTTGGAGGTCTTTTCCAACCCAATCTATTCTATGATTCTATGATTCTGTTTGGACTAACCTGACAGTAGAAGGAACCTAGAGATTTACTCAACTCTCAAATTTCTCTTGTAGAATTGCACAATGCAACATCTTCCTAGTTCTTTCAAGTTCTTATTAGTGTAAGATGCTTAGCTTGAGAGTTGAGGAAAAGTTGTGATTTCTTTGTTTACCAGATATTTTGCTGAACTGTATTAATCTGTTGCCCCTCCTCCATGTTTTCCAGTAACTGAGCTTCAGTTCCTGCTTTCTCGGAACTAATCTGAACAAACACAGAGTACTTGTGTACTTGAGTAGTGCTGTCTTCAGAAGGCAAAAAAATATCAAATACCAAAACACCAAAAAACAGGGAAGTTGAAGTTGAAGCTTAAGAAAAAGACTCTCATCTAGGCCTGATCTGTAGCTTGTTGATGAAGTGCACTTGCTGTGTGGACTTGGTAGCTAAGAGGGATGGATGATCTGTGGCCTTAGACTACAACCAGGAGGCTGCACTTCCTCTGATCCACTGGATTCAAAGAACCTTCCTCAAAAGTAAGGTGTACTTTTATGATCATCTATGCTGTTGCTGCTCCATGCAGTNGACTCTCATCTAGGCCTGATCTGTAGCTTGTTGATGAAGTGCACTTGCTGTGTGGACTTGGTAGCTAAGAGGGATGGATGATCTGTGGCCTTAGACTACAACCAGGAGGCTGCACTTCCTCTGATCCACTGGATTCAAAGAACCTTCCTCAAAAGTAAGGTGTACTTTTATGATCATCTATGCTGTTGCTGCTCCCTCACTGCATGGAGCAAAGTGAAAGTGCCTTCAGCAGTTGTATGACAGCGTGAGTGACATTTAGATTATTTGAGAGCCTTGGTTTGATCACCCTAGTTAGATTTAGGAAGTAGATTTCCTTTAATCTCTTAAAACTGATCCTATAGTTGCTAGCTCTTAATTTCTGTGAATCTTGTTCTTTTTATTTGTTTGGTTTAGCACTTTCTCAAGAGCGTTAGTTTAAACTTCCTTACGGACCTTACAAAACTGAATACACTCATAACCACGCCTCAGAACTGCTTACCTAGGGTTCACCTGGATATCCGATGAACACAAGTCATCAACATGTCCTTGCCTCAAAGAAGGGGAATGGTGTCCTTGGATGCATTAGACGAAGCATTTCCAGCAGGTGAAGAATAGTGATCCTTCCTCTCTACTTAGCACTGTTGAGTCCACGTCTGGAGTGTTGGCTCCAGTTCGGGGCTACCCAGTACAAGAGAGACATGGACATATTGAAGAGAGTCCAATGAAGGGCTAGGAAGATGATCAAATGCCTGGATCATCTCTTTTATGAGAAAAGGTTGAAAGAGCTGGGACTGTTAAGTCTGGGGAAGAGAAGGCTCAGAGGGATCTCATCTATGTGTATAAATAGCTGAGGGGAGGGTATAAAGGTGACAGAGCCAGTGATGCCTAGTGATGGGGCAAGAGGCAGTGGGCACAAACAGAAGCACAGGAGGTTTTGTTCCAACATCAGGAAACATTTTTTGACTCTGGGGGTGATCAAGTCAAGGACCTGATTGAATTTTTATCCTTCTTGACATCAACGTAAACAACTAGTTTTCTGTTCTACTGGCATGCCATGCCTTTACTTGTTGCCATGTTGGTCTTTGAAGTCAGTGTATTACTATGCCTGTGTCATCTTAAAAAAATTGCAGTATATTCTTACCTGGTACACATCTCAGGCAATTTAAATGCTTTTGCTTATTTTAGGCTTTAAGGAAAGAAGTCAGGCATTCAGCAGAACTTAGGTCAGTTTGGATGTCAGAACCCTGGAGAACACTTCCCCTTTGGAAAGGGGATCAGCATGCAGTAGCCATTTCACCATGCACTTGGTGCTGCCCAGTGACAGATCCCAGGTGAGGATGTACCTTGCCCATGAGGTGTGATGCTGGGGGGCAAGAGGGTACTCTGTTACTACAGTTTGGTATCCTCAGCAAAAATAAGTTAAGATGGAATGCAGATGTTAGCAAGTTATGGATCATGTGGATCATGTATGTTTCTGACCCATTCAACCCTCTTCATAGTTGGAGAGAAATAGCTTCTTTTGTGGCATGATGTGTCTGGTTGGTACAACTGCTTTAAAATAAGCAATACCTTTGTAAGAGCTGGATTGTATCCATTTCTATAAAATCGGTGACTAGCTGGATGTCATCACATAGTTATTTTCAAATAATTTCAGCTTGTGTGTGTCCTCCTGAACATTTATGCTTTTAAGAATTCTGATTGTGAAGATTTGTTACCCTCAAACCAACCAAACTGCAAACACTTGGGAATGTGGAGAGAGCAGCAAAGGCATGTCATATATGTCCCCCAAAAGCTAAAAAAAAAAAACAAAACAAAAAAAACTAACCAAAAAAACAGCCAATGAAATTATACATTTGTGGTTGTATTTTCAAATCTAATGGTTGGGTTAACTGAAGTAGAAAAGAGCTTGCTCACTTGTGGAAGCACCCCACATAGTAACCTGGCTGCGTTTGCAAATAAATCCCCCTTCTCTACATTGATGAGAAAGTTGTTTCAAAGCCCTGGGGCTCAGATGGTTAGAAGCATTCTGTAATTTTCAAAATAAATCTCTTCTCCAATTTCATACTTACTTGACTCTTTGGCAATATCCTTTTGCTGAGAGAGCCTTTTTCCTTCCTTGGTATTTATTTTGGCATATTTCAGAGGCAATATTGTTCACTTTTAGCCTTCATTTTGCCAAGAAAAATAAGCGAAGCTAGCTGTCTACTCATAAGCTAAACAACATAGGGGAAGGTAGTCCTTAACCATTTTTGCACCTGCTTTACTGGTCAAACATGAGCAGACCAAATGTTCTCCTTCCCTCTCCCAGAAAACTTCACTGCAGCCTTTGGGACCCTGCTGGATTATGAGTATCTTGGGCACCTCAGGTGACTGTGAATGAATGCTAGGGATTAGACAGTAGGGTACCTGTCTGATGATACTGCTCTTGAGACTGAGATAAGGAAGGGGTGTAGTGGCTGTGGTCATGTGAACAAATGGAGGAGCAGAATACACCCAGGAGCATTGACAATAAAAATTAAGAGTTAAAAAAATATTAAATATAGAGATGGGTTAAAAGTTTTTTAGGGTAAATGTTCTTGTGTCAGGAAAGATCTGTTTATTCAGATAACTTGAGTGTGGTTGCAAGTTTGTATAACTAAAAAAAGCTGACAAACTACTTTAAATATCAGTGTGTACCTCTGTTTGCTATGCAGCTAATTTTTCATCCTGTTTAAAAGAGTTTAGCATTTCCGTAAATTGAATATGCATGCAGTCTGGTGTTGCTGAATTTCCTGCTAATAAGAGAACCTAAAATGGGCGTGTGGGGGAGAGATGATGAGGAACAGACATTGAGTTGTTACACAGTTCTGCATCCTTGCGCTGGGGTGTGGAAGGTGTGTGTCGCAGTGCCTGCTGCTCCAGGAAACAGACCTTCTGGGGCGAATTCCTCCTTCTGTGGTAATGCCATCTTTCCTTTTATTAATGCAAATTAATCACTTGTACTAATCTCTTTTCAGATGTCTGCTGTTTCTAATTTACATGAGATCATGTAACCGTACACTTCCCAGTTATGCTTTCCAGTTACGTGCCACCTCAGTTAATTACTCAGGAGTTTGAGCAGTATTCTCATCAGTTCTTTGGACTAAGTCATAGGGAACTATTAACTTTGCAATTTTGTTAGCACTCAGTCATTTTGTTCAACTTTTTTTTTAATGCTTCCTTTTGTGTTTTAGTGACATATGGGAAACTGCTATACTGTGTTAATACTGTATATTTTTCCTGAGGAAAAATTTTAATTCTAATGTGCTTTTCATAATACAAAACAAGCAGATAAGATAATAAAAAACATTAAAAGTAGTTGAATAAATGTTTATTCTTTATAGTGAGATTTGTTTTCGTAAGTGTCTATTTCTTGAGGCAGGCCTTGAAACACAAGACCTTGTGTATTCTGGTCATCTGTTTGACTTTCTCCCATCCTCCTCCTGCACCCAGGATGCTCCTCAGGTTCCCTGGTGGGGATACTTGCTCCCCCCTCACCCTTCTGTCCTTATTTAAACTGCTTCTACTAAAGCTTGCTGTAGCTTGATATCTACATTAAGCACCATATGCTAACATCCTATCTTAAAAAAACCCCACCATGTCCATGCTACCACTGCTCTTGCACAAGTGTTGGTTTAGCAATCTAGTTTGTAATTTAGCTATTTCCTGCCCCCACACCCTGCCCAAGACAAAATTAAATGGAAAAAAAGTGTCCTTGGGCTAGTTCTCTGATCAAACACTTGCTCTGGGTGGTGGTGAGAGCAGAGTAAGCATGGCTTTGCCGACAACGGAACCACAGGGTTTTCTTCCTGTGGAATACTGACTGTACTGTTTCACACAGTTCAGCGTACAGCTTTCTCATCTGTTTGTATCTTGCTGAGGGAGGCTTTGTAGAGACTAGCAGAGCAGTGACTGTAGTTGGACATCTCAGTAGGCATCCCAATCTGATTTGCTCATCTCCTGAAACCCACTAAACGAACAAGTGGTTAAAGTGTGTTTTCCCCACCAAGTTTTGCTTGATTCCAAAGCATTTTCTTGTCTCACTTGTGACTTCAAATGTGCTGTGAATACTAAGATTCATTGTAGATTTCATTCTCGTGCAAAAAAATTAAATAGGAAATGCCTAAAGAATGAGGCATCGCTTTCTGTCTGTGTGTGGTGACCCCCAGCTGAGTGCCTGCTCTGCCACAGAGGGTACTGGCTTGCACACATTATTTAATTTCTGTGTCTTGGTTCCACAAAGCAATACGTGGCTGGTTTTGGAGTTACGCTGGGAAACCCTCAAGTCTGACTGCTCTGGAATAGCTGTATTGTACCCAAGCAACTTGTGTGCACATGCCTGTGGGGTGGGAGTGTTGTGGCTGCTGGGAACTCTGGAGCAAGGGGAAGTACAGGGCAAAATGCATGGGTTTCCGTTTTTTTGTGGTGGGTTTTGGGTGTTTTTTTGGTTTGTTTTGTTTTGCATAACTTTTCCTTATTTGTAAAAGTAGATGCTTGCCTCTGTGAGTAGCTTCTGTTTTGGCCACTTTATTTGAAAGTATTTTATCCATTCCTAAAAAGTTGATTTCTCTGGGTAAATGTCCATGTTTTGCAAGCAACTGTGAAATGCAGAGTTTGCATTTAGGACTATTTACCCTCTTAAAATTTATGGGAGAGAAAGGGTAACTCTGTAACAGATTTCAGCTCTTGGAATTGAATTATTGTATTTTTCTTCTCTAGGATCTCGAGTAGCAGGATGGAAGAACTCTAACTGGTAGAGAGACAGACAACAGGCCCTTTCAGCATGGAGACAACTCCGGTTGATGGGGAACTTGATAGAAATTCAGTGAGTAACTTAAATGTGCCTTTGCGTAATGAGATGAATGTGAAGATACTTTTGCGGGGAGAGGGTAAAATGGATTGACTCTGTTCAGTTTTGGTTTGAATTGATACTTTTCTGGTGAATGTATTTGGAATATCATGTAGTATCATGTACCATTTCCTAGATTCTCATGGCAAGAAGGCTGAATGTCAAAAATCATTTGGATTTTGGATTTGATTTTTTTTGATTTTATCTCAGAGTCCCAAAGAAAAAAGGTATTCTTCTCAGTCTGGCATTTTGCTAGTTAGTGACTATGAATAACAGAAAAAATAATGTATTTCTTCATGGAATGAGGAGCAGAAAAGGCAAGAGAAGTGATAATTATACGTTATCAGAGCAATCTGAGGTTAAGAGTTGATAATCTGTACTGATTATAAAATTTCTGAGTTAGCAAAACTCTTTCTAAGCACAGTTTAAAACCAGGAAAGGCTAGTGATTACTATCACACTTCATCATCATAATATTGAAATTATATAAGAATCTGGTTTTCCACAAGCTGTGTTATGTAGAAGCACTCTAATAGCTGAAGCAGGAAGTGTTTTTCAGTTTCCAGAATTATTTTGTGTTAGAAAGCACTGCCTCCCAAAGGCAAAAACAAGATATGTTTTCTGTAACTGTGGTGAAGGTCAAGTTTAACACTTCATTAGTGACAAACTTTATTTGTGACAGTCAGCTACTACATAGAGCTAATTATTTGTTCAAGTGTTTTATTACTGTTTTTATCTTAAGTGATGAATTTGTAGACAAACTATTTTGCAGTGCATTAAGAAAATCCTTGACTTTTTCCTGTAATAAACAAATTTATTATTTTGCTGCATGGACAACACATCTATATTCTAGTTGCAACTTACTCTGACTGTCAGATGGCACTCTTTTAAGAAAAGCCTGTCAGTTCAGTTGCTGTGCTCCTGGTTTCCCAAAATAAAAAAAAAGTACCAGCTTACAAAAAACTTCAAAGTAACATAAAATGTGCTAGTTTTCTTTTTGTGACATGCATTCAGAATAGCATGATCTTAAAAAGGTATCCTGAAATGAATCCCTGTATGTCTTACCAAGTCTCCTTCAAAAGAATGGTAATTGTAAGGATAGATTGCCTTTTGTCTTATGTGCTTATGCACCTAAAGTGTAACCTCAGAATATTTTTTTTTTAAACTGGTATACTGTTATAGGCTACTCTAAGCATTTCTTACCAAAATATCCCCTCATCTGTTTTAACAGCTGTTACAATGTCAAGTTTTTTGTTTTGTATGCAAGTGTTAAAAACGTTTTTGAAAGCTTATCTGGTAGTCTAATATTCTTGATCTGGTGTACAACATAGTAAAGCAAGTAAAAATTAAATACTAAAACCCTCATATACATTTTAAGAGAGGTTGACCAAGTAATTTTTAAGACCTTGAATCAGTGCAAATCCTGACTCTTCCCAGAAGTTTAAATTTTTTGAAATAATTTTTAAAAGTTTTCTGTATTCCAGACTTTGAACTGCAAGAGGTTGGTTAGGTTTGGTTTTTTTATTTTTTTTTTATGTTCCGTTTGTCTAATTCATTAAATACATGAGGCGCAACATGTGTGATGAATACTGATCAATATTTTTTCCCACCATTTTAACTCCTTTAGGATGTTTCTAGGAGATACCTGAAAAGCTCTTTTTAGAGGTGTCAGCTTTCTAATTTGTTTTTTGTTTGTGTGTAAAAACAAAACAAAATAAAACAAACAAAAAATGGAGGAGATTAGAGAACTTAATACTGTGATCTTTTTTCAGAATCAATATAGGGAGAAACAGAAATTATTTTCTAATGATTAGGTTTATACATACTGCATATAAATCTGAACACAAAGGCTGTTGCAGCTTAGCAAACTATTTTTGTAGTCTGGCGCCATTAAAACAATGCAAAATACTAGAACCTTTGGTTTGAGTTCTTGTTTGACAACAGTTTTTGCCTGTCTTTCTACAAAATAGTAATTTAATTTAAACAGGCCTCACCAGCTCAGAACTCAGACCATTACCTGGGAAGTTTGGTAAAAAACATTCTTTTTCAAAATTAATTTTTTACTAATTCTTAGTTGCCTCTAATTTTTACCAAAACATATATTTAATAAATAAATTACCTGTGATATAACGTAGACAGTCAGTCCCTGCTATTTAAATACATCAATAGACATAGAAGTACCTTTTATCCTTGAAGTTTAGAATAGAGGTCATCTTTACTGATCAGATTTGCAGGTTAGGTTAGTAGTCCTGAACTTAAATTTAACTGGAATAATACTGAAGATTTACACATATTCAGTGACTACCTTCAGGAAAAGTCTGTCTTCAGCAGGGTGAAAACTCTAACTTGGCTTTAGAATGGGCATTTCAACTCAATAAAAAATGTAGCTGTAGGTTTTGATTGTAAAACTAGTAAGAATATTTTAAAAACTTATCTTTTGTAGTATGACACTCAGACATGTTAGTATGACATATGCTTTTTCTTTTACCCTAATATTCAACAGGAAAAGGATTTTGGTTTTTTAGGACAACTTGGCAGATATAACTTAAAAGTTTAGTAGCAGTTGTTATTAGTTTTATTTCTGAGAAATGAATGTCTAAAAATAGTGCTTTTCTGAAGCACATGAGCTGCCTTTGTATAAAACCAGAATTATGGTTGCTGTCTGATGGGATGCTTTATATTGCTGGCTTTATTCCGGATTCTTACTTAAAAATTTTACTGTGAGGAGGACTAGGTTTTGCATGTTTTGATAGCAACATTTTAAGGAAATTGTGCCTCAGTAGAAGCTAAATTAAAAATGTAGTGTTGAGAACCCGCCTTGTGAAAGGACTTGTTCTGTAATCTGTAATAATCAAAGTCATCAATTATGTAATGTGAAAATAAGGGTAGGCTGTGTCTCTGGAAATATGCATATGTTTCTCTTAATTTTGTATATTTAGAATAAGAGTTGTGGGAGGTGATGGACAGGAATGTCCTGAGAACATGCTTTTCAGAGCAAACACTGAAGTAGTAAAACTGTTATGTTTTATTCCTTTGGTGGTTTGGATCCCAAATCTGCAGAGATATGAATTGCAGATGATAGAGGTGCAGTAGGCCACCAGAAAATGAAGAGGTTTTTTTGCCCAAAATAGTCTCATTTCAGTACCTTAACATCTTGCATCAGTGTTTAGAAATACATCTTCTGCATATTTTAGGTAAATATGTAGGCCCAAACCTCCTCATGAAGAGAGGAGGTTGACCAGCAACGGAGGTAGTTTGGTGTGTAAACAGAATGTCTATTGGAGAAGATCAGGGACAGAGTTAGACAGGCTTGTGTTTCAGCCTCTGGCGTAGGAGCTGTTTGTACCAGTTCATAGGATTAACCATGCAATGCTAAAATATTTACATGAAAAGCCCCTGCACCATCGTCTTCGGTGACAGGTTGCCCTGCTCTGTGGTGTCATGTTGTATCTTGGTCAGGGCTGCTTGAGAGGCAGGCAGTGAGACCCAATCTGCTGCGGTGCTTTTTCACTCTCATTTCTTCAATATGTAAGTACTCGCCGCGAGTGAACATTCTGTCTCAGTCTCTGATACTTCTGATCCTATATGTCTGTTTCCAGATTCTGTGCTCTTGCTTTCCAATTGTGAAATAAAGCAGACCAGCGTTGAATAGCGGTGTTCCCCGTCCTTCAGTCAGTTGCTGGATCTCTATACAGTTACTGCAGGCTTCTTGCTCTCTTGTCAGTCACTATTCTCTTGAATCTAAAATCAGCATAGGGTAGTACAGTTCCAGTCCAAACATAAATTGTTTCCTAATCTGCTGTTATATTATCTGTACGTTAAAAGAAATACTTTGCCTTGAAAGCCATTCAGTTCTTGAATACTTTTCATGTACTAGTACTGAAACCTGCCTGGTAGGTTCATGGGTTCCATGAGCAGCATTTCACTCTGATGTAAATTTAGTCTCTGAGAGGAATTGAAGGTTATTTACCAAGTTTACTTATATTTTATTTCAACCTTCACTGTTTAATCAAATCTTGTTAAAGAAACTGCAGAATTATGAAAGGTTCCCTCACATTTCTGATGACGTGTGTTGCAGTTGCTGTATTCTCACTGCAATACTTTACCTTTGCACATTGCACTAAAAATTTAACACCCCTAGACAGATGTGAGGGTTAACAAAAAGAAATACATTAAAAAAAAATCTGTTTTGAGATCAGGAGTGCAAGCCAAGGCACTTACTTGCAAAGATTTTGATTTTGATTTTTCTTTTTTGTGTTTCCTGCGTTTAGTCCTGATAAGAGAGGCAAGGCTGGATCCTCTTTGAAGCAGGGCAGGAATTTCTCTTCTGTATGGAACATAAGTTATTTTCTTGGGGATATAGATGATACATCATGTTTGGATTAATTTTTAAGGAGGAAATGTTCATGCTGATCAGTATACTTGTTTTCTCCTTTTCACAGATTTCAAATCTAGAAAATCCTTTAAGACATAGGTGAAATTTACCTTACATCTGTACACGGCTGAGCACAGTGGGATCTTAACCTTGATTTTGGTCTTGGTTAGCAAGGATTTAAAAAAAGATTTCAGATATCAAAAAGGAGTACAGGCAGTTACTATGTAGTTACCCTGCACTAGTGCCTATATTTGATGCATTCACTGGAACAGAAATAATTTTTTATACATGATTCTTTGAAAGTATTTTAATGTAAAATAACCTCTTAAATTTAAAACTGCACTGCTTGTCTTGCATCCTAAGCAATTTAAAATATTATCTGTGTTTGTAGATAAGCTTAATCTGTGGCTTCTAAGTTTATGTCTGTGTGCAAAAACAGTTAGGTTTGGATCAAGCATTAGCGGGTGCTTGCATGTTTCTGATGGTGTTAAAGGATTTTTCTTTCCAAAACGCTTGTCTGAAAGTGGAATTGTTTTGGAAACAAATTTTGTGTTATTTCAGCTTTCTTCAGAGCCTCAGTCTTTTGAAGACATTCCAACTTAAAATTTCTTAAAAAAATTTTGTGTATCAAGTCGTATGAGCACTAAGTTACTGGTGGAAAAGTTCCACTCGCAATAAGCAGTTGAGGTAGTTGCTGTTTACTAATGAGAGCTTCTAATAATGGCTTTTCTGTAAGCATATTTGTCAGTTTTGTTGCTTCAACTTTTCTGAACTGCTAAGTCTTTTGAGATCTTGCCTTTGGCATTGAGGTGCATGTTGTATTTTAGTTATGAACTAACACTGTTTTCGTTGTCCTTCTTCTTTCCCGCTGCTGCTGCTGCTTTTGTGCACTTGCTTCTTCCTGGCCTGGATTTTTATGTTTGCTGTTCTTCGTTCTTCAATTGTATATGTACACAGCAACATGGTGAGAACAGAGATTCTCATGGACCATCAAGTAAGTAACTGCTCTCTCCTATAGTATGTTTGCACATATGTTCATAATAGCATATATTTTGCATAGGGGCTGCTGGGCTAAATCCTAGGTTTTCTTCTGTATCATAATTGGGAATTTGAAGTATGATGAAAATTTGCTGTTGGAAAAGTATTTTGCCTGGCATACCACTCATCTGAATTTTTCCATACTTTAATTTTTTTTTTTTTTTTTGTTAGTGGGAAAAGTTTATTCTTCACCTCTCCTAGTCATGGCTGAAAAAATATATCTTTTATATTACTTATCTGGAAGAGAAGCTATTTTTGTGTTTGAAATGAAACCTTTAAATGGTACTGTAGTATAGATAGTAAAGATATGGAAATAATGGTTCAGAAAGGCTTTTATTTTTGAACTTGTCTGTTTATAGTGCTATACGGTTCACTTAATTTCAACCGTTTTATATATTCAGAACTGAACAGGTGTGTATACTGTAATACTCCAGGATTGGATCTGGTGAGGTGAAAGGGAAAACTTCAGACATGTGGGTATAGATATGCTTGCATGCAGCCAATGACTTATTGGTGCCATTGGTTCATGGGCATGATGAAAGTATGATTGGCAGAATAATTTTGCCTGGGATTAAGAGTTTGCATGTGTGGGGAAAGAAGAGGTGCAGGTATAAACTGATTCTTCTTGATAAGAAATCTGTGCAGAAGCTATGGTCTTAGCTGATATGGCTTTCTATAGACATGAAGAAAACAATGTCGAATTGAATCATAATAAACCTTTTCCTATATCTCATGTTATTGCACTATTCTCAGGGGTATAGGCACTTTGATATGCTCCTTATAGAAACAGAAGAACTCCGAATCTGACACTTCAGATTTTTTCTTTCATAGTCTTACCTGAAATAAATTGACTGTCAATACCCTGATTTGTATTTCTACAATGCATGAATTGTACTGAAAAATTGCGTATTAGTAATCTAATGACCAGTATGATGAAAATGAACAAAGAATGTATTCTCAGCTCTAACAGTTCTGTTGGTATTGAAATGTGCCCTCTAAAGAGTCATGAGGAGGCTTTGGCATTTATTAATTAATGTTTCTTCTCTTAAATTATCCTCTGCTTGTCTTCAAGAAGATAGATGGTATGAGTTTTAACTCACTCAGTTGAAGGAAGGTATGAAGAGAGGTTGTCTTTCTCTTGGAGGGATGCTCTGAAGCCTGAGTGAAAGTCTAAAAATAAATCACCACTTTGATGCCTTTGAGTGGTTGGCAATGCCATTGTATGTTTTCTCAGACACATTGAGCATATGCACATTAAATCTGTTTTTCAAGTGACAGAAATGACATGTGAAACCTAAGGAGAATTAGAATAATAGAATGGAAGGAACCTTAAAGATCATCTAGACCCACCCCCTTGCTGTAAGGAGGAACATATTCTATTAGCTCAGGTTGCTCTGAGCCCCATCCAGCCTGACCTTGAACACTTCCAGGGATGAAGCGTCCACTACATCTCAGTGCCCCATCACCCTCACAGTAAAGAATTTTTTCCTAATATCTAATCTAAACCTGCCCTCTTTGAGTTTAAAACCATTTTCCCTTGTCTTGTCACTACAGACCATGGTAAAAAGTCTTTGTCTTTCTTTCATGTAATTAAAGATTGCAATAAGGTCTCCCCGGAGCCTTCTCTTCTCCAGGCTGATCAACCCCAACTCTCTTACTTTTCTTTATAGGATGTGTTTTCTTCCCCTGATAATTTCAGTAGATGATGCCTTCCCCAGGAACATTTAAAAAAAACCCATAAAACTCCTATTTTGGTTGTTCTCACCTAAATTCATTGGAAAGTGTAAGTGCTTTGAAGATTAGTCAGAAACTGAGTGTGGGTTTTGAGACTTACAGGTTTTGATTAGTTTGCCAAGATTTCACTGCAAAGCTATTTCCTGGTCTGATTGAATTGTGGCTATCACAAAAGTGGCAAAGAAAGAAATATTTCAGGAGTAGCCTAATGCTGTATCTGTATTCAGCAGCTGCCTTTTCGCCACCTCCTAGTTTTGTTTCCATCTTCTGCCTTATGTCTTAGACCAACCAGTCTTATTACCTTCTTTCAGCCATCTTCTCCAAAGCAAATTTCAGGCTTGAAAACCTCATTTTCTAGAATGAAATGTTTTGCAAGACAGCAGTTGAATACCAGTTTCATAAATAGCAGTGAAGTTGTTAATAGAAATCTATGCACAAGCATGTAACATCATTGACGGAGAATCATTTTGTATTTCAGCAGTGGTAACAAGCAGCGATGAATCACAGCTTGCAACTCCAGGAAAAATGAACCAGCAACAGGGGAAAGAAGCCTATTTTACTCCAACCAAAGAGTTACTCCAACCGTGTCTGAGCCCAGGAACTGCCCATAGCCATGGTAAGACAAAGCTGTTTTTTACAGAGGTTTTCAAGAATTTAAATTCTGATATTAGTTATCTGTTCCAAAAATCAGTGCAAAACCAATGCCTTTTACAATAAAGAGGTAAGAAAAAAAGCATATTGAAATGTGTGTAATTATTGTTATTAAATGCATATTAATCTGAAAGAGGAAAAAATGCATTATGCGGGGCATTTAATTTATTAAATTTATTAAAGCATGCTGGAATTTGTGGGATGGGAGAGCAGTCCACATGATGGTAAATCATATTTGTATGTAACCAATGGTAACATCCTTTTCTCAGTACTTAAGTTGTGCCTTTACTGAAAACTTCAGGCTTTTAAAATTAATATTCTCTCCCCTTTTACTCTTGGCAGCCATGCTAGTCATATATGCTTCCTTTACTTCTTTCCATGAGTAGTGTTCCTGAAACGGCTTTCTATTTTTTACTTTTTTTTGATATGAACCTCCCTAACTCCCATAGCTTGCTTTGTCAAAGTAGTATTAGTGTATTAGAGTAATAAAGGCAGTGTCTCAGGTAACTAAATCATTTTCCTGTTTTCCTATTCAGTACTATTTAGATAAGAAAAAACCTTTTAAATAAAAAGTAGTTTGTTACCATGCTGAAAGTGGTTATCTTTTAGCGTATTTTAAGAGTTATTATGGTAGTATTTTCAGTATTACATGTAGCTAGCTCTGATGTATTTTCTAATAGCTGCTGTTATCTCACTGGAACAGCTCTTGATGTCCTCTGGCTTGTGTTATGCTTAATCTGGAAATATTTTCTGTGTAATATACAGAATATATCTTGTTTGTAACTTTTATTATTTTTAAAGAGTTTTTTTGTTATTCTCTCTACTTGCTGTGTTGTATCCCTAATTAGACAAATGTTGTAGTTGTATGTGTATTTGAATATTCTATTAAATTCTTCCTTTTAGTGTTGCTATTTCCACTAATCTATAAAGTCAAACTGTTGTGGTTTTTTCAGGGCTTTCACTCATAGGAATATCATTTAAAAGGGCTTTAAATGCCCTAAGACTTGGTGGTGCTACATCAAAATCTTCTCAGAGATTGTTTTCTCTCCTGACTTTTTTTTTCCCCTCTGATTATTTCAGGGCTTATATAAGTATTGATGTTAAATGTATTTGTGCCTTTTTTAGCATCAGTCATCGCTGCCTTAGTCTTCCAGGAGTACTACTAGAAATAAAGCTGTAGTTTCATGAAACAAGAAATTTGGCTTGCATTCAATTTGAGTAGTGAAAAGGCAGGATGTGGACTAGGCTTCAGCAACCCATAGTTAGTAACTTGTAGCCTACCTGTAACTCAGGAGGTGTGCCTTTGGTTTTTATGGAGGTGGATGACCCATATTTAAAAATTGGCTGAATATTCTATAGTAGTTATTGCTATGGCAAAATTACAGTACTAGAGAAAATGTGAGCTTATTACATATGGGGAAAAGAGATGCTGTGGAAGCCTGAAAAATATGAAGTAAAACAGAGTTTAAAGTGATGAAGTATTTGAGGTTAACTGTTGTAATTGAAATCCAGTTAACGAAGGTATTTACAATAAGCCTGTATGATGAGATAGGAGATGTTTAAATACAGAATTTAAAGGCGTTCACTGTGAAGTAAACGGAAAATACTTGAATTCCTCCTTAGGAGATAGGTAATGTAAATATTCAAAATCATGCCGGGATTAGGATAAAGAGAATCAAAACGGAAAAATGTATGGTACAGTCTACAAAGAACTGATTACATGTATATAAAGGAGAGCTGGGACATGGGTACTTAGCTTCTGGTGCTGGACAGTTGGACGTTGTTGAATGCTATTTGGCTGCTGTTACCCTGGGTTGTGCTTCCTGCTGCAAGAATAAAAGTGCCGGTGTGTGTTGCAAGGCCAGTTTTGTATAGAGCTTGTAGCTCAAAACCAAGTGAGTTGGAATGAAACAAAACCTGTCAAGAGGCAATCTCTGCAGCATCCAGCACTAACTTTGGTGTTAGCAGAGAAACATCACCGTGCATGCTGATTCTTTGGCTGGCCAGCAGCTGTCCAGGGAGAGTCATGCTCAGTGACCATCTCATGGAAAATCTACTTGAATAAGCCTCATTTGTGTCTTCTGCTTGTATTTTAAGTAAGATCCTTATGACAAATATTAAAAATATACTTAAAACTAGATGAGTTTTAATATGAGGGAGTGGAGGTCAACATTTAATTTCAATTTGGGCCATTGACTTTCTATTTGGAACAAGAAGAACCATGTAATTTGCCAATGTAAAGTTGTAAGTGGTATATATTTTATCATTTTAGGTGCTCCCGTGTATAAATACTGTGTGACCACAGTTCTGGATTTCAGAAAGCTTCTATTTTCCTGTACTTATTTCCTTAGCTTAAGACATGTGTTCCTCTTTCCTCACTCCTGTCACCTTGTGAGATGAAACTTAGTATGTTGTCTGAGCGAGAGATGAGGAATTTTCTTTTAGGAGTCCAGTGCAGATTTTTTTTACAAAGGTAGAGTACAGTTTGATCTGGCAGCATTGTCTAGTGACTGTTCAGCAAAAGTCTATTTACACTATTACTCTTCTGTATAATCTTTGTCCTTCGTTCCGAGGCTGAAGTAGCTTACCTTTGAGGCTACTGACTGGCATGTGTAGGTGTGGAGGTCAGACTCGCTTCCATAGAAAGGTTTAGCAAGTTTTTTTGATGGAAATATATTAAAAAAACTCTTATGGTAGGGATTTTTCTTGTGCGATCTTAACGTGTTTATGTAGAAAGTTCAGAATTTTAGTAGTGGAACACTAACTCAGCCGTATAAAGCACTGAGCCCGAGATGGACTTTTAATTCTTGTGGATTAATTTATTTCTGCCTTGCCCATCAAGTAGTTAACTAGAGTGTCAGAATAACCTAGTCCTGATTATAATGCTGCAATTAATGTCTTGAACATATTAAATGATCATAGTATGTTTTTTGGTAAATATTTTATTTAGAATTGTCAGACTTGGACCTAAATAATTCAATAACCTTTCAATGGAAACTTTAATGAGCTTGAAAAGTTAGCTGTATCTGTAAAGCTTTGCTTATGTTTGTGGGGTGGTGTGTTTTTAGGCCCTAGTGAGCAGCATAGCCTTGCCAACTCAGTAAAGACCATCTTTTTTTAACTGTAGCACATGTAGATGTTAGTGCTACTAAACCATCTTCCAGTTCTAGTAGCTGACACACAGACTGTATAATGCCAATTTAGCTCATTTTCTGTGTTTGCATTCTGTGGTTGAAAATGTCGTAAACTATTAATGGACAAACAACTAAATTTTTATCAAGCTTGGTTTTAGAATTTTTCCTTTTTTAACCTGCTGTGTGACCAAAAGGAATAATTGAAAAAATTATTTTATTGCAGTTAAAAAATTAACATGAAAAATATCAAGTACAAGACTACATTTTCAAAAGTTGTAAAGCAGAACTGTGCTTGCTGATATAATCAACAAGTGAAATTATCCCTGGTGAACTGGATACTTGTAAATATTTTTAATTCAGACATACTGATTTATTGCTTTGATAAAATGGTTTAATATAGAAATAGCAATTACTTAAAATTTATGTAAAAAATAAGAAATCTCCTCAAATATGGTTTTTAATATTTTTAACTAATGTGTTCCTGAAACATATTGCAAACTTTTTATGAAGACAGCATAGATGCTTAAATAGCAAGAAGCTCTATTGGTAATAAAGAGAAAAATCTAGTTAAGATAGTAGTATTGCAGGGATGCTTGAAAATGTCAGACTTTTCTATATTTTTCCTGTCTTGTGTCTTATTCAAAATACTGAGATGCGGATGGGGTGAAAATGTGTGTCGTATCTGGGTAAAGCATTATGAAGAATGTAAATCTTTCAGCTAAATTAACAACCTCTTGCTATTGGGCTTGGGTTTTGGTGGTTTGGGGGTTGATTTTTTTTTTTAATAACTTTTCTAATCAAGTCGTCAAATAAGGGTAAGCAGTGTGTGTGTAAGGAAGTGTGTGCCCAGAAGGAGCATGACTTGAGCTGAGAAACAGCCCTCTTTTCCAGTAGAGGAGTAGTAGTTGTTAATTCAATTTGCAATATGATAAAAACATATTCTGTGTTCCGTGAGTGAAAAATGAAGTTGCTTAGGTGTAGGGAGGTGGGTTGACAGCGGAAACAGAATTAGAGGTCAGCCAGTGGTGATGATCACCATGAATTGGAAGAAGGAGGTAAAGCTGATTTTTGGGGAAGAGTGAGGGCATGCATGGCTCTGCTGATCTTGTACTTTAAACAGCTCCAGAGTAAACATTTGAAGGATGTGCTAGTCCTATGATTTTAATCCACAGGATACTGCATTTTGGGAGAAAATACAAATTTAACTATTTTTGTATGTGAGAGAAGGCAGAAAGTGAAGAATAGGTGTTTTCAAGCAGTAGGTCTTAAAGAACACTTACTGACTGTTGAAGGGATGAGAGAGATACCGTAATGACCAGGAAAATACAAAACTCAGATGTTACTGACTGTCTGCCCGAGGCAGCAAACAAGTTAAAGCTGTTTTGTTGTTGACCTGTGCAACTTGCAGTTTTTAAAAAACATGTTTGTTTTGGTTGTTTGGCTCAGTTGATAGCAGCAGCACATTTTGTTTCACTGGGCAGTAAGAAATGTCTGGAGCTTCTGACCCATCATGCCTGTTCTTGGGTCCCTGGTGGTCAGTGTGCAAGAAGACCTTGAGGTGTAGCACACACCTCTCTCAACCACTTAATCAGCTGTGAGTGGAAAACAGGTTGCTGTGGACCAGTGGAGGGAAAGATACAGCCCCATGTCAGTGAACTTGGAACCCTTTTCAAAGTATTAGCAACTCTACCTGAGATGGGCACTTGGCTTTGGTGATCTGGGCACATTTCTTCCAAGAGGTCATATGAACCTGTTCTTTCATGTGGATGCATGAGACCAGCACCACAGCAGAAAGGAACTGCCTTGGGGCTAGAGAGAGAAATCCTGCTGTCTATAGTTCTAGCAGATGGATGCATCAAGCACAGGGGAGGCTGTAACTCCACTGGGAGTTGATCACTGCTTAAATGCCAGTTCCTGCCCTTCTCCCCCCTCCCCCCCCCCAAAAAAAAAGCGCTTTCAGTGTTTTAATGATTCTTTTTGATTTAATTTTGTTTTAATTTGTTTTGCCTTGTCTTTTGATGATGAGGAAGTATCTTGTAATCAACAGTGTATAGGAGCCATGTGCATTGGTTGTTCTTTAGGTAGTTCTGGATTAATACCTGTTGTACTGCTGCAGGGACCTGACCCAGTGACATGGGTGGTCACTTTTAAAGTTTTGACAGTGAGTAACTCACAAAAGGGAAGCCCCAGTTCCACAGAATTGTGTAACTTACTTCAGATAGCTTTAGTGATGCTTGTCTCAAATGCGATGTGGGTGGGGTTCTGGTCACAGCAATCAAGGAAGGAGCTTGAGCCCTAAATAATCTGATTTTAGTCTGTGTTATCAGACTGAATTTCTTGTAAAATGTTTAAAGTTCTGCTGCGTGAGGTTAGTCTCCTGAATATATTATCTTGACCTCCTGCTTTCTTATGCAGGAGTCTGGCACATTCCTCTCTGCAAGTCATTATGTGTTTATTAAAACTTGCAATTTCTGCTCTGCTACTCCACCCAGTGTTTGTGGCTCGGGTAAATTGCATGTACTCCCTTCTGTGTGGGTTTTAGCTTTATGAAAGTGTGCTATTGAGTTTCAAAGGCACAGCAAGGCTGATTGCTGTGAAATGTCTCAAGCAATTTCTGGTTCTTCATGACAATCTCTGGCCTACTTGAACCTGAGCTGTGACCTTGAGAATTTCATAAGGGCTGAGATGACAAACGTTGAGACCTGAGCAGGGAGCAGGGCTGTTTACTCTCTGTGGGAGGAGCTGAGCAGATTGTTAGCCAGTGAGAAGGTGCAGCCTATTAGAGTTGCCAACAGTACATGGGGATCCTTAATGTTCATTGAAAACACTCTCAGGCTTGCTTCTGGAATTACTCTTCAGCTAAACTGCACTGGACTTGGAAATACCAGAGAACAGAAGAATATTTGGTGAAAGAAACTTACTGTCTCAACTTGTAGCCTCATGGTTTAGGTATCTTTTTTCTGAATCAAATATCAGTGCTGAAGGCAAGTGTATCTTTAATACCCTTTTTGTTAAATAGAAGAAAACCATTTTCAGTCAAGTCCATGTACAAAAATCAGGTGTTGGATAAAACTTTTATAGGTATGACAGTCTAGCTGTTTTTCCTTTTTTCTGTGTGCTACAATGTGTGTGTTTATGCTGCATGTAGAGAATTATTTATGATCTTTTCTTGGACTGGGAAGAGAATTCTACTGGAAAAGGTAGCATTATCAAAATGTCAGGGCAAATTACCATCAGAATTGAAATGCAAGTCTAAAAGGTTTCTGCCTTCTTCTATTATACTGACAGTTTCCCTTCCTCCTTCTTTTCCCTTTACCTTTCACATAGTTTGTTTTTAAGAAGATTTTGGCTTTTCCTTATGTACCTGCCTCGAAGGGGAAAAGGATTTTTTTTAAATTTGTATCACTAGATATAGTCTTAGTTGTATTAACTGCATCAGTATCAGTTTGTATAATGTGATTGTTATTTTAAACTTCTAAAGTCTATGTAAAAAGGATTGTTATATTTAAAATTTTTGAGTTGGATAGTCCAATTAGATTTGATTTGAGTTCAGTTTCCATGCTTGGAGCTCATACCTGTACCTATGTTTTTCTCAGCTGTTTGAAAGCTAAAACCAGGCTTTGTCAAAACTGTTCATGAGCTGTTGGAATTGCATGTGTCTTCCATTTGACTTTGTTTTGTATACTGAGATTTACATTTTGCTCCAGGCAATATCCTGCAAGAATGTCTTAAGCACAGGATTATGATTTGTTTGTCAGCCAGCATTTACTACTGAAGAAGCCCTGATTGAATAGCTGATTTGAGAAATGCATTCTGCCCTTTAGAAAAATTTATACAACAGATAGTTTTTCTCCTCTGAAGAGATGTTCAGCAGATTGACTGAGATGGTTTCTT
Organism: Empidonax traillii; assembly: GCF_003031625.1. NCBI lineage: Eukaryota > Metazoa > Chordata > Aves > Passeriformes > Tyrannidae > Empidonax > Empidonax traillii. The sequence goes on along the minus strand of NW_020955388.1, from coordinate 836,379 downwards.
CCCCTCGTGCTCCCCAACCCCCCAGCCTGAGATACATGAACTAAATATTTCAGTCATCCAGGCTTTTTTGTCTTCCTGCTGATTTAGGTGTTATATAAACCAGAGAAAAACTAGGGCACTTTTTCTCCCTTTCAGTGTTATACTTAGTCTAGTGCCTACTTCCATGAGGTAAACTTTTGTTATGAGAAAACTCATATTTTCATGTACAGATACACTGGCACACACCTGATGCATTTAGTCTCGCGTGCAGGTGCTTTCTTGTTTATGCAGGCTTTTCAGTTGTGTCTGGCTTCTGCAGTTGGACTTGGCTGTAATTGTGAGTATTCTGAAACTGTGTAAACTTCTCAGCTGTATATATTAACACATTTTATAAGTATATTAATTTATTAAGACACTAGGAACTGATATCAAAAAGGATAGAAGGCTTCCTGGGACATTAGTCTAAGATCACTGAAGTCTGATTTCATCAGTACATTGATCTGTTGTATCTAAATTTATTTTCAGGGATGCAAGAAGCAGAAGAAGGATTTAATGGGTTTTTTTGTCTAATATGTGATGGCTAATGAAGTGCATCTTTCCAAAACAGAACATGCAAATAAAAGTACTTTCAACTACTGAAAAGTACCTCTTTTTCCTTTCAGGAATCCCATTTATTGCAAGGAAATAAAAGGATTTCTAAGAGCTTTGAGCACTGAGTGTGTGGAGAGCAGAAACCCCTCTAATATTGCAGGCTGATGCTCAAGAGTTAAAATAAAATTGAGCTTAGAATTACACCATATAGAAGAATCCTGATGTACAGATTACTTTTGCTTTAACAACCTTTCAGTTGTGTCAGGTATCTCTGCAGCAACACATACTGCTTAAAGTAGTTGAAGCGAATGAGCATGTGTATACAGGTATTCGCAGGCATAATAAATCACAAGGTGTTAAAAAGTTGAAGAACTAGTGAATTTTTACGTGGTTTGACTATAAATAACTGTTTTACTGCTGCAGATTTAAGTGAAACTTGAAGATGACCGGGGAGGGGAGGGAGAGGAGGATGGAAGAAGCTTAAATTTGATTTTTGCTTTTCTCCCTCTTTTGTGGTGGTGAGACAGTCATATCTTGGCAAGAGGCACAGAGCCTGCCTCTTCTGCCTTGCTGTTTAGTTAAGGGGAGGGTTCTTAGAATACCTGGGTAACAGTTTCTTTGATTGGAGAAAGATTCACAGGGAGGAAATGTAGCATTATCCATATTGAAATGTTAATTTTATCTACCCACAGATTTCAGTTTCAATTCTAATTGGAAAAGAGGTCATAGGAAGGAGAAGGAGGTATTTGAATCTGTTCCTGTTTACAGTTTGGCTACGTGAGCAGTGTCAAGGGAACTGAGAGGGCATGGAGAGACATAAGGGGAAGGCCTTCAGGATTATATTGTTTTCTCAGACCACTGGAAGTCTATTCACTTTTTCGTGATGTGGACATAAGGTGGCAGAAAAGACTAAGTTGTGGAAGAACCAGGTAAGCTGGTTCTTCCAGCCTTACAGAGTCATGGTCAGTAGGGCTCCAGAACTGGCCCAGCAGAGGCACATGCAGACCAAGTGGTGTGCGGGTGGCTGATGTTGTAGCCTCCCCTCCCGTTAGTCTGTGTGACCTAACTATTCCAGTACAAGACATGGAAACGTCCTGATACCAGTGTCAGCAGAGCTTTCCAGGCAGGGTCATAGCCCTGACTCTGAAAGAGGAGATAATAGCCGCATTAACTGGGCAAGATAGGTCTGTAATGAGAGGATACAGTTCCTTCTGGGTGTAAGGAGAGTTCTACTGCAGCTTTCTCTTGATTTTTATTAGGAAAAAAAAAAAGAAAATGCACATTCTGAATAGATTTGGATCAAGGTAGTTGCTCTGTTTGGTAGTTAAGAAGATAGATCTGGAGAAGTGATGTGGAGCTGTGTTTATTAAAAAAGAAAAAAAAAAAGAGAAAAAAAATTGTGTTCTCCCTCCTTGCCTTTCTTCCTGATTGCCCTAGTATTCCACTCCTTTAGTTTTTCAGCTGCTTTTCCAAAATTGTGTTCTCCCTCCTTGCCTTTCTTCCTGATTGCCCCAGCATTCCACTCCTTTAGTTTTTCAGCTGCTTTTCCTGTTCCTTCCGGGATATTTGGACAAGGACCGCTTCAGCTGAGAGGAGTGTGAGACACAGTAATGGATAAATGAAGACAGACCTGAACACATGACATGCTCATCCAGTTTTTCCCACTCCCTGTGCTCAAGTGAATAGTGGTTTTCATATTGCATATAATGACTTCTATTGATGGCTAATTGATGCCTCATATTTGTTTTTTTTCTGGTACATCTTTTTTCCTTGTCATGTACTGGGACATGAGTCTGTTACAAGACCTGAAGAAACTCTAGTAATTCGTAGGATCCTGGAAGCTACTATGTTTCATAATTAGAAGAATTATTATCAGTGTTTCTGCATGTGTCCTAGTGTATGTATCTCTAGGTACTAATACACATACACTTTGCACAATTAAAACCTTTCATAGAGGTTATAAAATACTTCAGTAGTATCCTTGAGCCAGTGTGAACTGAAATTACTGAACCACAAATATTAAGGACACTTTTTTGCATAAACAGATGGAGTAAACAGTATTATTTGAGAATTAATTGCATTCATGCTACCACTGATTTAATTTGTGGGCTGTGTTTCACCTTGTAAGAAAAGGAGATACCTACTTTCTCCTGAGGGAGAAGGCAAGTTCTTATTTGCAAGCCAATTCTTAGTGTCTTATTTTTTTGCTGTCCAGCAAACAGAGAAGGTTTCAAAACCTATTTTGTCAGAAATAAGGTGTGCTGGAGAAAATAGGATCAGCAGAGAAACACCAAATGGGAAGGAAATTCCACATGTACAAGAGGGTTTCTATGCAAGGTAGTCATCAGGGCAGAGAAGTAGCTGAACTAACACACAGTGGAGAAGGAGGTTAGGGAGAGCTTCTTTCAATTTACTTTGGTAGCTGCCAGCAAGAAGAGTTTGGATCAGGAGACTTCTAGTCTTGAAGCACAATTTACTGGAATATTTTTTATGTTTCAAATTTAAGTTGGTCCATTTAAGTGTTTTATTTGTTGCATAAAATATTTGGAGCATTAATAATGAAAAGCCTTTTTTTGTGGAGATTATTTATTACTTTTCCAGGTGTCAGGCTGGTTTGTATATATATAAATATGGGAGAGTTTTAGAGAAGAAAAAGCAATCACCTCACCTTTTAAATAAGAAATGAAGATGTTTAGGCTATGGCAATCAGTTGATAAAAACTAGTTAGGTGAGTGCCTGAACAGAAAAGTTCAACGTCTGCATAATATAAACCATTGACTCCCTTTTCAGATTTCTGTAGTGTACCACAGTATCAAATGGGGAAGCCACATAGCTCGTGAGTTGTGCTTTCTGCAGTAGAAATTCAGGATTTGAAAGACTAAAAGGAACTTAATTTAAGGAATCCTTAAAAGCTAAATAAACACAGTTTTTGTGTGCTTAGAAAAGAGTGGGACCAAAACTGAGATGATAAAAATGAGATGTGGTGTATTTCTGGAAAAGAAGAGCTGAAGCAAAGCCATTCCACTTTAAGCATTGTAATGGCTTTGATGAGAGGAGTGTAGTGTTGCTTGGCTTGCTGCTGATTTGGCAGCCTCTGTCTCTTCACTGCATTTTTCATGTGTGCCCTTCGTTTGTTTCTTTTTCCCCCCCCCTTTTGTATCTTACTCATCAGAATGTGAGGTAAAAAGCTGTTACTGCAACACTCTTATTCCAAGCAGCTAATGCTAACCAGCTTTCCCAGAGAACTTAATCCTTACACAAACATCTTAACTCATGAAGGAAGAGGGTACAGTGCGACGTAGGTTTTCTTCATGTGCTGGGATTTCATCTGTATTTTCTCCAAGAGCTGATGGCCGAAAGCTTGTCCGGAATGCTTCATTTGGAGGATATAACGAGCTCTCTCCCGCTTTACCAGGTTTGTTTTGGTCTTGCATTTCTTAAAATGTACAGAATAGGATATAATTTCCATTTCCAGTTTTTAAGCTTAAATGAGAGTATTGTACTGAGGTGGTGGTAGAAATCAGAAAGAGTATTGCTTCTATGCATTTAGGTAACAGCTCTTCATAGTGGCAAGATTTGCAGATGGGCAGATGAGTAAGTTAGCTTTTACACTGCTGAAAATCTTGCTTTAAAATGCACTGGTGTACGCATGGAGACTGACTGGAATGTTTGTTTTGGTTGTTTGGAGTTTAATGACTGATATTCTGTAATAGGGTTTATAAATGCCTTCCTCCCTTGTGCTTTCCACTACCCCCCTGCCCCCTCCCCCAATGGATTTGCTTTAAAATAATAAGGTACAGCAGAAAGTCTTCATTTAGTTCAAACTGCAGGAGAATCTGCATGCTTGTCATCAGTGGTTTGACATAAAATAACAAGGTAGAAAATGAGGGCTGAAAACATAGCCTTGCTAAACTCTGTAGTGCAAGATTTTTAAGATTTATAACCCCTGAAAGGACTTGAATCTCCTTTTGCTTGGATTTGTTGTTTCCTGAAAATCAGTAGTGGAATATTGAAATAAATTTGTAGAGTTTCATTGTCCATAGTGTGTGCCTCTGATATAGGTACCTGAATTTCAGCAGTTTATTTCAGGAAGCTTCAGTGCTTGAAAATGTGTTACAAGGTCACCTCTTGCTGAAAGGGGACATTGTAGAATTTGTGCATTCTTACCAGAATTACTCTGTATGTGTGATTTATCTTGTGCATGCGCACACATGCACTTCTTGCATAGTCCTATGGGTGGAAGGGGGGGGGGGGCACGACTAAAATAGCTTTCACTTTGTATTGCACATGTTCTGCAGTAGGGCTCACTGAATTTTTAAGCCCTGGTTCTGAAGACACGGAGAAGAGTTGGGTGCAGCACGTAGGGGAGGTTGCAAACAGCGATTAGGGGGCTCTCTATATGAGTGGCCAGTCCTGACTTGCAGAATCATTGGAGCAGTGTGTTCGGCCCCAGGTGGGTGGGAGAAGTTGTTTGAGACATGACATCTTATTAAACTTCCTGTTTTACCCTATAACATTTCCTTTCACTCTGCTTCAGGAAATGATTAGCCTTGTGCCAAGCATCTAACACTTTTATTGAAGCTGCTCAGGAAATAAAGATCTCAAAGCCTGAAAGTGCAGGGCTGGCAACTAGGCAGATCCTTCCTACCTTTAAAATAAGTGTGTGTAATCTGGTAATTACTGAAGCAAAAAAGGTTTAGCTTCGTATTTGCTTCCTTCATATAGAATTCTGCAGTTGAAGCTGATTGCTGCCCATAAGTGGACAATGAATGACTTCTTAACTGTTTTCCATTTGTTCTGCATTTTTAAATGAAAAAATTCAATTGTAAGCATTTAACTAAAAATGTTTTTTCTTTTGGAATTTTTCATGTATCTGTGAAGAATTTAAAACATTCTTAATATGATGGAAGGTGTAGTCTTTTAGACTTGTTTAAAAAAAGAGTAGTTGTTGCCTGTCTAAAAGATGATCATGTGTAGTTAGTGTTGACTGTCTTTGGTTATTGTTTATTTTATGTGGTATTTACAAAAGAAAAGACAACTGTGAGAAAATAAAAAGGACTTTGCTTACTTTTCTGATTATTTCCGTTTCATAATCAATGGAGGAATCTGAATTAGTTAATAGGAGTCTGTATTCTTAAAACTGGTTGTCAGTAAGCTTTTGAAAATCAATCAGTTAAGAAGACTATTGTTCCCTGTGTTCAATTCTTTAAAAAAGATTTTTTTTTCCTGACCTGTTTATTATATAGCACCAGTATTGATATTTTCCACTAAATGTTGCTCACTCTTCTTCCAGAAGCATATAATTTTTCAGCTCAATTATTGTTCTTCACAACTGCACAGGCACACCAGTAATCAAATTAGGCTGTTCCTTTCTTTTCATTTTGTAGTCAGTAATATTGTTGCTTGACTTGCTATTTGTCATCTTTTAATGCATTGCTTTGCTTTTTTACTGGTTCTTCTGTATGTTGGAAAAAGATCTCCCAGTGAATAGTTATTATTTCTTTTACAGATAAAATAGATCTGACATTAGAAAGTAACATGTTTTTTTCTGGTGTATTTTTTTCATGTGTCCTAATTGCAGATGGCATTTGCTGAGAGGTACAAAACTAGTATTTGAGATGTAGGAGTTATTATGTGGTCGGTTTTGCTTTTTCCATTGGGGTGAACAAAACCACAAAACTGACTGAAGGGACATATTGTGGGTGCAACTTTAAAGAATAATTCTTTTGTTGCACTTGAAAATTGAAATGTATTAACTGGACAGTTTTTTTGAAAATGTACCCTACTACAGACTTTATCCTAAGCAGTCTTTAAGCTTAATTTAATCCTCTTTTTTTTGTCATCGACGGTGTTTTGAAGGATATTTTTTTTCTTTTGATATTGACTGCATATTCTGGCTCAGTCTCTAAAGAAGCATAGTTTGATTTTTTTGTTTGTTTGTTTGTTTCTTCAACATCTTATGTGCAGAGGGTTCTAGTTTCTTCAGCTGTGTGCAGCTGTCAGGCTCTTGCATCTGTGTGAAAGCTTATCATGAGTTTTTATGTAGGTTTTGGCCTGCAAGTTTTGGAAGGACTTAATGAGCGCTTACAGTAGGAAAACACAGTAATGGAGAGTTTCCCGTGGCTTCTAAGGTCATACAGTGAACTGCAGCTGACTGCACTGGCACTGGGATCAGCTTTCAGAGCCCATGGGGCCTCTGCTGTTAAGACATGGAAGGCCACACTGAAAGGAACTCAAAATTTTAAGATATGTTGCTTTGCACACAATCCCTGGTGTTGAGAACTGCTTTAGACAGTACATAGTGGAGCTCTTAAATCTAAAGATTGCTTTCAGGATTGTAGATAGAAAATTATACACATATTCAAGGGATTTAATAGAGAGGAAAGTGTAGAAAGGGACTGCATCCTCAACACCTGAATTTCTCCATTGTGAAACGTGAGCTCAGGTTATTTTGCTGATGATTTTCTGACTGAATTACAAGATGGGAAGGAGAAAGTAAACTAAAATATTAAGTCTAAGACCACTGCTGATAAACACTGCAAAGCTTGAAACACTTCCATTTTATTGGACTCTGCCTCTTGACTCTCATACCCTGCTAGTCTCTGCTCCAGACACTGATTCAGTGACTTTTTGTGGTGCAATTTTCAGTACTGTTGGAGTGAACAAAAACACAAAAAACCCCGCCTTTAGAGATGCAGCTTTATTGGCTTTGTTGTATTGTTGTATTTGTCAGAAATCCATAGATTTATTCTTCATAACTGGTAGCGGGAAGAGAGAAAACAGTATTTCTTATTGATGATTCTGTGAACGTAATTGTTCTGTTGTTGTTGTTGTTGTTGTTTCCTTGACCAAGTGTTTCCATGGCAAAGTGTGTGTTGTCCCACATATAACCTTTTGGGATGTTACAGTTGTCTGGATGAGCACCTGAGTTAGGATTAATATTTTTAACATACATTTTAGCACATGGGGAGAAGAGCCATTTGTATTGTGAGTGAGCTGATCCCTTCTATGCAGAGGGATGTTACAAATAGGATGTTGTGGGATGTGAAGTTGACTGGGTTTCCTCACAGACCGAGATGGAGCAGTGCAAGGTGCACCAGCAGGTGCAGCACCCTGACTTGGCTTTGCTAAAGAACCCCTGAGAGAGCCCTTTTCTGTGCACGTGGGTGAGGAAGAAAACAGTGAGTGTGGTGGCATGTTCATGAATCAGCAGGCACGCACACCTCTCGGGCTCGAGACACTGAAAGGAAGGAGGTGAAATTCATGGAAATGGAACTGAGCTTTGGTCTTCATGTCCAGTTCTCTGGGACAGAATAGCTCTTCATGTCTTCATTTCTGCTTGGTGATACTGATAAAAAGTATTTGTGAAAATAAAAATGTATGTCTGATGGATAAGGATGGATAAGGATGTATAAAATCTTTAAAACCGTTGTGCTTTAGAAAGCACACCGTGAATTATAACTTCTGTTCTGTTAGAACAGTCCTGACTTAGCACTTCCTCGCTGATTCCTGTCACTAGGTCTTCCGTATGTGCCATGAAATAAATAAGTAAAAATGGGAAAGTAACTAGAAAAGGCCTGCACTGCATTTTCAATGGAAGTTTGTTCCTATAAGTATCCCTAGAGGGATTTCTTTTTGGGTTTGGGATGAGGATTAAGCCTCTGTACGATGGTTCTGGTATGTGACTGCCTAAGAATGGCATCTGTTCTAGTAACTTCTCAGTGAACTAAGGCAGACCTGTCCTCTGAGGCTTGAAGCAACCTTTGTTTTGTCTCAGCACCTGATAACTAGTGCTAAAAAAAAAGTGCTTTTGTATTTTGTGTTACATATGAAATGTGGCTTTTGGTCTCTAGAGCATGACATGCCTTTTTGTGGATTCCCTAGTACTACAAATCTTCTGCCTGAAGAAGTCTAGGTACTTCTTCCCTGTGATCAAATGGTCTCCTGCATTATAGGTTTTCATTAGCTGAACAAACCAACTGCAGATGTGTTTGAAGAATTCCAAAATGAAGGGTTTAATAAACTGTGCATAGAATGGCTTCTATAAAGATGTGTAAAAATTGTTTGGTTTTTGTTTTGTTTTGGTTTGGGTTTTTTTAAGGCATGTACGGTTTCCTTTATGTGAACATGAAATAAAATATTGTATTGCAGCATATAATTTTTAAAAATCTGGTCTTAATAAAGGCTATTTGCAAAAGGTAATAAATATAATGAAAAAGACCTCCAAAAACCAAACCAAAAGAAACAAAAGACTGATTACCAGACCAAAACCAAGAGGAATCTCCAGTTTCTCATGTAACTTGAAGATCAACCTAATACCTCTTTAACTCTGTGAAACATGCCAAGATGTGTATAATTTGTAATAATGTATGTAATTGTGATAAAGGAATAATTTCTGTATTATAAGTTGTGGAAGGGTGAAGATGTTAATTAAAAAAAAAAAATCCTACAGTGAACAAACTACTCAGTGCTGCTACAGAGAGTTAAAAATTCTTTCAAGGGTCATAGTTTGCCTGCACATACACACATTTCCCTGAAGAATGTGAAATCAAGGAGTTTCTCTGGTAACTCTTCTCATTTCAGAGCTCTGAGTACCAATTTCTGTTTCAAAGTTGGGACCGTGTTCAAAGGGATGCTCTGAAGCGCTTGTGGTGTCTGTGGGTGCAGTTTGCCTGCTGGTGCAGTGCCCTCTGGTGGGCCGCAGCTCTAGGGCACCCCCATACCAGGCTTCTCAGCTGCCTGCGCTGTTCCTGAAATCCATGGATGACTTCGTGGTTATCTGCCTTCTCTCCGGAGAGTGTGCAAATGATGGCGTGTTTACTTACTCAGATAAATGCGTTTCGCAATTCATTTTGTTCCTGTTTAGGAAAGCTTTAGGCTACCACCACCCTTGTCAACTCAAATGGATTGCTGGGATGTTGTGTCTTGTAACCAGATTAGATAATTTTTCTGCAAGAGGATGCTAGGTTCTCAGTGTATGTTCTGTGGCATGTAGCAGCTGTGTGGCAGCACCCATGCCAGTTGTGAACCTCTTTTCCATAGTTGCACATACACCAATTCACTTTTTCGGATGCTGGGAAAGTGTGCGGTTTGTACTGTAAGTAACAGAAGATAAATGTGAGATTTCAACAACTGTATTATATGAAACCTTGTACTTAGGCTTATTCAATGTCAAGTTGAAAGTATAAATTCAAGGCTAATGCAAGGAACCTTTTTAATTTTCTTGCAAAAAAACATGACTGGTGATCAGATGGGTTTTCGTGTACATGGTATGTAACAATTATTTCTGGCTACAGAAATGAACAAATCAAAAAAGCTTTTATTTAATATTCTGCTCTGTGCCTGCAGGAGTGCAGGCAGGAGAGAATGAGAAGACAGAAGGACAAAAGTTGGCACATTATATTTACAATGCATCAGGATCGGACACAGCATTATCCAAATACAGTGGACTGTTCTTGTGTCTTAATGGGCATTAAATTAGTGTACATCCTAGTAGCTGGTACATTTTCAGCTGATGAGACAGACCGATATGTATACATTATTTGAAAATCCAGTCTACTTGCACTTTACCTTTTGATGCTAAACACAATTTGCAAATTTATTTCAAGGACTAGCTCGTACAAATTGTTAATATCTTCATATAATTTGCAACAATGCTGTTTTTTCTTTAAGGTTTTGACAGAGGAAAGGATGATGTGTCACAAAGTAAAGAGGATGCAGCATATTCTATGTCAAAAAGTAAGGTAAGGAAAGCAACCTCCTAATTTGGCTTAAAAATGTTGGTATGTAAAGGATTTACACACTTTTAATTAAAGGCAAATGTATATAACTTTTGTGTAGATAATCTAAAGATTACTCTTCAGAATCAGCAATAGGTAAAGATTAAAGGGAATTTCTTAATATAGTTCCCTGGATGACATCACATGAAAATTTATGCTTCAAAGATCAAAGTAGTGAAAATGAAATCTTAGGGTGGAACGTTGCTTTGCCATAGATGAAATTTAAAAGCTTTAACTTACCCAGCTGTGTTTCTGTTCTATTCTGTGGTTTTCTGTTAGGATGTCTTTTTATAGAGGCAAATGTGGTAACAAACACTTAGAGTGTCAGGGCGCAGCAGGTGTGGGCTGCTCTGGGAGGGGAGGACCTGAGCTTGAACACAAGTAGGTCCCAGCAGGAATGGGAGAGATGCCTCGCGCACAGGTGGGCACTGCATCTGTTGGAGGTGGTGCTGGCCAAGGCAGTTGCACTTTGGAGACAGAAGGGTCGCACTCGAGATCTTGACACAAATTTTTCTGTGATGCTTGATGTGGCAGAGCATTAAAGGGAAACGTTACAAAGATATTGAAGGAAAACCAAGAGACTTAAAGATTATGATAGCATTTCCTGGCTGAAATGGTGTCATCAGAATTAGTTTCTGCAGCTGATGGTGCATTTTGTGATGTGCAGCTAAGCATTTCAAGCTGTTGCTGTCTTACATGTGACTTGGAATTACAAAATTTTATGTCTTTTAGCTTTACTGCATCCTAGAATAGATTCCTTGTCAGGAACATCAAGGAAGTATGCTTTACCATCTGGCTTGTTTCTGATAAAAATATTTATTTTGGTCTAGAAATCTAAATAATTTTTGACTTGAAAATCAAATTACATGGTCTCTTTTGACTTGATTTCAGACACTTTTAATCACTTCTCTTTAACTCTCCAGTTCCTTTTTTCTCTTTCTTACATTTATTTTTCTTGGTTCCTGGATCTTAGGTCTGTTTGTCCTTTGTTGTTACTTTTGTTTGTGTCTTTCTGCTATCAAAGATGAGATCAATATTCGTACTTCTGCCAGTACATATTTTTCTTCATCTGTCTTTTTGCAATTACTGCATGTGAGGCTTGATTATACTAGTGGAGATGAAGTAGCAGCCCTTCATTCTAAGTGAGAATGGAAAAGCAGTGGTGATGCCTGGAATCTGGTACTCAGTGTACCTCACTGGGAGTTGCAGCAGGTTCTCTTAAAATGTTTTCTTCTAAATTTTTTATTCCATCCGCTTTGTGTAGATGTAACACTGAGGAAGTTACTAGCTTAAAAATACACAGATCACTGACCTGTCTCATAATCCATTGGACAGGTAAATGTTAGAACTCTGCTCAGTGCCCTATTAGTGAGCTTTAAAACTGAGACAATGAGAAAATGAGTTTTTGTAGCCTGTGATACTTTCTGGTTTGGGGCTTTTTATATGCATGACCTTTGGATTGTCTTAGTTTTCTGTTAGTGAGCAACTAGAATATTTATGAATGTTTTGCTTAAGTTGCTCCATTATAGCTTGCATAATGAGTTCATTACCTCTTCTTATGTGACAGTGATAAGCATTTTTCCCCTCTTCTGTTATTACATTTAAAGTACTGTATTTCCTTCAACATCTAGAGAGAGGAATTTCATTTCAAGGTGTATGCTCATCTTAAAGCTAAATTTTGAGTGTCAAGAACATACCTATATTAGAAAATGAAGAGGCTTCATTTTTCTAAGATATGTATGGAAATTAAAGAACATTTACCTACCATTGAAATAATGTTGAGGTACAGTTTTTCCAGTTACTACACATATTTTGTACAGTAGCTAAGTAGGTTCCTGTAAAGTCTTAGTAATTAGAATAAAAGGCGTGAAAGTAGAATAAAGTTAAATTGCTTTATTCTGCTAGTAAATCTTTAATCTTTGTTTCTTTTGTTTGAGCAGCTTGTGAGTTGAGTGCTCAGGTGCACTGTTTTTGTTATTGCAATAAGTTTTTCTCAAATCTTGCATATTTTTGATTGTCATTTTATAGTATTCCAGAATCCAAATTCTGTGAATAGACTTTGTACTATAGTCTGAGATTTGAAATGCTGAACAGCTTGAGAAGCAGTTTTCATGAATTGTCCTTGAATTGAATACACAATTTAGAATGTTACATTGATTTTTCTATTTATTTTGTTTTTTGACACGGCAGAAGCTTTGGGTCCACCTAAAGGCTTACGTTTCAGTCTACAAAGAAATAGAACTTAGTAATTTATCTAATGTTTGTATATAGTGGATTTCCACTATATGTTCTCTGACCTCCAGTAGGAATGATAGGAGAACTCTGTGATAGACTCCTCTTTTTCCCTTTCCACCCCACTTCCCTTCAAAGAGTGCTATGTCCCACAGTGAATATTTTGTGTCTTTAGTTCCCTTTCAATTAGTAGACAACAAATGCCAAGGAGTAAACTTTGAACCTTAGAAGATGTGGGGAGAGGCGGCGGGGGGAGAAATCATGTGGTGCTGAGGCAGCTTATTGTCCTGCATGAACGAGGACTTGGGTGTCATAAACAAACCTGAGTCTTTTCCCCTGTCTGTTGCCACTGTGAGCTTCTTGGAGATGACTTGCAAAGTAATCAGTGTGGGACTAGGGAGCAAGGAGCAGAACGAGTGCCATTAGTGGACAGTTCTATTTTGATGATTTATGAAGCACTGAATCCTAGATTGAAGAGGCTGTATTTTCCTTCATGAGTCACAGGGTAAGTGCCTCTATAGCAGTCCATTTGGAGGAGCTGTCAAGTAATGGATGAAGACATTGGGATTCGTATATCATGGGATTGACTCTTATGTGTAAACACCGGGATTCTCCTAAAACATTCTCTCTCTGCTAAAATAATGCCAAACTATTCAAGCCCACTCTATCGAGTAACAGGCTACATGAGCTAAATATATACTATATGTAGTTCAGCTGCCTCTGGAGGAATCACAGACTTCTTTCCCATAAAACCTATATGAAAAGAGACTCCATAAATAGGTGGTGAACAGCTCATGTTGCAAGTTATGGTTTGTTGCTTTGGAGTTTTTTTTGAAGTGGGGAAAACAGTAGAGAAGTGAGTGGGAATGGGAACCTTACAAACGTAACTGCACTTCAAACACTTTCAAATGTGCCTGCATCAGTAATGTATCCTTGTATCTATCATTGTAATTTATTTGTTATGTGTTTTGTGAATTTCAGTCTGAATCCAAGCTTTTCAATGGCTCTGAGAAGGATGTCTCTTCACCTTCAAGCAAACTCACAAAAAAAGAATCTCTCAAGGTGAATTAATTTCCTAGTAACTCCTTAGGAACTATAAATGCATTCACGTAATTTTACCTTTTTCCCTAATGAGAAGACAAAAATGCCAAATAATCATGAAACTTACAGAATATTTAAGTATTGTAAGAAGTTGTGCTGTTGAGTCTCTTCAAATGTTACTGTACTGTTACTTGCATAATGTGCTTCTGTAGTGCAGTCTCTAAGATGGCACAAGGTTGTTGATAACTCAGAAGATTATAGGATAATTCAGGTTGGCAGTGACCTCAGGATATCTACATGCAATGAGATGACAAATGGAATTACCAAAATCACAGTTTGAATGCATTACTTGTTTTTCCACTATCTTCTTCCCCCAGTGTTGTAACTATACCATAGTCCTCTATTTGGCAGATACCATGTCAGGAGAAACATAAAATTATTTGGCTCTAAAAGAGGGAGATACATTGCTGCAGATTTCTACTGGGAAGGGAACATAATTGATGGGTAAAGACTACTGATCAGATAATGTACCTGTAAATCTGAATCTAGCCCAATTCTGGTTTTCTGCTTTACACCAGGAAAGGAAGAGGGGAGGGAGATTGGTTTGGTTGTTTTTTCTCCGGTATAATTTTAACGGGAGTTTCTAAGTCCTCAGTTTTAAAAGCAAATTGCAGAAGAATCTGAAATTGGCTACATCACAGCTGCTCTTGAAACAGAGCATGAAATAGTTGTTTGTACCTTGAAGTCAAATACTGTTTTAAAGCTACTTCTCTGTATCTGTACTGCAAATCAAATTTAGCAGGTTTTTCCTCACCTTGTATTAGTCAGTGCCTTTTTATGATGATAACTGGCTTATGGCTGTGACAGTATAAATATTTTTATTTACAGGTTCAAAAGAAAAATTACAGAGAAGAAAAGAAGAGAGCCACAAAAGAATTACTTAGCACGATCACGGACCCATCAGTTATTGTTATGGCTGACTGGTTGAAGGTCAGAATCCAAGTGTGAAACCTGAGTTGAAGATGTAGCAGCTGCTTGCTACTTTCTGACCAGAACAGAGGCTCAGTCTTTTACTTGCTGTTAATGTTTTTCTACGGGCACAGCAGCCACTAATTGCATCCCAAGGTCTCTGTGCTCAAATCCTAGGGGAGTAATAGAGGAACCTAAGTGCCACTTGCTGCAGTCACCCTAGTCACATGCATCTTGCACGTATAGCCATTAACTTTGGATGAGCTGGTTTTGCAATTCTTATTTTGTCCTTCTCATTTTACACTTGGAGGTGGAGCTCTGTTACATCCCTGACAGCAGTGGAAATGATTCAGTCAGATATTTGAATACAGGTTTCTCTCTGCATTTCTGGTGATTTTCTTTTCCTCTGTTAGGAACTAACTGGTACAAAAGGTGAGGAATTAATTTCTCAAAGACAGCAGTCAATGTTATTAACAGTAGTGCAGTTAATATATTTGTACATATTCCTCACTTTAGTAAATATATTCTTTGGATAGAAATAGTACAGTAGTACTGTACTAATAGTGCAAGAAAAAAAGACCTTTTACCTGTTTTTGTTTGCTTCCAACAGTAACTTGCCAGGAAAACATTTCTTCAGTTTTTGCAAAAATCAGTGTAAACAGGCTAAAATATTGCTCAGAGATCAAGTTGTCATTCAGTCCTACAGACACAGAAGTGATTAAAATCCAGAATTGACAGAATTGATGCAAGCAGTCTAATGAGACGTGGAAATTCAGAGAATTGAAAGGTTCTTTTATTTCACATACATGTTGAAGCTAACAGCTGTTCTAAAAGGTTTTATCTAAGAAATTCAAATATATATGAGTTAGTTTGTGAATATCTTGCTTTTCTTATCACATCGTCCCTGTGTTCAGAGGAGTTCTGTTTCCAAAGGTTATCCTGTGTTCATGCTAGTGATAAAATATGTTTCAGATAGGAAAATTCATTGAGGTTTCAGATTAATTGTCGTACTTCCAATATCTGGATATGTGTATACGTATTTGTAGAATTAAATACTCATAAAGAGAGAACAGAAGAGAGAGCATTGAAATTGTACCTTTGTATTCTTTGATAAACCTGGATAAACTTTTGATAGACCTGATAAACTTTGCTTTGAAATAAAAGCTAATAAATAATTTCAGTTTTAATTTTGTTAAGGGGGATGGTTTTGGTATTGATTTCACTGAGATATAACTGTAACTATTTATCTTCTAGATTCGTGGTACCTTGAAAAGCTGGACCAAACTGTGGTGTGTACTGAAACCGGGAGTGTTGCTTATTTACAAAACTCCCAAAAATGGCCAGTGGGTAGGAACAGTGCTCCTGAATGCTTGTGAACTCATCGAGAGGCCTTCTAAAAAAGACGGCTTTTGTTTCAAACTGTTTCATCCTTTGGAGCAGTCCATATGGGCTATAAAGGTTAGTGGTAGCACGAATGGTTCTTAAAGGACGAGTAGCATTAGCGAGCCATGAGTAAAGACAACCTTAATGAAAAGCTGAACTGCATTTTCTGTTACAACTTTAATGGGTTTTTTATTCTGAATATAAGCCTTCAACATCTAGTCCTGTTCATCAGAAAAACTGTTTGATTTATGCTGCTCTGTAAAGAGCTTTAGAGGTGTGGTGTGCAACGGGATGCCATTAAAGACGGTAATGCCATCACAGGCAATCACATGAAGGAATGAGTGTTTAACATATTTTACATCAATCAAATCAGAGAAATTAAGGTGGGATTTGCCAAAATGAAAGAGTTGTGTTATAAATGTTTCTTAGTGTCCAACCCCATATTCTTGTAATAAAATGTCACCCTAGGGTAGAAATTCAAATAACTTCCTTGTTCAATAATAGCTTAGATTGCAACTTGTTAGCCAAGTCTACTTGGTTTTGGCTATAATGTTAGAAAGATAAATATTTTCATTCGGTTCTGATGTCTATTTGCCTTGTCATAGATGGCATAATACTGTGAGCAGCTCCTATCTGTGTTGAAAAGCACAGTGTGTGTTCTGCACAGCAAAGGTTTATTTTAATTTTTCATAAGAATCTTTAATGCTTGCTATTATTCATTGTTTATAATCTGATAAACTATTGTAGTCCTTGTTTTGTGTTTACATGTGGAGAGGGGGTGTGGAAGCACAGCACAAGTGAACATATTTTCCTCCTGAAATGACATCTTGCATTAGATGAAATTACAGTACAATATTAGGAACCTTGTCATAATTAATTAATTATGCCCTCTGCAACATCTTACAATTGTACAATTAGTAGCTATCTTATCTTCTAAATCTTAAATTGATACAGATGTACTGTCACATCTGTTGAATATGCTGAATTGATTTTGTCATCCTTTTCTTAGACAGGGAAGTCAGTCAGTATAATTACTGATGCTTGTGATCATTCTGAATTGTTATCAATGTCAGTGTTATCTAAATTTAGCAAACTTAGATCAAATCACTTGTAGTTGCTTTTGAATAATTTTATTCTTGCTTAGGAGGAGTTTTCAGTAATTAGTGATCTCACATTTGCAGGATACAAACTTCATATCCTTTTCCAAAGCTATAACGTTTGGTGTTAATGTGCTTATTTATGACATGTATACATACATTGCAAAGTGTATGTGGTGGCCTGTCTGCAGAAGATCAGAAATCAGTCTTATATTTCTTTATTGCTTGGCAATGAGAAATGGATTTGTTTGTTTTTTTAACTAGATATTTAGAGTTTAGAGGACATGCCCCACCAGATTTTTACTTTTTTAAGGTAGGTCAAATTTTAAACCTGAACCAGTTGATATTGTCCATTCTAAATGTGCTGAGAGCTGGAGTGGCATTTGTTCATTTTGGTATGGCTATTTGCAGTTGAGAATTACTGGATTTTGTTAGATGAAAGACCTTGAAGTTTGAAACCTTTTTCTGCCTTGTTTACCTAGTCAATCATAATGTCCTAGTTACAGATTTATTACCATGAGGCCAACCCGCATAAGTGGAATAGCAATTGACTGATCTAGAGTAGATTTACCAGAAAGAGCCTCAAGTCTAAGGCAAAATGAGCCTTGTTTGCAGTCAGTGCAGGAAGATGGCATTGCAAAAAACAGGTACAGAGGTGTTAAGCACTGCAGGAGATTTTCCTCACTCGAACACATTTCCCCTAGTGTGTCCTTCTGGCAGACTGCAAATTCTCTTCTGCAGTAGTTTGTGACCAGTCACCTCACATGCTCCCTTAAGCCTGTTGCTGTGGTTTTTGATGTTCCTCCTGCACTCTGAGGTAGCTGATGCACTGTACCTTGTTTTGCCTTTCTCATGTGCCTGGTCCTGGTACCATTTCAGTTTCCTAAAATTAATAACTAGAAAAGTCAGTGTGAATAATTTTTTGTGAGTAAATTTAGTCAGGGGTGGCTGCTTATCAGTTTTCATTGCTGTTTTTCAATGAACATTCATGGCATTTGAGTTTTATTGGCATGAATATTCTGTAGGAAGTAAACTTCAAAATTTTTTTAATCTCATGGAATTTTTAACTTGACCATTGCCTTGGAGCAGTTATAGCATCATCCATCAGGAGCAGGGTCAATCCAAATAAAATTACATAGCACATGGAAACTAACGTGCCTCTTGTACAGAACACTAACATACTGAAAATTGATTTTGAAACCATAATGGGTGTTATCAAAGAAAAGTATCTAGTGCCTTTTGAACAGTAATCCATTAGAGGAAATCAAGATCCATGAGCAGTTATTTAAATTAAGTCAACATACATAAGTGTTCACTAAAAATTAATCATTTGGTTTTAATGTATTGTTAAAACACTTAGGGGAACGTAACTTTCTTGCATAAGAAAAAAACAAAACCAGACTCCAAAACCACACTTCGTCTCTAAATTATAGTGGCTTGGTACAGAGTAAGTAGCATACCCTAAAGTGCCCACAGTATAACCTTGAAGGACAGATCTCGCGAGCAGAAGTCCACCCTTAGTCCGTGTCTTGTGACCCAAGAGTATTAAGGACTTGTGCTGGCTGAGGCCTGTGCACAGTGCTGGAGCCACGGCCCCTCCATGCAGCATCCCAACACCTCTCCCACCCCTGCCTGGCGTGGCACTGTGCCATGGTGCTCTCCCCTCCTCAGGTGAGAGTGGGCTTCTCACCTGCCTTCCCACCCTTGGGGTGAGCCGTGGTCATGGGTGGGGTTGCCCCTTCTGGTTCTTGGTACCCACTAACTCCTAATCTCAGTGTTGCTGCTTCACCAAAGACTTTTTGTAGGCACACCTTTCTGCTCACTAGGAGGGAGGCTGAGGTTTGGAGTTTTGTTTCTAACACCCAATTGCTGTTACTCTGTGCTGACTCTCTGAGTTTCTGAACATCATTTACACCAGCACTAGCTTGTCTGTATTGGTATTTAAGTGCCACCAAGACTACTTGTTTACCCGCTTCTCACCCTCAGAAACGTTCTGGCTGTTTCATTTGCTTGCTTCTAAAATAATCTGCCTTTATCTGCTTTTGCTCAAAACTTCTGCTGGCTTTCCAATTCCCTCTTCTAAGCCTTGTACTGGCTCTTCATTAGGCTTCTCTGGGGGAAATCAGTGAAGACCAAAGTGTGTTAACTCATCAGTTAGGCAGACTTAACCCAGCTTTCAATGATAGCTTCAAGTATGTTTATACAGCCCTCTTTGCCTATCAATTGTCATAAAGTTACCATACATAAACTTTATTTGGAAGGGGCTTTAAAATGGTTATTTGACATTTTATTCCAAAATAAAACTTGACAGAAATGGAAAGGTCTTTTGGATTTTATTTTTTTTTTTATTGTGAAGAACTTCCTAGTGAATGTAAAACTGTGGCATTTGATATCCTATGTGTATCTTTTGGTTGAACTTAATGTCATGGTTGCTGATGCCCTTTATAGAGAGACTTAAGCATCTAAATGTCTTTTGTGGACCCAGACATCATCTTGTTTTTTTTCTTGATAAAATGACAAGTCTACAGTTAGGCATCTGAATATTTTGTGGAATTGACTACTGCATAGGTAGAGAAGTTGAAGTGGGAGAAGGGAGGGAGAAAGGATTAGTGGGTTTTACTAACAATACATAACACTTATTTTCCTTTTATATAAATAAGAATTGACTCATCTGTTTTCTGAAGACCGGCAAAAATTGTGCAGTTTTGGATGCTGTTAAGACACCAAACATACTGGCATATAAAATAAGCATGAAGTAGATCCCTGAATAAGACCTCCCATTTTCTGCAAGGGTTTGGCTTGCACTGGTGTCTCTCCTTTCTATGAACCATAGCATCCTTCTATGAGTTGAGAGGAATCTGTGCTCTCATCAAGAGAAAATGAGACTTCAGGGGGAGAAAAGGCAGTTGCTGTACAAATGTGGGGTCTTCTACTAGGCAATATTTGTTGTAAATCAACTCACTTATGCCAGCCCAAAGGCACGTCTTTTGTTTTGCTTGTTTTCAGTTGTACCTCTTCAGCTGAAATACTGAGTGAAAGAGGAATAGCCTGTCCTTTGTGATCTCTCTGTACCCACCTGCAGGAATTCCTGTGCAGTGAGGGTGACCCCCATGCCATTCCTTACGATGCTTTTGTCACCTTGCTCTAAGTAGCATCAGCAGAGCATTTCCAAGTTACTATGCCAAGTCTGATTTACACAAAAAAAAACCAAAAAAGCCACACCAAAATTTTTTTAATCCCAAAGACCATTCCTTTTAAAGTGAGCTTGAATTGGGTCCTATACTTAGAATGAAGACTTTGAAGGAGAAATCCAGTAAAAGAGGGCTGTCCATCTTTCCATTCATGTCTTTGTTAGATGTTGCTGAGTGACAGTAAATAGCTCTGCAGTGTGTCAGCTTGTTATTACATTGAATGATAAACTGCAAAACTGAATTGAAATATCTGATGCTGTTCCTTGTTTTATCTGTTTCAAGGGTCCCAAAGGTGAAGCAGTTGGTTCTATAACTCAGCCGTTGCCCAGCAGTTATTTGATCATCCGAGCTGCTTCAGAATCAGATGGTAAATAGATATTTCATTGTTTCAGCAGTGACAACAGTTAGTTATTAGAAAGAGGTGCTTTTAGTTGTCTTCTCATATCTGTTACAGCACTTTGATTGCAGTTTAGTTGTTAAAGTTCTCCCTTAGTTTAGTACATTCAGTTGTGTTGGTACTCATAGATTTTCCTGGTTATTGGAGAAGAATATTGACCTAAGAAAATGTCATTGAACTCCTTGCCTTGTGTTGACTGGGTAGAGGAGGGGGAACAGGTTATTTATGATTTAGCTGTATTAATGTATGTCTCACTATCAAGCTAGTGCCTTTCTAAAGTGCTAATGTGGACATATTCTCATGAAAGCACTTGTGTGTGAAGCGCAGCAGTTGCAGAGAGTTCTAGTAGTAAAAATTCCCTCAAAACATAGTTTTGTGACACCCTTCATTGGAAGGTGGTGGTCAGTGCAAGTACCTTCCAAGGTTACAATGTGCAAACTTTAAGATTGTTGTTTAGCCTTCCTAGCAGTTGCTTTTCATCTACCAGTTAATTAAGCATACCCCTGCAGACTTTAAAAATAGTTTGCCTTCTGTATTGAGACATTGATTCGATACATGAAAATGAAAAATTATGAAGTGGAAAGAATACACAAATTTGTTTAGTTACTTTTTTTCCAAAGAAAATTAGAATATCTACTTTTTATATTTTGAAACAGTATTTATATGCTATCTTTTTCCACATTGTTATCGTATTACTTGGGCAAATTTTGCCAACTGATACAGTTACTTAGTCTTCAGAATTAGAGCAGGGCTGCAGGCAACTTCGGAGGCATTCACAGTCAGGGCCTGGGTGTAGTCAGACTTGTATTAAGGAAGAAATGCTGGAATATGCTCTAATGTAATCATGATTTACCTTGCATGTCCTGCTCTGAAGCATCCCTTGTACCACAGCTGGGTAGTTGTAAAGTTGAAAATTCTGAAGTGTGTCTTCAAAGTCAATGTAAACAGGCCTAAAAGACTAATTTTCCCAAATAGAAAATGGAAGTAGTATAGTTGTGTTAAATACTTAACTTTTAGTCTAATGCCTCATTTGTTTGTAGGCAGGTGTTGGATGGATGCTTTGGAGCTGGCACTGAAATGTTCAAGTCTGCTTAAACGTACGATGATTAGGGAAGGTAAAGAACACGATTTGAACTCTTCAGCAGACAGTAGTCATGTCTCTTTCTATGGTCTGCTTCGCGCTAACAACATGCACAGTGGAGAAAACCTACCGTAAGTGAATTAATTACTAAACCTGATTGTCTTTTTGGCAGAACCTTGTAGTGATAACTTCTCCACAGGGAAATTAAGGCTGCAGTTCATTTTGCTCCTGAGTTCTCTTGATATGTCTTCTTTTTACTGTGCTTTATACCCTGCACCTAAAAAAAAATCTTTTTTCAAGCTAAGTGGATCCAGAGGAAAGTTTAGCCCAAGGAACTTGAAGCTGAGTATCATATCAGTAAGTTGTAAATACTCAGTTAAACTGTGCAACATAGAAAAAATGAAAATTTTAAGTTGCTGTCTCTTGTTAGCTTCACCAGAAGATAAGAAGTTTAGTACATGAGGCAGAAGTTGGTAGATGTGAATTTAAGTTGCTGTTCTTTGGTTAAAGAAATTAATAATCTTCTTTAAATTATTCCATCATGTCTTATCTTTGAACCATCAGATGGATGTATAATAATTCAGTCACCCTACTATTAAATTAAATGCACAAAAGTTAAAATTGTCTGGTATCACCTGGTATCTAATGTCTAAACTCCCTGTTTATTTCACTAAATGCTTTCAGCCAGCTTTTGAGAGCATAAGCTTGTGTGGAAATACATTATTAAACAAGTGTAGTGAATGGTGTTGTCTAATGCTTCAGTTGTGCCACCAAAGTGCATTAAGAATTATAAAAGATTTAGTCCTTTATTTGAAATAATTTGGTCTAAAGCTTGTGCTATGAATAGTTTCTCTCAATAGTCTTCCACCAATTCAATATACTTTCAGGTGAACATAAATTTATTTCAAATATCTCCCACCTATGAAGACTTTGCTGTCCATCCGTCTTTTCTGGGAGTGCAGGAATTTTGGACTGCTGTTTAGATATGCTCCTGTATTTGAGACAGGGGCCTAAACTGGGAAAAATGCAATTCTTTTTAGCATAGTCTGAGAAAAGCACAAAAAAGGCAAATTGTTGCTTCTGGCAACAATTCAAGTCTCTATCCAGATGACCAAGCTTGGCTCAGCTAGAGTTTTGCTCCTTCTGTTGTCTTGTAGAAACAACATAACTGCTGTGTACAATTCAGCTGGAGATCTGTACTCTTGAATAGTAGTTTAATATCAGCTGCTGGCCCTGATTACAATCACAGCAATTAGCTACAGCTGTTAAGTCTAATTAAAACTCATGCTTTAATTAAGTAGATCTTTTGATATAGCATATTTTAAGCATATTTAGTGTGTTTAACTATCTAAGCAAAAATCTGGCAGGTCTAGCTTCAGTGAGGTTGGCAGAAGAGGGAAAAGAAAGGCGATGAAAGCAATTTTAGCTTCCACTGAGAGTGAGCTTTTTTAAATATGTTTATATCAAGAGGAGATCTAGGGAAAGCAGTGGACCAATATGTGTTGAAGATGGTCACCTGAAAAACAGGGATGAAGAAAAAGCAGGCAAATTTAATGCTTTTTTTTACTCAGTTGTTAATAATACTGGTAGACCTTGGGCTGCCTGACCCTCTTGAGTAGGAGGCCCATGAGTGCAGGACCAGTGAATTTCCATTTGTGGACACTGACATTTTAAGAGATCAGTGTATCAGCTGAATGTTTTTAGGTCCATGGGGTCTGATGTGATACATCCCAGAGTACTGGGAGAGCTAGTGGATGTTACAGATACCTCTCAAGCATCTACTGAGAGTCTTAGGAGCCTGAGGAGGACCCCACTGACTGGAAATTAGCCAACAGTATTCAGATATACAAGAAAGGCCTGAGGAAAGACCCAGGAACCTACAGACCCGTGAATCTGTAGTACCTCAGTACCTGGAAAAATTATGGAGAAGGTCATACTGTGTCCTATTGAAAGACATTTAAAGAACAATGCAATCACCGGACCTAGTCGGCATGGGGAAAGTCACGTTTAACTAATGTGGCATTCTTCTATGATAAGGTCACTTGCTTACTGGATGAAGGGAAGACAGTGGATGTAGTTTTTCTGGATTTTCCTAAGGCTTTTGATATTGTCCCTCACAGGATCATTCTGGACAAGTTTTCCAGCTATTAGATGAGCAGGGTCACAATGTGCTGGTTGAAGAACTGGGTGAAGGCAGGACCTAAAGGGATATGATGAATGGGGCTGTGGGAAGGTGCCGGCATGTGGCTACATCTGACCAGCAACTGGTCACCAGTGGTGTCCCTCAGGGCTCAATCCTAGGGCCTGTTCTGTTTGGTATTTTTATCAGTCATCTGGATGTAGGAATTGAGTGCACTGTTAGCAAGTTTGCTGACAATACCAAACTGGGAGGTGCTGTTGACGCTCTCAAAAGATGAGAGTGCCCCTGGTGGTGCAGTGGTTAAGCCGCAGTGCTGTCAACGCCGAGACCCGGGTTTGATTCCCGGTTAGGACACTCCCCGGGCAGATGGAGCTTGTTAGCCCTGTAAGGCAATCCATCTACGTCCTGAGGACCTCGCTGCCACCGTCCAAGCTCGCTTGGCCCCGGCAGATGAACCTCAGGATTAAAGGGTGGGCTCAGTTCCGCGCACACTGTGTCTCACCTAAAAAATCCAATGCGCAGGCTGGAAGGTGTAAAGACCTTCCCCGGTTCTTTGTTCACGAAGACTGGCCATTTACTTACAAGGGATGAGAGGCCTTGCAGAGGGATCTGGGTAGATTGGAGTGTTGGGCAATCATCAATGGCATGAAATTTAACAGGTCCAAATGTTAGAGTCTGCACCTAGGACAGACTAACGCTGGGCAAAAGTATAAATTGAGAGAAGAGTGGCTGGAGACCAGCCCTGCTCTCACCACAGCCCTAGGGGTGCTGAGGTGATTGTTGGGTGTGAAGTGGGCTTGGGGCCCAGCTGAGGGGCAGTGGAAGGAGGTCTGGGGGTGCTGGCTGACAACGGAGTCAGCATGGATCAGCAGTGTGCCCTGGCAGCCAAGAGGGCAAACCCCATCCTGGGGTGCATCAAACCCAAATAACCTGCTGGTCAGAGGTGATTATGCCACTGTATTCAGAGGTCATGTGGCCTCATCTTGAGTGCTGCATGCACTTCTGGGCCCCACAATTTAAGAAGGATATGAAGGTCCTTGACTATGTCCTGAGGAGGTAGCAAAGCTGGTGAAAGAGCTGGAAGGCATGTCCTGTGAGGAGCAACTGAGAACTTCCAGTGTGTCTAGTTTGGAGAAAAGGAGGCTGAGGGACAACCTGATTGCTCTCTTGCAGCTTCCTGAGGAGGGGAGGTAGAAAGGGAGCTGCTGAACTCTTCTCCCTGGTATCCAGGGATAGGAAGCATGGAAATGGTTCAAAACTGCATCAGGAGAGGTTTAGACTGGACATTACAGAATATTTCTTCACTGAGAAGATGGTCAGACACTGGAACAGGCTTCCTAGAGAGGTGGTTGATGCCCCAGGCTCATCAGTGTTTAAAAGTCATTTGGACAATGCGTTCAGTACCGTGCTTCAACTGTTGGTCAGGCAGTTGGACCAGAAGACTTGCAAGTCCCTTCCAGTGTAACTATTCTAAACTTAGTGTGTTTGACACTTCAGTGAGTAGAGTACATCCTATGTGTTTCCAGCAAAGCTAGTTTGACACTGCTGCCAGATCAGGCTTGATACTGGCAATTTTAGTGTATATTTTATTAAGATCCAGGTTTGGAAACAATGAAATTATTGTGTAAAGTTGAAGATTCATTTAGCCTTTTCTTCTTTTTAATAGGCTAAATGACAGTGAAATTGAAAGGCATCACTTTAAAGATCAAGATACATACTCTGACAAATCTGATAAAGACAATGACCATGACCACGAGGAATCTGATAATGAAGGATTGGGGAAAAGCGAAGAAAGCGACAGCGACACATCAGAGCGACAGGATGATTCTTTTGTCGATCCAGAACCAATTGATATCAAGGAAACCACTTACTTAGAACAGAGTCATGAAGAACTTGGGGAGGTAAAACTGCTGTCGATGTAGTGAGCAAGCAGCTTCTCCAAATAGAAAGCTGATATTTTAGGGGTCAGACTACACTTGAAAGCTGACTTGCAGAATTGGCTTTTCATATTTTTCAGTAATAATGAGTGGAAAAGGTTCTGTTCACCCACTCTGCTTTGCCACTCTTGTGCTAATGTATGAGATTTTAACAGAGATAATGAAATTATCTGGAACATCGCTTAGACAGAAGGTGCTGTTTGAAAGGACCACCTGCAGCAGAAGTTGACCATGACTACTTGTTCTTTTGTTGTTACTTGTATTTTATTTTTATTAACTTAGTCCTGGTTTTTCTTCAAGTAAAAATCTTCAAGTTGAAGGTTTGAATGCAAGCTGACACCTGTTTTTTCTACTGCAAGCGAGGAGTTAAGCAGCTGTGGGGTCTGCAGAATTTAGTGGAAAGCTGGCTGTGTTTCTGCTGTCACCTTGCATTCTAATGATACCCCAGATACCATTCCACTTCTGCAGGTTGTTTTTTGTATCTACACAGGCAAATATGACAGGGATTTGTAAACAAAAAGCTTAGTAACAGAAATTGAAGTAAACTTTATTCTCAAATCTCTCCTTTCTCCTCTAGTGCTAACTATGAAATTTTTTTCATACCTATGGAACTTGCATATTTATGCTTTAGTGCTTTCTATTGTCGTGTCTAGACAAAGCAATATTTTAGGAAAGCTGAGGAGTTCAGGATAACTACAAATTCTTGAATACGCATTTTAGAACTGTTCTGAAAAGGTGTTTTTGCTTGCTTTTCCTACAATCAGTGCTTTTGATTTCAGAAACTGTAAGGAAAAATATCTTCTCTTGGACAGAAGGGAGCATATTTGGAGTGTGGCTGCTGATTTTACTCATTTACCTTTAAGTCATATGTTTTTTTAAGAAAAAACACAGATACTGCTGACTGGTCAAGGCATTGAAAAGCATGAATGTGTCAGCTTTCATGGTTGGGAAAAGCTGGTAGAATGAACAGCCCTTCGGTGTATAAGTTATGCACGTGAGAACTGAGTAATGCACTTGATGCCTAGGAAAGGACTAAGGAAGGTTTTCTGAACAATATTCTACCTCAGGTTTTTCTGATCTAGGGCTGATGCAAACAAACACAGTTTTTAATGCTGAGTAGTCTGTCTATCATACTTCATTAAAAATGTATCATAAGCGTATTTATTGAAACCTGATCTTTCTTCCATAGTTACTTCAGCATCTATGAGTGGTTCATTTTAAGTATCCATTTTCCATTCTCACTGTAATCATAGAAAAAGTTGACCTGTCTTCTGGAGGATTATTTTCTTTCTCGTTTCTGTAAGCAGTTTTTTGGTTCATCTAGGCAGGGGAGGCTGCTCAGACAGAAGTAGTCTCGGAAGAAAATAAAAGTTTGATCTGGACACTATTAAAGCAAGTCCGGCCAGGAATGGATTTGTCCAAGGTTGTACTGCCTACATTTATCTTGGAACCTCGCTCTTTCCTGGACAAGCTGTCTGATTACTACTACCATGCAGACTTTTTGTCTGAGTAAGTAAATTCTATCTCTGTTTTTTATTATTTCCATTTTTTTTTTAATTAAAATAGGGCAACAGTGTTAGATATCCTTGTTTTCTGAAAGCTAACTGACTAAGAACTCATATAGTACATCTTGACGTCTGACCCCTCTTAGTAATTTAATAACAGTCATGTTGCAGGCATTTCTGGTTTAGCTTCTGAAGACTGGTTAGAAGACTTCTCAAAATTGGTTTAATGATTTTTTTATCAAAGAATCATCTTTAAAATGGTAATCCAGTACCAGTTAAACTTTTTAATACAGTGTTAAGTTCTGTCCAGATTCATAGTTGCCTGCTCAAATGTAGCTAATAAATTAAAGACTGTAAATTGAAATATTATTCAACTCAGAGCTCTGCACATGAGTAGGCTGGTTCTCTGGAATAGTACTTTATAAATGAAAGAACTTGAGTGGAGGTGGAACAGAATTAATTGTTACAAAGAACAGACTACAATATGGAAATAAAATTTCTGATTTTTTAATTTGATTTCAATTTTCTGAAAATTATTTGAAAACTGAATTTGGTGAGATTAGGCTGAAAGTTTTACAGTACTGTGAAGCACAAACCTGTTGTTTTAGTCAGCTCATAGATTCAAGATATGTCATAACAATTGATAGGGTTATAGCTGAAACAATACTGACTGTATTGTCTCAATAAGCTGACAGTGTGTGTGTTCTGTTTCACAGAGCTGCTCTTGAAGAGAATGCTTACAACCGCATGAAAAAAGTAGTGAAGTGGTATTTGTCAGGATTCTACAAAAAGCCAAAGGTGTACTTTCACGTATTATTTTATTGTTTAGCCATTGTGTCTATTTTGAGGGCTCAGGATTGGGCTGGAGTAAATTTTTCCTTTTAAATTACATTGTTATGCATTTTTTAAAAAAGCAAGGTTAAGTTTTTAGTTTTTATTTCTTACACAAATAGATCATGGAACTTTCTGGTCCTTAGCCATGCCTAAAATAGACTCTATTCAATTTCTTTTGTCCCTCAGAGTAGAAGTTGAGCTAAGTATGTTTTGATAAAGTTAAGCCAGTTCTATATTTACCATTCTTCAGTGACAACATTCTGCAGTTGGAGGACTAATGCTTCCACTACTTCATTTAGCTTTTCACTAAATACTCTCTATATTCATGTTGGTGGGAAACAGTATTGAAAGTAAGTGCTTAATACCTAACTTCAGACAAAAGCTCTGTAATAATTCTACCCCAAAAAATCTTATATTCTGTGTGTCCTTACATGTAGCCTGGAATAGTTTACTGGATATACTAAATGTATGACAATTTCCTTAGAATGAAGAGCAGAGTAACTGAGCACAATATTGAAATGATGAAATAAAATACTGTATACTTCAGCACATATATCATGTACTTCAGCATATATATTATTATTTTTTGTGTGTGTCTTATCTTCAGTCACACACATGTGTACACGCATAGTATGGTTACTCTCTATTTCTTTTTAGGGACTAAAAAAGCCGTACAATCCTATACTTGGAGAGACTTTCCGCTGCATGTGGATTCATCCAAGGACAAATAGCAAGACTTTTTATATTGCAGAACAGGTAGATGCAATGACTGGAACAAATATTTTTAAGAAAAATAAATGTGTTGTATATTTGTGCTAGCTAAATGACATGGTAGTTTCAGAAAATGTATTGAAATGTACAAATAGTGTCCTAAAAGCTCTCCTGGTGAGCGTAGTTTTCTTACAGACCTCTCCTTTAAGTGCCCTTCCTAGAGAGACAAAGGTGTTTACAGCATTTCTGTTCCCTCTTCCTCCAGGGCAATTCAGATGCTAATTTCCTTAACTCTTGAAATTCAGTAGGTGTTTGCTTGATCTTTATCTCCAAATATTACAGCCATGTTTTGCATAAATTAACTGTATTCTAATATGTGCAGCCTGAAGTTTGCCTTCTGTCATTATTAGCTCAAGTTTTATACTATATTGCATGTTCTTGGTTTTCTTTTTTTCCTTTTTTTTTTTTTTTTTTTTTTTTTTTTTTTTTTTTTTTTTTTTTTTTTTTTTTAATTAATGTGTGATTTTTTTTCAACAGGTATCACATCACCCTCCAATATCTGCCTTCTATGTTAGTAACCGCAAGGATGGTTTTTGCCTTAGTGGTAGCATTCTGGCCAAATCAAAGTTCTATGGTAAGTAATGAGATTTTTTTGGTTGTACTTTTATTGAGGAATGTAAAATAGGTGCACTTGAGCTGTGTTTTGTGGATGAAAGAAGGCTGTTAGAAGAGTCAGTGTTTGTTGCATTATCCTTTCTGATTTCTATTTTTGGAGTATTTTAGTTTTTAATTGGAGACACTGTATTATAGTGGCTTCACTAGACAGGATAGATTGCAGTGCTAAATATACTAATGTTCTTAATTTTATTGCTCAGTTATTAGGAAATGTTGACTGTTTTTCAGGGTGAGAAATATGATATTCTGTCTTTGAATTTCAGGGAATTCATTATCTGCCATACTAGATGGAGAAGGACGACTAACATTTCTAAATAGGGGAGAAGATTACGTAATGACAATGCCATATGCTCATTGTAAAGGTAGTGGGGTTTTTTTTCATTCTCTAGATGTCAAAGTTATGAGAACAGAAGTTTGTTA
>NW_020955388.1:804372-806367 GCF_003031625.1 Empidonax traillii | reverse complement strand
ATATTCTGTCTTTGAATTTCAGGGAATTCATTATCTGCCATACTAGATGGAGAAGGACGACTAACATTTCTAAATAGGGGAGAAGATTACGTAATGACAATGCCATATGCTCATTGTAAAGGTAGTGGGGTTTTTTTTCATTCTCTAGATGTCAAAGTTATGAGAACAGAAGTTTGTTATTCTAAATAGCGCATTATTGTAAATAACATACTGTGTTGGATTCAAGCCTGTCATCCGAGAAAAGTGTTCTGAATGTTGGCAACACTGGTGGATCTAGGCTTCTGCATATTTTATAAGGAGAAAAATACATCTGTTATTTAAGCCATGTTTTATTTTTTGGCACAGAAAAAGATTTTCTTTTTCAGAAATCGTAAGAAATAGTAAGAGCACATATATATAGCTGTCACTACATAATACTAATTTACTGTTTGAGATGCCTTTTTTTTAGAAAAATTTTGAGCTTTTCCAATATTTTCCCCTTGTAAACATAAAAGGCAGTGTAGTATCTGCAATGCACTGTGCGGTTCAGTTGTAAATCGTGAACGTTTGTCTTTATGGGAAAATAATCAGTGGTTTGTAAAGCTTTCTGGAAGGTCAGCAGTAGTGCAAAATACATTGCAGAATGGCTTTTTTTTAAGCTGTAGCTTATTCAGGATTGTATACTCATATATTCCAAAATTCTCATTCAGAATAGCTGGAATTCTCTTTCAGAAGGCCAACTATAAAGTCAACAAATATAATACTTTCTTCATTTGAGGTGTATGAAGATCAGTTAGCAGAATTAGATAATTTGACATAAGCTTAGTAGCCTTTTCTCTTTCCATTGTTTTTTAATGTTTTTAATATTGTGTTCAATTTTTTTATGGCTTTGATGACTAAAATAATACTAAACAATTAAACTAGATAACATATATTCATACATTCAATTCAAACAGGAAGGAGGATTAGTGTGAGTAATAAAGCTGCTAGAGAGGGACAAAGGTAGAAGAATATGCAGGGAAGGAGAAGGTGCATGGTGAAACAAATGTTGTTGCACATGAATCCACTGTATGTAAAATATATTCAGTGCTTCAAGCACTGGATTACAAGGGAAAGGCAGTAATTGTGGGAAGGAGAATGTACTCAGCATTGTCAACCTTGTACTTCCAAAAGTCTTCAGGGAGGTGATCAGTGTTATATTGGTTGTCCATGGTTGCCTTCAATTGTGGTCTGACTGTACATATTGCTTCTGTTTGGGGGAAGTTTTTCTTTGAGGGTTTTTTTGGGGGGTTGGTTTTTTTTTTTTTTTGGTGTTGTGTTTGTTTGTTTGTTTGTTTGTTTTGGTAGGTTATTTTCTTGCTCTAATTTCAGAAGCTTCCCTTCTCCAGTCATTTCCAATAAGACTAAACATCACCATTGCTAGGGCCAGCAACGTACACTGCCAAAGATATGTCTTCATAAACTGTTTTTCCTACTTATCTGTAATTCACTTAGATCTCTTTGTTTCTGTTTGGGTTATCTTATTTGGCAGAAAGATCATGATTATCATTAGGAAAGGTCATCTGAAAATACAACTTTTCCTCTGGCACAAGCATGTTTACTCTAGGAATTGTACCCACGTAGCTTATGTTTTTTGCTTTGTTCAGTTAAAAACATTCATTTTAGCTTTTTTTTTTCTCTTGCAGGAATTCTCTATGGCACAATGACCTTAGAGCTTGGAGGAACAGTCAACATCACCTGTGAGAAAACTGGCTACAGTGCAACAATTGAATTCAAACTCAAGGTTAGTAAATGCTGCTAGTAGGCACAAAAAGTAGAATGAACATAATGATACTTAAAAAAAAAAAAATCATTCAGTGACTCCTTAGATATGGTCTGATTTAGTATGGAATTATATTTTGGAAAATAGAGAAATTTCTGTTTTAACTGCTACGTTTCCATATGCTGAATCTATCAAACTGTGCTGGTTTTATGGTGTTTTTTTTTTTTTTTTTTTTTTTTTTTTTTTTTTTTTTT
>NW_020955388.1:670930-804351 GCF_003031625.1 Empidonax traillii | reverse complement strand
ATATTCTGTCTTTGAATTTCAGGGAATTCATTATCTGCCATACTAGATGGAGAAGGACGACTAACATTTCTAAATAGGGGAGAAGATTACGTAATGACAATGCCATATGCTCATTGTAAAGGTAGTGGGGTTTTTTTTCATTCTCTAGATGTCAAAGTTATGAGAACAGAAGTTTGTTATTCTAAATAGTGCATTATTGTAAATAACATACTGTTTTGGATTCAAGCCTGTCATCTGAGAAAAGTGTTCTGAATGTTGGCAACATTGGTGGATCTAGGCTTCTGCATATTTTATAAGGGGAAAAATACATCTGTTATTTAAGCCATGTTTTATTTTTTGGCACAGAAAAAGATTTTCTTTTTCAGAAATCGTAAGAAATAGTAAGAGCACATATATATAGCTGTCACTACATAATACTAATTTACTGTTTGAGATGCCTTTTTTTTAGAAAAATTTTGAGCTTTTCCAATATTTTCCCCTTGTAAACATAAAAGGCAGTGTAGTATCTGCAATGCACTGTGCGGTTCAGTTGTAAATCGTGAACGTTTGTCTTTATGGGAAAATAATCAGTGGTTTGTAAAGCTTTCTGGAAGGTCAGCAGTAGTGCAAAATACATTGCAGAATTGCTTATTTTTAAGCTGTAGCTTATTCAGGATTGTATACTCATATATTCCAAAATTCTCATTCAGAATAGCTGGAATTCTCTTTCAGAAGGCCAACTATAAAGTCAACAAATATAATACTTTCTTCATTTGAGGTGTATGAAGATCAGTTAGCAGAATTAGATAATTTGACATAAGCTTAGTAGCCTTTTCTCTTTCCATTGTTTGTAATGTTTTTAATATTGTGTTCAATTTTTTTATGGCTTTGATGACTAAAATAATACTAAACAATTAAACTGGATAACATATATTCATACATTCAATTCAAACAGGAAGGAGGATTAGTGTGAGTAATAAAGCTGCTAGAGAGGGACAAAGGTAGAAGAATATGCAGGGAAGGAGAAGGTGCATGGTGAAACAAATGTTGCACATGAATCCACTGTATGTAAAATATATTCAGTGCTTCAAGCACTGGATTACAAGGGAAAGGCAGTAATTGTGGGAAGGAGAATGTACTCAGCATTGTCAACTTTGTACTTCCAAAAGTCTTCAGGGAGGTGATCAGTGTTATATTGGTTGTCCATGGTTGCCTTCAACTGTGGTCTGACTGTACATACTGCTTCTGTTTGGGGGAAGCTTTTCTTTGTGGTTTTTTTTGTTTGTTTGTTTGTTTGTGTGTTTTTTGGTGTTGTGTTTGTTTGTTTGTTTTGGTAGGTTATTTTCTTGCTCTAATTTCAGAAGCTTCCCTTCTCCAGTCATTTCCAATAAGACTAAACATCACCATTGCTAGGGCCAGCAACGTACACTGCCAAAGATATGTCTTCATATCTGTTTTTCCTGCTTATCTGTAATTCACTTAGATCTCTTTGTTTCTGTTTGGGTTATCTTATTTGGCAGAAAGATCATGATTATCATTAGGAAAGGTCATCTGAAAATACAACTTTTCCTCTGGCACAAGCATGTTTACTCTAGGAATTGTACCCACGTAGCTTATGTTTTTTGCTTTGTTCAGTTAAAAACATTCATTTTAGCTTTTTTTTCTCTTGCAGGAATTCTCTATGGCACAATGACCTTAGAGCTTGGAGGAACAGTCAACATCACCTGTGAGAAAACTGGCTACAGTGCAACAATTGAATTCAAACTCAAGGTTAGTAAATGCTGCTAGTAGGCACAAAAAGTAGAATGAACATAATGATACTTAAAAAAAAAAAATCATTCAGTGACTCCTTAGATATGGTCTGATTTAGTATGGAATTATATTTTGGAAAATAGAGAAATTTCTGTTTTAACTGCTACATTTCCATATGCTGAATCTATCAAACTGTGCTGGTTTTATGTTTTGGTTTTTTNACTTCTAGATGGCTTGCACTTCTGAAAAATACATTTGCCATCTTTGAGGCAGAAACCGATTTAAAACTGAACAAATAGTTGTCAAGCAGTGTGCAGGTGGAGAGGGAAATTGTATATGGGGGAAACATAAAAGGTGAGAGGCTGTGTTAACTGATAATTTTGCCTTGTCAGTCCACAGAATACATGTGCGGTCTGTCAAAAGGCCAAAGAAAACCCCCGGTTGTTGCTTGTGCAAGAGTTAATCTCTAGTAACAAATGGTCCCTGGCAAATTGGTGAAATTACCGTAGCAAATGACTGTGTCCTTCGGGATATTATTGTGTCACTGTTTTCTGCGTTATTTACTATTTTCTTTACACATTTCTTAGACAGTACTTTTGCTCATCAAATCTCTTGAAATATAGCCTAAAGAAACTACTTAGTGTGGTTTTAGACTTCTTTTGGGAATTAAATAGGAAGAAGATATAATACTAAAAGCCATCAGGGCTGTTTACAGCACATTTCATAAATGCGCTTTTCTCCTTAACCCTAAACATAGAAGCAAAAGTAATATGTTATCAAAATAAACATGAAACCATTTATTTTTATTTTGCAGCCTTTTTTGGGTAACAACGACAGTGTTAATCAAATATCAGGGAAAATTAAGCTTGGCAAAGAAGTTCTGGCTCTTTTAGAGGGTCACTGGGTAAGTAATGAGTGATGGTCTTTTTTAAATTCTGGCTGACAGTTGAGACAGGTGAAAATAGCAGTTACAAAAAAGACTCAAGTTTGGAAAAAAAAGAGCTAAGTACTGCTTTTATAGAAGGTATTCAAGAAGGTATAGAATCAACATAGTGCTATTTGTAGCTGTTAGAAAATGGAAAAGTTGTGCATGTTTGAGTAGTTAATGAAGAAAGTGAAATGTTTTTTCACAATTAAGCTTGTGAAATGTTTTGGTATATGCATTAGTACTATGAAGAATTGTTATGGCACCAACATGAAATATTTAAGCTTTTTCCAGTTCTTGTAAGATGACAGACATGGCCTTGCTGGTTTTTGAACATGGTAATGATTCCATTGCGTCTCTGTTCCAAGGTAGAGCCTAGTACAGAAGGCAGAAATAGAATTTGAAAGTTAGCATATCTAAATATCCTTAACTGTATACATTCAAAAGAAAATAAATTCTCATTACAAAAAAAAAAAAAAAAGGTTTATTCCTCCCTTTTTTGTTATTTTGGCACTCTTTGATATTACTACAATTAAGGTATCAATCATATCTGTTACAGGACAGTGAAGTTACTATTACTGACAAGAAGACAGGTGTTTCAGAGACATTCTGGAACCCAACATCTGATATCAAGCAGCGCAGATTACCTAGATACACAGTGAAATTTGAAGAGCAAGATGACTTTGAGTCAGAGAAGTAAGTTGACTTTAGAACAATGTATTTATTTTGACAAAACAAAACTCATCATCTTCTCCAAATTATAAGCAAATTATAATTTCTTTTCCATGTTTAATGATATTGGCCTGTAAAACAAAAAAAAATAACACTATTAAATATAAGATGATTATTTACAAACTTTACAATCATGGAAAATCATGGTAGAAATGTAGATAAACACTGTAAAACATTACAAATGTTAATGTTCTGTTTGGAGCATGATCTATTTACTTAGCCTATAATTGAGGAAATAGTTTGCAGTTATTTTGTCAACCAGATTCTGTTTGTATATTGTTCATTTGTCAGGCTTTGGCAACAAGTGACAAGAGCAATAAATAATAAAGACCAAACAGAAGCTACTCAGGAGAAATATGTTCTGGAAGAAGCTCAAAGAAAGAGTGCCAAAGAGAGGAAACTTAAGGGTGAAGAGTGGACATGCAAGCTGTTTGATCAGGATTCAGTCACTGGAGAATGGCACTACAAATATGCTGAGTGAGTCTTGAAGTGCTTGTAGCAAAAACTGCTTGTTAAATGCTTGAAATAATGTTTGCTGAGCCTCTTCCTGAGGCTTTAGGAGCAAAATTACTGAGACATACAGCTTGCATATAGCGACAAATCCATACTATGTTCTAGATTTTATTGGTCATGGCACCTTGGGGTTTATTGTGCTCCCTTTTTCCCCCCTACACTGACCATAGATTTTCCATACCAGCTGGAAGTCAGAAAATCTAGTGTCTGAAAATCAGAGAAGCCTGTGCTTCATTGATTTGAGCTGTTTAATTTGTTATATATTAGAATGACTCTGAGAATAGCAGGTTTACAGCAATGGTTAATGCTGGGACCAGGTTGCTCTGCCTGGCTGTCGAATATGCCCTTCATACCTGAGTGCGTGTGAATCAATTTGTGTGATTACCTGGATCAGAAGATGAAGATGTGGCTGTCTCCCTGACTGCTGGGATCCATTCTGTGTTCTCACCAATGTCACAAAAGTCAGCTTGGAGCTGAAGCCTTTAGTTGTGATGGTTTTCATAGAACACCCACATTCAACTGATTGTTTTTCAGTACCCAGCATCGTTCTGTATTGCAGGGACTGTAAAAGTAAAATATCCAAAGATAATACACGCTGAGTTAAGTAACTCTGACGCCATGGATGATGGAAGTATATTCCTGTGGCTAAACCTGGGAGACCTTCTCCTTTCTGTAGAAAGATGGCAAATAGTGGGGCAATGGCCTAAGTGTACATATAGGGAAGACTACGAGAATCCTGAGTACTCATCATGTCTCCAGGAAATTTGCAACTTGGAGGTTTCCTGGAACCAAGCAGACAATCTGTGTATTTAGCAACTCAGTAAATTTATTTTCCGTGAATTTTCTTGGCTTCCTATTAAGTTTGTTCAGACTCTCACCACCAAAAACATCCAGCAGCAGGGAAATCCCCATACTAGATTAAATGCTCTGACACACCCTCTCTTGGTTTGAACCCTCTAGTGCTGTTGATGCCTCTTCCTGTTAGAATGGTCCAGCTGAATTGACTGCCCTTACTTTCAAACCCTGTGTAAAACCATTAGGAAAAGTACATACTGTACTTCAGATCTGTTAGACTATCCCCTGCAGCTTTAATACCTATCTTTTTAATCTGCATTATTTCTTGTGTCCTTGAGGCCTTGTGGTTCAAGGATGCGTCATGGAAATTTTACTATGTGCTAGAAAGCACTGTCAGCATTCCCTGGAAGAAGCTTCTGTCTCCTTTTAAGCATATAATACTGGCTCACCACCTGGTCCATGTAGAGAGCAGTTTTTTAGGCTCTCTGTGAAAGATGTGGTCAGTGAGCAGCGGCATTTGTTAAGGTATCTGGATTATGGATTTAGGCATCTGGATTACAAATACAGAAGAGAGCAATGCCTAGTTCTTAACCCATTTACCTCAGATGGCATTTAATTCAAGTCATGCTAAGCTGAGATGTAAGTGCAGGACTGTGTTCACCACATATGAAACATCTACAAACTATTTAAAAGGCATACAGGAGCACATGAAAAGAAATCCATGCTTAATCTACTCTCCCTAAAACCACATGTCAGAACGACCCTGATGCAGCTCACTTGCAGTTTCTATCCTGAAACAGCTGTAATCAGTGGGGCCATTGGTCTTTGCCTTTGGCTACTTATTACTCTGCACTGAGCTACATGTCTTATGCTATTTTTTTTTTAAGTTCTGTATCAGGCTGTACTTGGAAAAGCACTCTTAAAAATCAGAACAAGAAAACTGTGCATAGCTCATTAGTGTCTCATGAAACCAGTCTTGATTACAGCCCCCTTTGGGATGAAAGCAGGTTTGAGGTAACTGGTTCTTAACCTCTTCTTCCTAGGCATCTTTTAAAAGAAAAAAAATGCAACAAAAAGCAGTCAAAAACTAAAATAATTTTTATATTCCCCTAATTTCCCTGTAGTTCTAAAATAATAACTGTATCTTAAGCAGGAAATCTCTCCATGTTTGACAAATACATATCACTGGCCAAATACATTCATAATGATATTGTTGGTTAATACAATGGGTTGTACTCTTACCAGCTGGCTGAGGACCTGGATGTGAAGTTTATTTTTTGTCTCTCTTGGCCCTTTAGGTTAGGACTGGGCTATAAGTGAAAGATCAAATCACTTATTCCATATCTGACTTCTATATAAGGAAGAGCTTTTGCCTCTTCATACTGGGAAGTTTCTGAGCAAGGAAATATTTAAATCGCTGCAGTGTTAATAATATTTCCTTTTTCTAGTACCAGACCATGGGATCCTTTGAATGATATGATCCAGTTTGAAAAAGATGGCACAATCCAAACAAAAGTTCGACATCGGACACCAATGGTATGTTCTAGTTCTGATAGCAGATGCAGCAAGATCCAGGGACTTGTATATATTATGCATTATCTGTATAAAGGTCATCAAAGCATTGGGATTGATGGGAAATGCTGTTATCCTGCAAAAATGTTGTTTACCCAGTCCATAGTCTTTCACTTGTGTGTTGCATCCTAAGCAGTCAAGGTGAACTTGAATGGATGGGAACATAAAATATGCAAACTTGAACTCAGCAGTTTAATGAATATTATCCTATTAATGGGAAGATACACAAACAAACTTCAGGCTGCTTCTGCCTCAAAAATTTTAACTTGGACTTCTATTGAATATTGTTCTTTTAACTGTAACTCTTAGAATGCCCTGCTTTGCTACAGTTCTGGTTCTCTGGAAATAATAGATAATTTTATCAATTTTAGGTTACTGTTCCAAAAATTAAACGAAAGCCAGCCAGTCAGAAGAAAGGAGAGTGTGGTTTCTCATCCCCGGAGCCTGATAACCAGGATTCCTCTGGGAGTGAAGGTATGAAAAGTTACATTTGCATACAGAAATAATAAATTTATTTGACAGCTAAAGAGTTCAGAGTCACACATACTCTTCTTATCTCAGTGACTGTATTATGCTTTATATCATTATGCTTGGATACAATGTGAAGCACATTCTGGAAAACAAAAGGACAGCTCATGGTTTTAATTGCGAACTCTCCTGTCCTTTTAAATGCAGCATAGGCAGGCTTAAATGCTGCAGATATTTATACCTGGGGAAAAAGAATAGTGTTTGTAAACTCTTTTCTTTCTTAAAACAAGATGAATTGTTTTAATTTGTAGATTAGTATGTGGCTGGGGGCAGATTTTTGTTGTTGATAATGCTTGCCAAAATTAAACAACATGGTGAGTTTAAGATATTTCAAGTGCTTAAATTGCTGTTCTTCTGTGCTATAGGCGACTCTGAAATAAAGTTTGCAATAGAAGATAGTTAGAAAACTTTCTCCTCATTTTTGCAACTGGTTTAGTTAGTCATTTGTACTTAATTCCTTTTGGGGCTGAAGTCACTTCAATTGCATCTGGCTTTTGAATCCTTCTAGCACAACTTCTGAAGCATAATACAAGAATAAGGAAAAAAGGGACAGACCTTGGTGAACTGCAGAGTGCCATTGAATCTATAAAGGAAACACAAGAAGACATTAAGAGGTAGTACTAATCAAAGTGCTTTAAAATTGTTTAGAGAATAGTAATTCCATAGCTGTTTATTTTTTTTCCCTTTCTGCCTAAAGAGCCTTGCTCTCTTTATTCTTCTTCACAAATATTGATTGCTCATTGATATTTCATCATTTTCCCCAAAAGCTGCCTTCTGTAGGGAGCCTTAACATAGTAGAAAATGCCAAATTGTCTATTTTATAATTTACAGCATATTGTTTTCTATCTTACAGGGACATTATGGCTCTACGAAATAGAGTCTCTTCTAATTCACCACCTGCGGACTACCATTTCCTGCAGTTTAAGCACTATGTCTTCATTTTACTCTTGGTTCTACTACAGCTCATCATTAATTTCTTGTTCAAATAGGAAGTGTGAACAAGGGCCTTCTCAAACTGGAATGATCAAACTCTTACTGGGGACCATATTTTAAGCTGGACTTTAAATGATGCAATATTATCTAGAAGAACCATGTAGCAACAACTCACAGAACTTTGCCTCAGCGTTCATGGTTCAGAATCATACTCCTGTCTATCCAGTTGAAGTAAGAATTGTGTAAGTGCCAGTACACTCTTGTTCCTGGTGTGTGCCTCTGTCT
This sequence comes from Empidonax traillii, assembly GCF_003031625.1. Taxonomy (NCBI): domain Eukaryota; kingdom Metazoa; phylum Chordata; class Aves; order Passeriformes; family Tyrannidae; genus Empidonax; species Empidonax traillii. The sequence goes on along the minus strand of NW_020955388.1, from coordinate 796,337 downwards.
CGTAGCCATACGACATCAGCCTTGTGTTTATATTACATCATACACTGTAGTGATCAGTCTTTACCGCAGAACAGATGAAGATAAAAAGTCAGAGGTCAGACCCTGTAGGTAGGACGTGATTCCAGTTATGGTAGAATGATAAACGAGCATACTTCATTACATATCAACTTATCATTTTTTTAACGAAGGAACTTCTGAAGTAGCCAACAGCTTTTGTAAATGGCGGTTGGGTGTTTGGAAGTAAGCTTTTGTTTAAGGTCAAACAAATACATTATTATACAAAAAATCATGAACATTAGGAACTGGCTAGTAAAAAGCCAAAGTCTTTAGGAAATCTGCAACATAATGTCCTTGGTTTGTTTTGGAAGTATGAGGTTTTTATCTTGAATCACTATAGGCTTGTAAACCAGCTGTTTTATAGTTTTAAAACTTCAGATTCTTCATAAAAACATTCCTTCATCTACTGTACAGAGCACGTTTTTAACAGTACAGCACCCAGGAAGGTACTGTCTTGGTCTACTCTCTCTCATGAATTGCAAATGTTAAGATTTTCTGGTATGTTTATAAGTCTTGATAAATCTACAGCTTTGAATTTACATTTGTGTATGGCCATGTCAGGGTAAGACTGCTGATGCCGGAACTCTTGCTTATTTTTGGAACAAAATGTGAAGTTGAAGAGGTGTGTTCAGTGTGTAGCTTGAGCTGAACCTCCCAAGAGGCAGATAATGTAGAACAGGATTTGGGTACTGTCATGAGTTCACTTGCAAATGAAAGCATTTACAAGGGGAAAGTTCAGAAATTTTGCAGTGGCTAACACCACATACATCAAAGCAAATGAGAGGGAAACCCTGAGTATTTGTGAAATCCCTCCTTACTGCAAGTATATACTACCTGCCAGAATACATGAATGCACCTACTTACTATACTGTAGCCATACAAATTAATGTGAAGATTAAGTTTCAATTCAAAACCAGGGTTTCTAATGTTTTTTTATTTGAAGAAATATATGCATGTGTAGAATTTGTAAAATTTCAGCAAAAAAAATTAGTGCTGGTGTTTATCAGGTGAGTTCCTTGTGCCAGTTAAGCACACCAAGTCAAGAAGGGGCTGTAGTATTGTAAAGATACTCTCAGTAGCCCAGGTGAGACACCAGGAAGATGAGCGGCACAATGTGAAGGGCAGACAAGTTCAGTTTTAGAGGATCCTCTCAGAAATCAAATCCATCCTGGGCAGTGGAACAGTTCAAAGGGCATGTTTAGCTTTTTGGCAAGGCCAGGTTATCCCTCTGCCTTGGGCAGCCTCCTTGACTCACCAGGTGATCTGCCTTTCTGTTCTGCATCAGTCTCACTAGTACTTAGTGCAAATACTGTTTACTCTTTTATCTGTCTAGCTTATGTATTTCTGTGGCTGACAGCTTCACACACCTCCCCTTCTTTTTTACCTTTCCCCTTCTTTGAACCTTAGCTATGTAAATGTTTATTGTGTAAGCAGTCAACTTCAGCATACTGCTTACAGCTTCACATTAGCATGGTTTGGTCATGAATAGTTTTTCTGGAGTCTGGTACCTTAAGCAGATCTTGCATCTGTGGGCAAGACCAAAGTCCCTTTGTAAACAAAAAATTACTAATGCCTAAGTCTCTAAGTGGAAACTGAAGTTGTTAGCCATGTATGAAATAGCATTAAGAAAGCAGAATATTATGGCTTTCACTTAACATTCTCAGCCTGGAATTTGACCATTCATTATTACATTTGGATGTCAAAGCTTCACCTGTCTTAAGATCTACTCCGAGCCTTTAAACATATTCTGTACATGAGAATAATCCAGTAAGTGAGATTTGGGTCATGACTTCAGTCCCCTAAAATAACACTCTGCTAAATTTGTGGTGCTGAAACTCCTGACTGATAGTTATAAGCTTCTATTTCCCTTGTAAAAAGAAATGTTCTTCTGCCTTTTCATGTTCATATTTTAATCACTTCTGTTCAAGACCATTAGGTAACATAGTCTGCATGTATTTGTACATGGACTGTGTGCTAGTAACTGGATTTGACCCAGCAAGCTGGCTGGCAGCTTGATGTTGGACAAAGTCAAACTAAACAGATACTCCATATCTGAAGTTCATGCTCAGCTCAAGACAAGTAAAGCACTTGAACAGAGCGAGACAAAATCCCTATGCTTATTTTCCTCTTCAACTTAGAGCTGAATTCTGTTGTAAAAGTGGTTTTAGTGATGATCTGAAAAGGTAAAGGATATGTGATGAAGCTTTTTGAAATGTAAAATTGCAGACTTCTTGACAGTATGATTAGATAAATTCTGAAAAGTACAGTGAAATCCTAGTCATTCCCATTCTGCTGGGTTTTATATGACAGTCCCCATTTGAATAGAGCAAAGAAACTTCTTCATGAATTTTTATAGTACAGCTGGTCACAGACATGTATGGAGCCTTTTCTTTAGTGTATGATGTATAGCAGATCTTGACTCTGCTGCCTGCTTAAGACCGAGTTCTGCACATAGTTATAAAAATGGATTGTACCATTTGCAGGTGTCGGAGAGCTGTGGCCTCCTACTAGTTTTTAAAGTTTAAAACAGCACTTGTTTTCACATTTGATTTAAAAATCTTGTTTTGTTTGGGTTTCTTTTCTTGTACAGGAAATATTTTCAGAATTTGTTGCCATGTGGTTTTGTTGGGTTTCTTTTCAAATGCACTCTATGCCTTTAATTTGCCATTTAGGTACAGGTTGCCTAGTTGGGTACAGATGACCTAAGCTAAGAAAAAGTAAATATGCCATGTGAAATGCAATGAGTATCATTTTTAGCAGCAGATGATGTCTCTTGCATTCTCCTTTTAAACAGTTGACATTACATGAGAGTATATAGCCTGGTTGTTGTGTCATGTTTGGTTTGGCTTGGTTGTTGTTTGCTGCCCTCCTGTGCCTTTGGCAATTTTTTTTTTTTCTAGACTGATGTTTATGAAACAGACTTGGGATTCAGTGTTTCCTATAGTTTCTTACAGGCTGTTACTTTTGATTATGTTTGTGTAAATAACGTATAACAACAATTCTGTACATCTGTAAGTTTTAATTATTTGTATTTCAAGAGTATCCTCAAATCACAGAAAATTTAGCAGATATTCAAGTATTGTAAACAGTGCCTTCTTGATGGGTTTCTTGCTGTTCGGAGACATGTAAAATTTGTCACATTTGTGCCATATGTAACATCTGACCTTTTGTGAGGGCTTTTGTGTTTGTGAACTGATTTTCCTGCTTAGTCAGACTCTGGGAGGGGAAAAAAAAACTCTTAAAGCTCTTAAAAAAATCTTTAAATTATTCCCTCTTTCTGGCTGGTGAGCCGAAAGCGGAGGATTTTGGGTGTTTACAGTGAAGCTGCACTACTTTGTAGTAATACAGAAATAGCCATAACGAAGTAAGAACTTCACGGAGAAATTATTTGGGCCTTTTCTGCTTAACTTTTTCTCCTTTCTCCCCTGCCCCGGCCTTTCCCTCTGCCAAGCGGGAAAATCAGCCCTCAGGACACAGCGCCCGTCCCCCCCGTCCCCGCGTGTCCCGCGCAGTCCGTCACCCGGGATCACCGCTCTGTGAGGGATCGGAACTGTAACGGGGCGGCCGAATCCGCCGCCGCCCGCAATAAAGATGTGTCGCACCTCCGCTCAGCCTCTCGGCTCTGTGCGCCGGTCCCCGGGCCGGACGGATTCCTGCTCCTGCTCTCCCTGTCCCCGAACCCACTCCCGCTCTCTCCGTCTCCCGCTGCGCCCCTGTGCCGCCCCTCGGCCCTTGCCCCGGGCGCGGCCGTGATGCGCTGGGCGGAAGGGGCGGTGCGATGGCGGCGGCGATGGCGGAGCCGGTGCCGCAGCTGGGGCGGCTGTGGCAGGAGGCGGCGGTGCTGGCGGGGGCGGTGTGCGGCGCGCTGGGGCCGCGGGGCGGGCGGGCGCTGCTGCTGCGGCCCACGGGCGAGGCGGTGCTGACGCGGGACGGGCGGCGGCTGCTGGAGGCGCTGAGGCTGGAGCCGCTCGCGGCCAGGTACCGCGGCGGGGGGGGCCGGGCGGGGCCGGCGGCGGCGGCTCCTTAACGCTGCCCGTGTGCCCGCAGGATGATGACGGCCCGCGCCTGCAGCCACCGCGCCGCGACGGGGGACGGCGCCAAGAGCTTCGTGGTGCTGCTGGCGGCCGTGCTGGGCGGGCTGCGAGCGGCGGGCGGCGGCGCCGGGCTGCGGCGGGCGCTGCGCGCCTTCGAGGCTCAGGTGCTGGAGCGGGCGGCGGCGCGGGGGCTGCGGCGGCACTGGCGGGCGGCGCCGCCCGGGCTCCCGGAGGCGCTGCTGGAGGCGCTGCTGGAGCCGTACCTGGCCGGCCGGCTGGCCCCCGGCGAGCGGCGGCACCTGGCGCGGCTCTGCACCGAGATGTGCCGCCGCTGCGCCCCGGCAGCCGCCGCCCGCCCTGAGGCGCTGCGGGTCCTCGGGCGGCGCTTCCCGGCCCTGCACGCCGCGGTGCCCGGCCTGCCCCTGGCCAGCTCCACCGTCCTGCCCGGCATCGTCCTTAGCAGGGACTTCACTGCTTACTGTCCGGCCGAAGGGGAGCTGCGGGCCGTGCTAGTCACCGAGCCCCTGCGGCCCGCCCTGACGGCCCCCGGCGTCGAGTTTGTTGTCGACTCCGAGGGTCAGTATCAGGCTTCCCTGCGCTGGATCACAAGGAGGACGGAAGCCTTAGTGAAACACTTGCAGAGCAACAACGTTAAGCTGTTACTGTCGAGCACGAAGCAAGATGAAGTAGTTATCTACTATGCCAAACTATACGGTGTTTCTGTTGTAGAGTGCTTATTGTCCGAAGAAATGGCGCTAATCAGTGAAATCACCGGTGTCTCGCCTTATGCACCTTTTGGTGGTAACATGTGCAGGAAAATCACTGAAACTGCAGTGGCATCGTTTTGCCAGCCCCTGCTGCTTGGCTCCAAGAGGTGCGTCCACATTGGCTTCACCAGTGTGTGTGCCTTCCAGCCCCACTGCCTGATCCTTTGTGGGCCGGTCAGTGGGGTCAATGAGCAACATGCTGCTGCTTTACAAGAGGCCTTCACAATGCTGCAGCAGCTGTTTAAAACAGTTGATCAGAGGGAGGAATGCCAATCCAAAGGTGAAAGCCAGAACAAAACTTCAGATGTTTGCAGTTGGCATTCTTTACCTACTCAGAAACAAATCGTAGTAGAAAATATTTCTTGTAATAATAACCAGGTTTCTGAATGTCAGCTGAAAGTGCTTAGTGATGAAACAGAGGCAAAAATTTTAGACTCTGATAAGAGTAGTTCACTAGTGGACAAGCAACAGAGCTACAGCAGTGCTGTGTTAGCAGCATGTAACACTGATGGAGTGACGGCGTGTGAGCTCCTGGATGTTGGCAAAGGTCTAGAGAAAACACATTACAGTATAGTTCCATTTAAACAGGAAGGAAGTTGTGTAAGTATTGCACAGGATCATTCCAACTCCCTCATAGAAGCAGGATCAGTTTTGCCAGTAGGAGGTTACTTTGAAATCCTTTTACATTATTACATTCAGTACTATGCAAAACAATGTCAACAATCAGAGGTAGCTGTTGTATCTAATGTGGTTGCTGATGCTTTGCTAAGTATCCCCAAGGCCTTGTACAGGACAACAGAACGAGACAGCTTTACCAAATTCTATCTCAAAGCCATTAATTCACTCCGAAAAAATCAGCCACTGCCAGGGAACGAGGAAGGCTTAGAGTTAGTGTATTGCAAATACCAGTTGGTCGTTTCAGTTCTTCATTGTGTTACAGAACTTCTCTCCATAGACTTAATAATTGGTATTAAGAGACCGGTGCAAAAAGTTGAGGACCATGACTCAGAAGATGACTTTTGAAATCATTAATAAAGAATGGTTTTGATTGTGTGTTGTTCCCTTATGTCTTCTTGTCAGATGGACGTCTCAAAATTCAGTGCTAGAGACTAAAACATATCTTTTTAGGCCTACAGACCTAATATGCTAATTCTTCTAGAAGAAAAGGGAAAAAAAAGGCTAATCAGCTGAGGATAGCCTGAGACAACTTGGGAGAAGGTGTTTACTCAGTTTACACACCACAGGGAGTGATGTGTTTGGGCATGCACTGAGGTTGTAACAGCCTAGGGGTTTTTCTTCATGCACTGTTTCCCAGAGATTATTTCTGTTTTGTGCTGTAACTCTGTTTCTAAATATGGGTTGTCATCCATGCGAAGTGAAAGTCAGGTACACATGGACACATGTTTTGACTCAGATCCAAATTCAAAATATAACGTAAAGTGCAGGCATACTGGTGTTAATAGATGAAGACTAAAAGAGTGGTTTTTTAAAAAATCTTGATGTTTAACTCTCCTTTCTATAGCCCTTGACAAACTTACATTCTGCCCCATGTGAAATTCAGCAGACTATTTAGAAGATGCTCACTCAAACCACAAGGAGTATAGGTGCCTTTTAAGCATAGTAATCCTATTTGTCAGGTAGCAGATTTACATCTACAGGCAGGTAGTTTGGGTGGGTTTTTTTTAAATAAAAAAACCCCAAAAGCAGTTTTTAGAATGCACGAATAGTAATGTACAATAAGACTAGATTGAAACTGCATGCTGCATGCAACTCTTGAGAATGGGAATGGTCTGTTTCCATGGCAAGGACACGCTGTTTTTGTTTGTTGATTTGTGTGGGGGTCTAGTTGGAACAGACTTTTGCGGGTGCTGGGACCACACTGAGACAGCCTCCATTCCTCAGCTCTCCTCCAGCCGCTGGCCCTGCTGCTGGCCCTGCCAGCTCCCTGCTCTGCGCCTTCCCTGATCCTTCTCAGTGATCTCTGGGACACCGTCTCCCTGTTTACCAAATAGGCATTGCTTAGTTTCTGTAGTGAAAGTTATGCAACCTAAGTATGGCCTTACATTTTCATCCATGCTTAGCTGATTGCCGACCTTCAGCGTTTTTGGCAGCTATACAGAGAGCATCGTTAATGGGAACCAGGCACAACAAAGAATATTATCCTGTTGTGTCACAAATCTCATGCTGCTGAATCACATTTTTAAGAGGGAATAGGGAACTGCAACATTTTGTTTAGGAGCATAACTGTATAGTGGCATAATTTATATTTTTCTGTATATGTTACGTGCAGAAAAATGTGTATTGTTTCTGTTGTTATCTTTATAAATCATCTTCCAGAGCCCAAAGGTAGGGCATTAATCACACCATGTGAGAAGATTAAGGAAGATTAAATTCTTCGCTAGAATTCCACTCATCTGTTCTAAATTTGCTTTTTGTTATGTGACAAATCTCTATTAGTGGTAGAGACTTCTGTTTTGATTTCTAAATTGTTTTTATGCTTCTTTAGGTTAATCCATCCCCTTGCATATTTTTTTTTTTAGTGAAGTTCTTTTAAATCTCATGCTAAGAGAGAAACTATTTCAATATTCGGTTGCAAAATTCTGTTTAAATCTTGATCTTGAAATCTAAGAAACAGTGTGGTTTTGTCACTAGTAAACACAAATATTAAATAATTGCTCTATTTACTATTGTATTTATCACATTATTGCTATTAAGACTGAACAAATCAAGAGAGTAATGTCTGAATTTATCACAAGTTGCTTTGGAAATGCATTGGCTTTAATTAACGCAATTGTAATTTTGCAGCATCATTTTGTGCAAGGTGTCATTTATATTCTGTTAATGAGACCAGAAATAGATGTTTGGACCTAGGATTATGCAAATTACTTCCCTCTGAGAGTATTAAGCTAATAATTACATCCAGGAATAGAAATTTTAATTTTTTCATTTCAAAACTAAAAATAATGATAGCAAAAATGCAATAGATTTAATATATAGTAGTTCCTCCTTTATTATATGATTCAGTAAAGGACTAGATTATGTAAGCAGTGTTTATTCTTGTGGTAGATCAAGCAGTTCACTCTTTCTAAAAACAGTTCTGTCAAAAAGAATACAATATAGTTTTCCATAGGAACACTATTTGTGCTAGTTCAGCAGACAGTTTATTTCTCACAAAGTCACGAGGAGATAAAAGAACTGTTACACTGAGGCTTTGGTTTAGTGTGGGATTAAGGGCACATCAGTAATACTGTGTCCTGCATGGCTGTGTCCTAAGCCACCTACAGCAGAAATCACTAGAAAAGATAAAATTTCCATTTAAGGTATTTTAGAAAAGGTATTGTTTTACCAAACAGAATCTCTAATCTGTTCTTATTTTGAGATTCCCAGTAAAATAATCCAGAATGGTGATCTTGCTTTTGATAATAATCATGACCTACTTTCAGTGGATGTCTTCATTTTGCAGGCTTAGCATCTGATTAAATATTACCTTAAAATGGGAATGCAGAGAGGGAACACATGGTAGGGATTTCTCAGTGTATGTGGCAGAACAGACAGCTCCAGATGAGAGTAACGGCTGCCGAGATTTTAACATTAGACTTGATACGTGTCTGGTATCATGTATAAGGATTATATTTGTATGCCATTGCTTTTGGAACACTCGAAGTCATTGTAGAAACAACTGGATTACATTCATAGGACAAGTAAACTGCTTGGGAGCTGTTTCCTAAAATCAAAAATACTCTGAGGCATCTAATTACTGATGTAATACTGAAGAAGGTACAAAACAGTTACACAGTGCTGAAAAAAAATTTAGTCTGTTATCAGTGTTGACTGTACTGGAGATGTTTATTGGCATAAGCTTTTTTTAAAGTACTGGTGTTAGGAGTGTAATCCTGAGGACCAGTGCCCCACAGCAGGGCTTCTGCTGCCATTCATGTTGGGACTGGAGGTAGCTCTGCCCTTGCAGCAGTCACACCTAAGAAGGGTCCTAACGTGCCTAGCCTAAGTTCACATAGCCAGAGTGTTTATGAATGAATTTTGGCATCTCAGTAAGTCTTGCAAGGTGTGGTGTCGGTAAGTGGAGGGGGTTTCTGGCATTTCCAAACAACTGGTGCTTATAATAGAACAATTATCAGAAATTGCATTCCCTGTGATTTGAGACCTTTTTGTCACCTTGCAGAATTTTTCAGTGAGACACTTTTTAAGCTTTAGCAGTTATTAGCAAGTATTATCAGCATTCTTTTGTTTTAGGACTCCCCCCTATTTCAGAAGTTTGCCACCTGGGCTATAATCCTAAGTGCTGCAGGATTTACATGGCTTGGATTTAGGAAGAGGAGCCAGTTTGTAATCATAAAGAAAGCAGGAAATTTTCTCCTCCTGTTTTATTGCTTCTACTCTGCTTGACTGTGGAGCTCATGAGACAGTGTAATACAGTAATAACTCCGTGGGTGTGTGGGTGGAGAGGAGGGACAAAAATAAGAGAAGTCAGGAGATAAGAAGACCCAGTTCAAAAGGAAGAGCAGAGAAAAGATGAAGGCTGAATGATGAATAGAGCGTAGAAAAGGACTGTCATGTAGAAGAAAGAATATAGTCTCAGATGAATGGGAAGAAACAGCCCCAGCTTTCACACCTACCTCCCTGGGATGCAGTAGCAAAGGGAAGACATTAAGTTCTGCGCTCCTCTTGGAAGACTGGCAGAAGATGGTTGCCAAACGGAAACAAAAAAAAATCCATGAAACTAATTTTCTCTTGTGGCCATGTAGGAGAGTAGCTACCTTGGAAAGCATTAGGAACTGTGGAGCAGCTTGTCTGCATATCTCAAGGGGGTCCTGGGCTGTAAACTTGTGACAGCTCGAGATAACAGATGCACATTCCTGTTCCTGAAGCTCAAAGAGTCTAGGAGTGGGTGAGAAATTAGTGGGTGTGGATTACATTTGTTTAGATAGCCCATCTCGCCCTCACTGTCCTGAGCCTCTGGAATGTGCTTTGATCCCTAGGTACCTCCAAAGTACAGGCAGGGATCATCAGCAATACAGTGCTTGGCTTCCCAGCCTCACTGAGGAGGGGTTCTGGGCTTGAGCTTGGCTGGTGCCTCGAGCCTGGGGAACACTGAGCCAGTTCATGTTACAGGTCACACGGTGAACAACACAGGGTTGTAATGGGAAGCTGCTGGGTTTACTGCTTTGAAAAGAATTGCATGAACTGTTATTGAAGTTATTAATCATTGCCTGATAAATTTGCTATCTGCTAGGCCTGAGATAATGAATCTAAATTTACTTGTGTTTGAGCATAGAAAGCCTGTCTAGGACCTTGAAGCTTATTTTTCATAGTGAATTATAACAGGAGTTCAGTGCTTTTAGCCTCATTATTGAATTCTAGGGAAAAATTAATTTTTCTGTGTAGCTCTGACTTCTCATAAGACTGAACAGTTTCAAGAGAAACAATTATTCTAAAAATTACAGATTTCCAGCATTTCCAATACCAATCTGTTATTGACAACATCTTATTTGTTTAATAGCTAGCACTTACAACCATGAAAAAGGTCTATCCCCACTGAAAATAGCATGTTTCTGCCTCTGCACATTCAGGCTCCAGACCTCTAATCCAAAATGTATTCAAATTATCAGAAGATACTGAATTGACAGGTTACCAGACCAGTAAAATAAATTGCATAGTACTTTGGAGCAGATGATCATTAATACCAGATTTTTTTTTTAATAATTGTTTTTCCTACAGAAAAAAAATGGTTGAAATAAAATGTGTGAACAAGATCATAGATCATTTTCTTGCTATTGTATTTAACAAATTTGAGCTTTAACCAATTTTTCTGTGCTGTCTCTAGGGTTTTGTAAATATGATTAATATCTGGTTTTAAAAGCTTTATATTGCTTTAGTAACTGCTGTAACATTTTAACTACAAAGATCAAATTATAATAAAAATGCAGCAAACATCTCTGATTATCTTGGAAATTTGATACCATGAACCATTGGGGAAAACCAGTGGATTTTGTCTTCCAGAGTTTTATAACAATGTGTGCCTGAGGTTAGGATTGGGTTCTGAAACAGCAGCACCTGCAAACTGTGTTTAGTATCTCATAAGTTATGCAACTTTTTAACAATTGTACCTCTACAGTTTGACACTGCTCAGGTTTATAACGAAGTCTGAATCTATACTGAAATGCAGAGAAATAAATTTCTCATCCTTATTCCCTCTGGATTTCTGTTGTTGGAATGAGTGGGTGTTCATGTCAGAAGGTAGAATAAATGCTAGTGCCTTGAAACGCCACCTCTACAGCTCCTAATGTTGTTGCACTTGTCATTGTGAGCTTTCTAAAAGCTCTGTTTTTAACTTGGAATAAATCTGTTCCACTCATAAAAACACCCACATCTGTAGGAAAAAAGGTTTCCTTAGTTTCCATAATGTGACGGGTGTTTTCCCTCACTAATTTTCCTCCCTTGCACTGTTTTGAAGTGCCATGTGACACTGGTCGTTACTTATCTGTATTTTTTCTAGAAGGTAGAAAGTTGTCATGTTCTGTTAAAATCTTAGATGCAAGAATTTCTCTTGACTTACTACTTATCTGTTCACGTATTTTTAATCACCCTATTAAAAAATTATGTTTAAAAGTCATTGAATGATTCAATAGAGAACAGCAGATATGAATAATCAATTTAAAGAAACCAAATGCTGAGGACTTTTCAAACTTTTCACAGTGACAGGCATTTCTTGTAGAAATTACTAACCAGCAGCTGATCTTCTGCAGGAATAGCTGTTAAATATCATGGAGTGAAGACATCAGGTAGAGGAGGAGTCAGAGTTTAAGACTCCAGGATTTTATTCTTGCTGGCACTGATTTACTGCAAAGCCTGGAGTAAGTCAGTTATTGCCCATGTGATTAATTTTTCATCATGAGATATTAGTGGGATTCATATTCATAAAGGTTTCAGGCTGTGATTTAAATCTTTGGGAATTCAAGGATGGATGCATCATTGTATCTTAAAAAAATATAATGTATTGGATGTCCTCTCAATCTCAATTATCTTTTCATAAAGTGTGGAAAACTGTTTCTACCAGGATTGCAGATATTGTGTATTTTCCTTTACCCATGACTACTGTAGGAAAACTGAGTTGTTAATGAGGAAGCAGGCACCATTGCTGTGTCCCTTTCCGTTCTAATGGAAGCTTGACTCGCTGGCATGCTAAGGATTTCTGCATGCAGTACCGTGAAGTGTTTAAAATGTAACGGCTTTAACGAGCCATCCCTTTCCCTTGCTGCAGCCCCGTATTTGTTCCTGTGTTTTCCTGAATCGTTGCACATGACTTGAACTCCAAGCAGCTTGGAACAAGTGAAAATCAGGATATGTGGTATAGACCACATAGCAGTGACTTCCAGGTCAATTATATGATCTTCTCCACAGTCAGACAACTAGGAGTGTTGCTGTACTGCCTGGCAATGGCTCTGTCTCCTAAAAGCGATGGAGGAGAAGTGTATGGAAAAGCACTGCCTGGAAAGCTCTCTCTTCTTCCTGTGCAGCCTGATTTTTGATTTATTAGTTCCTTAATCCAAGTCCAGGTCTATTTTTTTTAGGGAACAACACATGCTGAATTGTTATCTAGTGTGTCATTTGGTTTACTGGGAGCCTGGGTTAAGTGGGCATCAGACTATCCATGTGACACTGGATGATTACATTAGCATGAAATGTGTAGAGACAGAGACCATTTACTGGGTTGTACTTGTCACAAAATTCCAACATTTGCTTCTGTGAATCACCAGCACAACTAAAACTGTCTTGCAATTCTCCTTAGACTGCTAAATTTAACAATATTCATGAAATAGTCCACATTTTGGAAGATTTACTACTGCCATTAAAATAGATAGTCCATTGCCTATGTATTTATATTTATCTGTGGAATTTTGCTTCTTTCTCCATAGCTATTGGAAATCACATTTTTTAAAAAATGCTAGAAGTTTTGTGTTTACAGTAAAAGGGGTCCAACACAAGCCTCTAGGTCAAAATAAAATACTTATCTGAGATCTTAATCCACATTTCAATGTTTCAGCCCTAATCTACAAAGGAGGAAGAAGTAATTTTACTCAGATTTTTTCCCAGTGGGCCAAAAGCAACACTTTTAGGGGTTATAAGAGATGACTGGGGTTGCTTGGGAGTCAGCTGTTTAATACTTAGTTCACAGGTTACCATTTCTATAGGAATTCTTTTACTCTGAATGTGTAGAGTATTAGATGTTTATTTATAGAGTTACGTATGTTAGTTGTGGTCAGGTTGTTACGATGCTCTGACTTTGAATTAGCTTCCTTAGGTACCTTAACAGAGCATCCTAGCAGCAAGGAAAAGGACAGAGAGGTGTGACTGTATTTAAAAAGCTGACTAATTACCCTGAAGGTTATAGGAGAAAGTCAGAGAGAAGTGAATCATACACCATTAGCAATTGAAACCCCAATTTTGTGTTTAAAAAAAAAAAAAAAAGAAAAAAAAGAAAAAAAAAGAAAAAGAGTTGATGCCTATTGTTGCTCATAAAACAAGCAACAGATTTTGATTAAAATCTGACTGCTGCTGCAAAGGAGATTGACTGGAGAATCCCAACCACACTAGTGTGGGGATGACATTAAATGTCAGAGTACTGATGGAACTGGGAAGCGGGGGAAGCTTTGTTTTGGCTTTGTCATGACCAGGAGGGACAGAGTGGTCTCATGCCCTGAGCTGTGCATAGCTGGAAAACTGCCTTGCCTGACTGCCTGCTGAAAGAAGTCACTTGCAGTGATTTGTCCTAATAAATAAAAATCAAATCCAGAGTACAAATGGAAAAGATACAGAGTGTACAGTCCTGGAGCTTGAACTCCCCTTTGCATTTGGTGAAACAGGGACCTTTTTATTTCCTAAATTCAGGATACTCTACAGAACGTGGGTTCCCATAGGATGTCAACTTGAAGGTTTTAGGTTTATGAGGCAAAGGACATTTGGGAATGGTTGATCCTGAACTCAGGAGAGCTGACTAAATACTTGCACTGACTCCATAAGTTTGAATTCAGACTGTAAGAGCTGTGAAATGGGAATGGGAGTCAGGGGTTGGACTGAAGGGGCCTATTTGCATTTGTCTCTGGTTTCACTGAGAGCACCATGCTTATTTATCAAGTCAAGGATATCTGCTGTCTGCAAGGCAATGACTCCCAGTTCCCACTGAGGTGCCAGAGCTGCAGGAGACAGAACTGGCCGTCTTCCAGAGGCAAGCTAACACTCCCCGTGACACAGCAGCCTCCCATGCCAAGGCTGGCAATCATTCTCTGACTGCTGTGTACAGCACTAGAAAACCTTCCAAAGAAGAGAATTTAAAAAAAACCCACAACAACACTTCATATCAGTAATGAGAACAGATCTTAGCCTCAGATTCCGCATCTACGTCAGGTATTCTGGATGTTCTTCAGAGCCTTATGCAAAAGCAGCTTGGGCACCTATATACTAAATGAGCCTGGCTCCCCTCAACCTCTTTTTTACCCTAGATGAGAGGAATCCTCTTTATTTCACTGGAGGCCCTTCTTCCCGCTCCAGACATCACATGTGAAAACAAATAAAGGTTGTGCATGCTCCTGCCTTTGTTGATCTTCTTGAAATGTCACCAAATGATGATGGAGGAACCAGGAATCCTGAGAAGCTCTGAAGCATTTTTTTGGGAGGTGCCAACCTACAGGTTGAAGGACTGGAGAGAACCTTTGGCTTAGCTAGTAGTCCTGCTGTTATCTTATGGTGCCCTTTTTTCCATCCGCTTCTTTCTTTACTGTTGATATATTTTCATAAACTCTTTGCCAGCAGCTCTCACTGAAGTGTCTGGTCTCCTCCAGGCTGCTTCTTGCTCTTGGTTCCTTCACTTCTTTGAGGCTGAGAGAAAAAACAGCTCCAAAATATAGAATAACATGGTATTTTTGGTGACAAGGTTTGGATCTTCAGCGTTTTTAATGCCTACCTGTTTGCAGATTTTAGGTGTGAGGGATGTGCTCCCCTGGAACTGTCTTAGGCAAGCTGGGTCAGAGGGAGCCATGAACTCTCCCAATTTCTCATGGCAGATTTTGGATGTAAGAGATAAGCAGACTGCAGAGCTCGGTGTCTCATAGCTGTCCAGGCAGGCTGCCTTTCAGTTCACATTAGCTCCGTGTACGACAGACTGGCACAGCTCTGGCTACAGCTATATCCCTGTTGTGATGGGGTGGGAGGGAGAAGAGCCTGTCAGAAATCTGCTTAACCTTCCCTACCAAATACAAGCCAAGAAAGGCTCACTTTCCTGATGACTGCATGGCAGGTGATTGCACATGAATGCACACCGTTAAAATTCCTATCTGTGTATGATTAAATGATGTTCCTCACTGACTGTGTCCACTTTTCTACTTTTCACATACAGCATTTATTTAGGTCTTTTTACTTAATGATGGTTTACTTAAGTTGGCAGTCACAAGGAACAGCAGAAGAGAAAATTCCTTTCATAGGGGAGAGACACATATTAAAAATAATGTCCCCTCTGGAAGAGGCTGTAGTTGACACTGGAACATTTCAACTCTCTTCAGTGGCTAATATTGTAAAAGTTAGCAGCTCTTTAAATTGATGGCAGTCCTCTAAATCCATCATGGGTTTTGGTTTGTTCTTTTTTTTTTTTTTTTTTTTTAAATAAGTAATCCATCAGAATAGCAAAGTACCTTTGGAAAGAAGAGCATTGTGTTATTAAGTTCATCTAGAAGCTGCAGAGAAAAACACAGCCTGCCTGTTAATTGTTTTACTTCAATGCCTTTTTCTGATATTGAGAGCTTAGAAGATCTCAATAGTGATTTCAATTACTTGGGTATAAATCCAGAAAGTGACAGTGAAGTTGGTTCAGATTTACATAAGTACAAATGAGATTTTAAGAAATGTCTATGTAGTTTCCTTTCAGGCTTTAGATATAATTATCTTAATTAGCCTCTCAATTCAAGGGTCTAATTTCCACCATAGTTAATGAATAGCACTTACTAGCACTTACGTGACTGAATTATCTGACTTGAATTATCATTTTTAGGGAATATTTTAAAGGCTCCTAATGAGAAAAATAGCCTCAAAGTTCTCCAGATTTGTTTTTCCAAGTATAAAGACTAAATATAGCATGTGTTCCCCAGAAAATGTGATTGACAGGGATTAGTAATTCATGAACAACGTGGCCCATTTATAGTCCTACCAGCACAGAATTCGCCGTGGCATGGAGAACATCAAACAAAAGAACTCAGTTGACTTCCATGCATTTAAAACAATGAGGAATAAAGGATTAATTCAGACTAAAACTGCAAATGCTCCCTGGGTTTAGTTAACACTAATAAAAACATTGAATAACAACTAAGAAATAATCTGAAAACCAAATTTTAAAAGACTGAAAAATGATGAATGAAATCCTGAAAGTATTAAAAGTTGTAGTTGAAAATGAAGCTGTGTTCTGTCACAAGGCTTTGCTCAAAAGTGTTACCGAAACCCAGGAACTGTGTTTGATTGTCACTGTATGAAATCCTTACCAGCCCATTCTGAGAGGTGCTATGCTGTGACTACAAGCAACCCTTCGAGTCTATGGTATTTATTAGCAGTTGATCATTTTCACATGGTTTTCTTTTAAAATAGACCTCAGGACTGTGTTGCAGGGGCCCCAGTTCCTCAAGATTCATTTACGAAGGGAGCATTTTATGCTCGATGCCCTGGGCAGGTGTGGAAAGCAGAGCAGAGCAGTGTTCCCAAGCAAGCTGACTGCACCCCCTGTGTCAAGGGTGGGGGAAGGTGGAAGTGTGCAGCAGCTGCCAGAGGAGCTCCAGAGCACTGAAGGGATGGCAGTGGCCCTGAGTGAGGATGGCAGAGCACACTCCAAACCCCTGTAGAGAGATACGACACCAGGCAAATGCCACCATGGCACGTGGTGCTCAAGTGCTGCAGCTGCCTTCACACCTTGCTGTCTGTACAGTGCTCCTGCAGCACCAACAAAGGAGCAGCAAGCCTCAGATGTCCTGAAATTATTGGGTAAGCTATGGGATCAAATAACCTTTGAATGATTGGTGTATCTCCCCTTTCTGAGACGCATACTGCAGGCATGTTTTTTTTGCTGCATTGTCATAAGGTAACACAGTAGACTGAGCAGGAATTGCTGTGCTTCCCAGCATAGGTAACATGAATTATCCAAAAAAGCACTCCTACTCATGGTCTTAAAATATTGTTTATTGTGTCCTCACAATAAGCCCTTTCCCTAGTCACCGCTTTGTTTTGGTCTCCCCAGTCGGCTTCTTAGAGCACAACCCACTATTTAAGCCATCTCTGTGCAAGACTTCAATCCAGTCATTTTCTAATGTCATGCTTCTGGAAAAGGTGAAGTTGATCCGTATATAACTCCACTTGGCTGTGGACAAGAGAACGTTATGTGTTTGCTGCTTTCTCTGTCCTTACGGAAATAACCAAAGTCCTTCTTGCAACTTTGAGTTTCGTCATGGACCTCTGCTGTGCTTCAGGTATAAATCAACCACAGCAGGCACTTGCTGCCTGCTACACTACAAAGCATCAGACATTATCTGTAAGCACTGCACACAATTTTGCTTCAGTTCAGTAAACAGCGTACATGGCTGCTGTGCTCTGAGTGAGTCAGAGACCTAGAAATGAGCTGTTACTAAACTGCAGGGTGCAAGCTAGGCCTTTCTTTACTCCATCCAAGCACATGAAACAAGTTATTGATGTAAATATTTTTCTCTCTGGCCTTTTCTTCACTGCAAAAACAGGTGTGTTCCTAATGACTGTTAGAGATCCAAACCACAAATGTATTAAAATTTATTTGCTTGTTTATTACTGGGTTTTAATCTGCTAGCTCCTGTGATGTTAGAAAGAATGAAAAAGGCATCTTTTCCCATGCATGGTTTTGTTCTTGGTGTATCCAGTGCAGCAGCTTTATCTTTGGAAAATCCTAAAGCCGTCTTTTCACTTTTTTTTTTTTTTTTAACTTACTAGGAAAAAAATCGTTACTTGTGCTGGAATCTCTAGATAGCCCTTGTGTCTGTAAGCCCCACTGAGTGAAATGGTGCAGGATTAAAGCCTCACCTGGGCTTAGCTGCCATCAGGAGTTGGTCCTGAAGGAGGCCATTGGTCCCTGCTGGCACAGCGGGCTCTGGCCGAACACTGACCCTGCTTTCCCCTGTGCTTCGCCTTCTGGGCTGGTGAGAAAGCAGCTGGTACGATGGGCACTTGGCTTGCTGCTGTGCCACAGCAACCCTTGGCATTAGAAAAGCTCAAGGATAGGTTTGCTGCTGAAATATCCAGCCTTTCTTCTGGTAAAGCCACGGATTAAGCGGCAGGAGCCCCCTCAAGTATGTGTGAGTGATTTAATCAATGGCAAGTATATTCCAACTGTATTTTTGAGGACTGACAGCAGATGCCTCACTGTGCCTCACCTTCTCACTCAGTTCTCTGTCTCCTGACATTTCTGTCTACCCCTGCCCAGCCTACCTCTGGATCCCTCCCCTGCTTGATCCCACATCCAGCCATGTGGGCCCTCCTCACCTCCCTTAAGAGCTCCTGAAGCAAAACATCCCTGGTTCTTGTCACTACCTCAGGCTTTGATATCAGGAGGTCAGCTTCTGATGCACCATGAAAACTGTGCTCTCTCAGTCCTTAGCCCCACTTGCCATTTGTCTCCCATTTTTCTCTTGGGACATAAGGGCTACAATTATGGCAAGAAGAAGACAGTTTCTGGTAATTTTCCTTGATGCAGTGGTGTCACTTGTGTCCCCCCTCATTCTGGGGAGGCAATGATGTTCCGGCAGCCCCAGCAGTTACCAGCCTATGTCCTGCCTTACCCCTGCAGGCAGAGGGGAGACTACTTGTTCAGCTTGTTTAATTTTATTGGACAATGAGAAACAAACGTAAATCCTCGAGGGAGGGAGCTGGAGAGAGCAGAAGGGGAAACCTGAGGTGGCTCACTCGTATTAAGACTCCTCTCAGAGCTGGTTAGCAGCAGCCAAGCCCACAGGGCTGGCTGGCATGGCTCCTGTGCACTGCTCTGCCTCAGTACCTGGAGTCCAGTGGGCATGTCAGGCACTTGGATAACTGGGGAAAAGCTACAGAGGATGTAGCCTAGGGAGGGTTAGATCTAGGGGGCTACTAATGAAAGAGTTGCAGAAACACTGAGTGTCTACATGCTTGCCATATACTGAACCCTTTTAACTTACTGAGTTGAGGATCAATGTCACTTATCATTCCCTTCTCCTCCTGGAATCCGTGTTCATCCTGGACATCGGTGTCTTCTGTGTCTCTCTGGTGTGGTTCTGTAACCTAGCACACAGTAGCAGATTTTTGGTAGTAATTAAACTTAAAAAAAAAGTAAAATCACAGTTATTTATTCTAGGTTTTCTGTCTGTGCCTCTTGTCTTGGACAGGTATTTTCAGGCACTTATTCTCCTTCCCACCTTCTAATGAAACACATCTGTGAGGCCACTTTTTCACCATGTCTGAAGTAGGGTTTGCTTTTTTATATAATTTTTAATTGCCGCCACTGGCCTTGCCTTATCCTGCGTTAATCTGTGTTCTTGGATTTTGAACCAAGATCAAAACCTTTGGGGTTTGCCACCTAAGGCAACATATTTATAGTGCAGTGGTGGGTTGAGTGAGAACCGAGTTCCTCTGGTTTATGTCAACCCAAGTGGTAGGTAACTTTCTGCATGTCCCTTCTAACACCACTAGGGATTTTATAGAGGTCATACTCTTTCCTCTCCTTCATTTTTTATGTCCAAGCAGAAGAGTCTAGTCTTTCTCATACAAAGCTTTTTTATACTTGTATATTCAACCTCTTTACCTTTTTCTTTGTATTTTCTACCCCTACTATATATATACTTTTAAAAGAACTGGTTGGAACTGTGCGTGATCCCTAAGGTCTGCACATGCCTGTTAGAGTCACAGAACAGTATTTCCTCTCCTTTTTGCCCCTAGCATTGCTTCCCTTGTGCCTGTCACTTACATCTGAGCTGGCATTTTGCTATTTCTGGTGCCTTTGAGGTCTCTGTCCTGAGTGCCCACAGCTGACCCAGTGCCAGTGCCATGGATGGAGACCTATGCACCCACGTGGGAGGTGGTGGGACCACAACTGAACTTCATCTCCACTTCCCAACTCATCACCGCTGTGGTGATCACTGGCTGTGATCCAGAGCTCTCCATGGGCAGCAGTATCAGGGTGGGTGGTCCTTGCTGTCCCCAAGCAAGCCCCTTGTCAGGACCTGCTCTGTGTTGTGCCTTTGAAGGCTAGGCATTAGCTGCCAAGGACAGACACCCCTGGGTGGTAGGAGAATTCAGAGAAAGCGGCATCTGTGATTATCCAGCTGTGCTGGGAAGCAGTCCTGGCACTCAGGTGTTTTATCACCTTCCAGAGAGGGAGGAACAAAAATGCCACATGTGTCCCTTGTTCTTGTGCTGTCTGGAAGGAGTACAGCCCAGATGAGCTTGTCATGTGACAGTGAAGTCCCTCTGGTCCATGTGGGAAATAAGATACATGATCTGGGCAGGAGCCAACTAGCATAGCTGAGCCCAGCTCTTTGATCATATCTTGAAACAATTCTGATGCTGAGGAAAACCTGATATATCTGCTGATGAGTGGTGCACGACTGTGCAACCAAGCTTGGGAGGGAGAGTTGTGCTGCTGAGATACTTTTCTGCATCCCCAAGGAGCAGCTGATTCCTCTGTGCCTGAGGGGCATCCAGTCTGTGCTCACAGCCTGGCTTCTTCCCACCTGACCCATGAAGTCCATGGGATACCAAAACCCCAGCTAACAGGAAAAAACAAGACCAGACCAGTGACATCATTGTAACATTAAGATGCTATGCAACTCTTTGCAGTGCAACTTGTTTCAAAGAAATATCCAAGGTTTGTGTGTGGAGACAGCAACGTGGGAGCTGAGTTGGTGTGGTGTCTGCCCGCCCAGCCTCTGCACCTCTGGACCAATTGTTCTGCTGTGATAATTGCACCTTGTACAGAACTCCTATTAAAACCGACACTATTCCCAGCCTTCCCCTTCAACCCAGCCCTTTATGAGCATTTTTGGGACACCTTGGCTCCTATGAGTGCTGCCACTTAAAGCATTTCCAGAAGGTTGTGCCATGAACTCCTGGGCTGCCCTTGATTCCCCTGGCAGCCCCTGGGATGAGATAGATGCCTCTTGCTTTTTCCCTCAGAGCTGAATCACTCCTTGAGGTGTCCTCCTCTTTCCCCAACCACAGGAGGGCCATGAATCCCTCCTATCTGAGTGTTTGATGCCTGGGGGGAAATTTGGTCTCTTCCTCAGTACCAGAGAGAGAAGTGTCCCACCTTTTGGCACAAGGCGAAGCATTGGACTATTCCAGAGTAAAATAAATCTTTGGGCCTAATTAATGGCTCCCTTACACTAGCACAAAACTGCTGGAGTCATTAGACTGTTACTAGTCACAGTAGCCACTCATACTGTAGGAGTAGAAAATCGTTGGAGAAGTTTTTTTTTAATTTTGTTTCTTTTTCCCTTTTTGTTTTAATTTCATCCTTTTCTCAGCAAATAAACAAAGCCTTCCAAGTAAAATGAGCTCTGTGTAAATGAATCACTATCATACTTTTTATCCCTTGCCCTTAATAAATGTTATAGGATGAACAATGTTGCCCATGTTGATTAAGATGAAAATAATGAAGAAAACTGAGTGAAAGAAGTGAATATCACAATCCATTTTCAACTGACTGTAAGACAGAGGCAGGAGTCACAAGCTATCAGCTGTTTGTGGCTGGCAACCAAAAAATTTTCCTGAAAAGTGGGAGCAAGCTTTACATACCTCCCCTGTGGAGAGGCAGTAGACTTGCCAGATACAAAACTGCAGACTTATAATATCTAATATCGGACAAGAGCAAGAAAAACACACCCATTTTCCTTGCCATGGAGGTAGCTGCTATCACGGATGCTGCCAGGGAATCACAAAAAGCTGAGTAGTAAGGCAAACTCTGGGAAATCGCAACCTATAACCTAGCTAATTCCTGTGGGAGCAATTGGCAGCAGGCAGGTGAGAAATCAGTCATGAGAGAGAGGAATGGCAGATTGACTGGCTTAATTCTGGGGGTTCTGGTTGGGTATTTTTGATAGTTTTTTTTTTGTTTTCAACTCAGCTACTTTTGCTTTTTTCTCTTTCCTTTTTTTTCTGCCTTGTGTACCGATTACTCTTTTCCTCTCTTTTTCTCTCCTTCCCTGACCAATCCCTGGTGATGTTACACATTAAGCATATGTTTCGCATTGTCAGCTCATCTGTTGCGACAATTTCTTCCTCCCATGAAACAGAATCTGGAATAAAACTTTGGGGAACTGACCCCAGAGGAGTGCAGGTGCAGAGTCCATGCAGGGATGGCCCCAGGAGACAGCAGCTCCAGCAGGGGACCCAATTCCCCAAAGCCCCTCCTAAACAACTTCTGACTCTACATCAGTGCTTAGATGGAGTAAACCCATTTAGTCACAGCTTGCCTGCTGGCACATTTTGGTTGTAGCAAACCCAGGACAACTGAGCGTTACCCAGACAGTGCTTGCCTTCACATTTGCAAGGGGCTGCTGTGCCCAGAGTGGAGAGAACAGGCTGGTTAGGGCTACCTGCCTAGCAGTCTGAACAGACTACCTGCTCGCTTGTGTCTCCTCCTGAGGTGTTGCCACATTCTGCATGGCCCAAAGCAACCACTTTGGTCTCAGAGGAGGGCTGCAGGACTCTGGCAGTGGCATCCCCCAACCCACCTGCACCTCTTAAACCAAGTGCAAGGAGGGCTGCTGCAGACCCTGGGAAACATACTTCAGCTGGATTTGGATAAATTTTGTCCTTCACATCTGGGAAGGACAACTGCCAAGGACATCTGCAGTCTTTTGCAGCAAATTTCCCTGTTCTTTGTGCATGGCTACAGACCTGTCCTACCCTGTTCTTGATCAGTTTTAACATCTGTACCCATCTGCACATAATGAAAGCATCTGTTCCCCAAAACAATTTCTGAGGAACACGTGTGACTTCATTGAAATGCGGACTTGGGGGGTTGCTTTAATGTACTGAGCAGAGTTACTTTCCCCTTTGCTAATTCAGGCTGCAGGAACGGCATAAGCATTAGTGCTCAGGCAGAAATTGCTGCACAGCTCATGCAACCTGATCTTTATGTGCTCCTGGTTGGGTCACCTCCCCCAGCACTGACCTTTGTCATGGGGCAGTGGAAGGCTTAGACAAATTTATTAGAGTAGCCCTCTCATTGAGCTTCGAGGTGCAGAAAGGACCCCCTTGCTTTCTAAATTCCTTCTCAGAGAGGAACCTGGATGCTTCTGTATCCAATCTTAGCCCCGGATTTTGCCAATGGTTTAAGTTTAAGGAATTAGAGAAGTGTGCTTAAATCACTTTGTCCTGCAGGTTTTAATGATGGGAAATAAAATATTTATATAAAATGAATTATTTATTATGGCAAATTAACAGACAAATGAACAGACAGGTGATCAGATGAAAGATCTTAATCAGAATTATTTACTACACAGTGGGAAAGACAAAAACTGCTAGTATAGTATAGCATAAAATAGTATAGTGCACTATATCAAAGCAATTGTATTAAAGCAATTGTATCAAAACTAGCAAAAAGAGACAATCATTAAGTAGAGATTAATCTAACTCATTGCAAAATGATAGCAGGCAGATCTCTCACTTAACCCCTGGGGAGTAGCCATGAAGAGGCATCCCTGCTTTACAGGAGAATCTCCACACACTTCAAGAAAGTATGTGGAAGGATCTGCCATATGAAAGTTGACTGGGCTTTTATAGTTATAAAGTGATTTACTGCCAGTCACGTATTTCCAGGTCAGCTAGCAGCTTATCTGTCAAATCTTGCTTCAAAAAGCAGGATGTGTGTTCGAAGTTTGGTGAACCAGGCTGGTTTAAGCACAGTTCAACACTAAAACCAGCACCTTGGCACCACACTAATTCACCACAGGTAGCTTGCATTGTTTGGATTTTCTGACTGGATTCAAGGCCTTATCAGGGCAGAGCATCCTGCCACAGCCCTGGTGGCTGGAGTGCATCAGGCAAGGTTCAGGGGAAGGAGGTTCATCCCTGGAAGTGCTCAAGGCCAGGCTGGATGGGAGTTTGAGCAGCCTGGTCTAGTAGATGTCCCTGCACATGGCAAGGGGGTTGGAGTTAGATAATCTTTAAAGTCCCTTCCAACCCAAACCATTTAACTGATTCAGTGAGTGAACACTGTCCTTTCTGCTGTGTCACCTCAGCTTTGCTGAAGAGTTGGCTGCCGGAGTGAGCTCCGGGCCTGCCAGAGGGGCAGGACACACTGTGCTCTGGCAGGCAGCTTGCCAGCTCCGGCTTACTCATGGGCAGCGCGGTCATCCTGGGACACCTCAGCAGGCTCAAGGCAGCCCAGATGGGTGTGAGCAGTCACAATCTGACTAAGCACTGCTAAATTAGGCAGACAACTCATATACTTTGGCTGTGGGGCACAACAGGCATGTCACCTGCTGTCCCCAGGGATGCTGCACCCAGACTCAGACCTGTTTGCCCAAAGAAATGGAGAGGGACCTTGTAGGGGCACAGTTGCCTCATGGCTTAGTGGTGCAGCTCTCCCTGTCTCTGCAGCAGTGGAGCACCATGCTTGGGAAAGGCTCAGCACCCATCTGGGTCTGATGGAACCCATGCAAGCAGCTTATGTGCATAAAGCCTCCCACCGCTGGCCACGAGCTTCTCTGCTCGCTGTGGACCACACAGATGAAGAGTTCATGTGTGCCTCTGTTTACACGTGCACAGATGTAGGTATGTGTGTATATATATTTACCTATGTGTAATAGAAGCTAAACTGACTATGTAGGTCAGTGCCCTCAGTCTCGATGAAGAGCCCCCCTGCTTCACAGTGTAAGGTTTTCAGAGAACACTGGTACCTGGTGGCGGAGGTGGGGATGCAAAGATGGAAGGTCAGCACAGGAAAATGTTCAGCATGGGCCATGCAGGCATCTGGATAACCTGTGCTAAGCTAATGGCTCGTTTTAGACAGAAAACAAACGCTAGAAGTGCCCTGGTATTGTGAAGAAGGCTGCACAGCCATTTGAATGCCATTAATCTCTCATTTCCCATTGCTAGTTGCGGACTAGAAACTGGCAGTGGGAAAGTAATTTTGGAGGTAAGGTCTGCTGTGTGGGAAGTTTTCATTTTGCATCTTCTTTAGGTGAGGATTTGCAGAGGTCATCTAAAGATTTTGTGAGGTCACCTAAAGGATTTGTGAGGTCACCTAAAGAAGATTTGCATCTTCTTTAGGTGACCAAGGAAAGTTTGGCTCACGCAGACTCCTTAATTCACTTTCTGCTTTGTTAGTAAGGGATATCACTGCACCATGGCTGTCGTGAAGCTCCAGTACTTGGCAGCTTATCACTTGCCTGGGAGGGTGTCCAGAAGAAATAACACCAAATCTCCATCGGCCTCTTGTGTTGTGGAAGTGTGTCTGTGCTGGCCCGAGAGAGTCTCCTCTGAAGCTTTTGCTTTCAGCTTTTGTTTTCTGTGGCTGGTTCAACCTGAGACCTGGGCTTGTGGTCCTTGACAGCTGAGACTAGTGGCCTAGGCTGGCTTCAGAGGCTGCATAAATAACAGAAATCACAGCTGAGGAAAAGCAACAGCTGTCCTGAGCCCCAGATGACCCTGACCTGGCTTTGACAAGATGCTCTCCCAGTGGTGTTGGTCATTGGCAGTTTTTCTTTGTTTCTTTTCTCTTCATTATCTCTAAAGAATACTGTTGTGCCATTTCTGTTGCCCAATTGCTTTACAATCACCTTGAGCGTCCTCATTTTTTTCTTGAAAGAGTCTGAAGGACATCAGTTTTCCTTCAGCTCCAACCATATCAGCCAAAAACAGCCCCCAGTGCTTCTCAAGAGCTCCACTGTCCAGATATATTTGACCTCCAGAGCTTGAAAAGGGGAACGTCACACTGCTCTTATTAAGTCTTTTGGGCTTTCAGGAGGAATATGGATCTTCTGCTTCAGCTGGCTTATTCTTTGGCATCACATCTTGTTGTTATATGATGTGCAATGATGGTGATGCAGCATCAGACCCTACTGGAGTGTCTTTCCTCTTTGTTGCTGGGAAGTACAAGACAGGCAATTCTCAGCTCTGCTGCCTCTTCCTGTGTATGAGCCCTTGGCTGGTCTGAGTCCTCACCATCAGCAGCCTCTGGACCTGGAGCGGCGGCTCCAGGGGCTCGTGCATGGCTCACAGCCACCTGCCCAGGGCTAGACAGGCTTTGGATCTACCCATGTAGCACTACCCACAGCAAAGGGCAGTGGCCACAGGTGCCTTCTGTCACACTCTTGGAGAGGGTGAGTAACCCACAGTCATTCTCACTTTACCCTTCTGAAGCTCAGTCCAGACTAAAATTGAAGGTACCTGGAGAGCAGGCTCCAACAGGACATCTCCTGTTGGAATCAGAGGTTACTGAAGCAGCTGCATCTTCTGACTGATTTTCCCAGTGCAGATGGTTTTAGTGCTATTTTCAGGACCTTTGGAGCAGAATCATCCTGCAGTATGGATTACCTGGCATATGCCAACCCTGCAGATTTGGCCTTCGTTATTCAGAGAGGTGATTTGCCCTGGGAGAGGAAGGCAGGCTAAGCCATGTCTACCAACAGTGATCCCTGCCAGAGCCCCTGCTTCCAGGAACATGAGCCACTGTTTTCTGATCCAGTGCAAGACAGGCAAGAAAGCCAATCAAACAAGTCCCCCCAATCCATTTCCAAAAATATCCCTGGCCATGAGAGAACAGGCTCCAAGAGTTGTTGGCTGCCCATTTTGCTTAAGCACGTGAAAAGTAAAAAACACAAGCTTTGTGGAGGTGAGGCTGATGGATGTGGGATGTTTCTGAGCTCCCTCCCAGGTAAGGTGTGAGGGTGAGCAGTTTTGAGGTGAAAACAGAGTTGTGGTTTCACTTGGATTTCACTGCAGGGTGGTTTTCCAAGGCCATCCACTGTCCCTGCCAACTTTTGTCCTTGTCCTTGGAGCATGTCTCCTCCAGGATTGCTGACACAGGCGTTTCCATCTCAGGTTGAAA
Source organism: Empidonax traillii (assembly GCF_003031625.1). Classification (NCBI taxonomy): domain Eukaryota; kingdom Metazoa; phylum Chordata; class Aves; order Passeriformes; family Tyrannidae; genus Empidonax; species Empidonax traillii. The sequence continues at coordinate 769,377 of NW_020955388.1, read as the reverse complement.
AAACAGATAAATCTATCTCTTTCTGCCTAGCAGACTTCTGTAGTTTCCTCATCTTTATTGGGATTCAGAAGTGAAACAGATATCATTCATTAAAAGAGATAGCTAAATGAGTTTCCAGAGCTCAGATTAGTTGGGGAAGGAGGGGCATCTGTTTGCATTATTTTGATGAAATACCAGATCAGTCCTAAGGCTGAACGATGCTACAGCTGACCACAGGTGAAAGAAAACTGCTCATATGTGGGTGTGAAAATCAAACACACAAAAGGAGCTGCTTTTCTGCCCATGCAAGGGGCACAGACAGAGGAAAGGGAGCTCAGGGATGAGCTGTCAGTGCAGCCACTGCCTCCCAAGAGCAATATCTGAATATAAGAGCAAGCAAAGTGCTTCCTTGTTTTTACCATCTTTTGATATTTCTGCAAAACTGAAATCAGTCAGAAACCACAGCAATCTTATTCCAGTGAGCTGTTTAATCCTTGCTCAAGGAAACCAGCATTTTCAGCTGTGGCTGCTCCACAGCGTGTTAGCATGTGGCTTTCTCTCCTGCTGAGCCGTAACCATTTGCCTTTAGGGCAGAAGGAGAAATTATACTCCTTAGACACCAGCCACAGGGCCCAGGTTCCTAGGGGCCCTGAAAGTGCAAGGCGAGATGCTGTCCCATCCCTCATGTCCTCTGCATCCAGTTGCTCCTGCTGGCAGCCCCTGTCCCTGGGGCAGCAAGCAGCCACCTGACTTCCAGGGGTCTCTGGCTTTGCAGGACACCCCACTGGCCAAGGAAACCCCAGCCTGTGCTCACCAGCATCCAGTTTGGCCTGTTCAGCCCTAGACAAGATAGCCCTGGGATGGAAAAAACACAGTGCCCTGCAGATCTTGTCCTCTGCACTTAAACCAGCCCATGTACCAAGTGCTCTTCCAGCCCAACAGTGCAAGTCTCATGCCTGGAACTTGTCTGTCTTCTCTCCCTTAACTGGTGTGGCTCATTGGTGGGGACAAAGGGAACTGGCTGGTTGTGTGTTTCTCACAGCACATCACTAAATACATACAGTGTTTCCTTGCTCTGCAGTTTGTCTCCAACAGAGGAGACAAACTGGAAGGCATTTGGGGAAAACTAACCAGCCAGAGGGCTCAGTGCACCCCGATAATGTGTCTGACTATGCAAAGGACTTCTCTGCACAAAAGGGAGGTCTTTCCTGCTTTGGAGTTCTGGGTCTGCACCCACCAAAAGATGTGGGAAGGCTCTCACTGGATTTCTGAATGCAGGGACAAAGCACCCTGCAGTGCCTATGCTCAGCAAAAATATTAGGGCAAAGCGAACATCCCTTGGCATCACGAGACAGGCACTGTCAGGAGAGCTCATGTCTTTTTTTAGACCATCAGACACAGGCAGGAGAAAAGAGCTGGCAAGTTTTGGGGCACACATGTATCTCCATTTTTTTCTGAGTGCATTGTTTGGTCTACGAGACCTGATCCCTCCCTGCCAATCTCACCTCTCCTCTGACCTTAGACCATGGCAGTGGCACTAGCCTACTTGGCATTGTGTGCTTCTTCACAGAAATACAGTAGTGAACAAGAAAATGGTGGGCAAACACACCCACTGAGTGCCACAATGAGAAAAAATGAGATGGAGGGGAAACACCATTGCAGCTAAACAAAAATAAATAAAATCCCACTTGTTTGTGCCTTCCTCACTGTTCCTCGTGGGAGAGGCAGCCGATAAGGGTACTGGCTGTGCTTCAAGCCTGCTTTTGTTTTGAAAGCTTCCAGCAACAACTGGGGTTTATTTTTGTCCATAATGTTGACTCCAGTCCTGTCTGAACTATGCAGCGTTAAGCCTGAACAACTGGGAGATCCTTGTTCTAGACTACGGCATTTCGTTCGTGTTGACTCCTATCACTGTCAAGCAGATGTTGTTTGAAGACGTGCAGGTAATATTTGCAAGCTACTATTAGTCAGTATGATGTATTTTTAAGTCAAAAACCTCTATAAACTGAAGTATTAGGCTGTGGGTGGGACACACAAAATGCTATCGGGAGCATTTTTGATTCACCTTATTCTTTGCACAGACAGACTCTGGGCTGCAACCCTTGTGGCCGGGTTCAGATGGCCCCTCCCAAGCTGTGAAGCCTGATGTGCATCATTTCAGCTCTCCTTCTCTTCCATTCCCACTTTTTGTTCCTCACATGGCTCCCTACCTGTGACTGGGCAGCACTGGACAGGCAGAGCCTGGCCAGGGACAGAGCAAAGCCATTGGAATTTAAGGTCAGAGTTTCAGGGGCCTGGGTTTCTTCTTGAACCAGGGAACTGCACAGGAAAAGAACCACTTTGAAAACATGAACCTGTTTCATTAGGATGGGGAAAGCCAGTTTGTCCTCCTTCCTGTGAGGATGCAAGGGGTGAGCAGTGCTGGGGCTGGCAACCATTGGGGATTGCCTCACCCCCCTTTCTTTAGAGTATCATCAGCCCTGGGGAACAACAGTGGCTGTGCTTAAGCAGCCTCTACAATTCGAAGCAGTTCTCTGCAATCGTTGCTTCCCTCTTCTTAGCGCTAATGGTTTTGTGGTGTATGAGCTACATACCCCAGAAAGTCTGGCTGCTCCAGTGAGCAGGCATGAACTGCAGCCAGTGGCCCTGCTCTGTACTCTGCTACTATCCCACTCAACCCCTCCTTAAGTCCGGCCCCAACTAAGGGTTCACACAGGTAAATAAACTCCTCCATAGGTTACATATCTGAGGACACACATTAGCATATGTACATTGTCCTACACACCACCTGAGTACCTGCTTTGAGATACAGCAAATGAAAAACATGCAAATGGCTGGTCAAAATCACCAATTTCCATTTCTGACCCTGTGCTCCCTCTCCTATAAGTGGTACTCGCAGAAATTTCTCCAAGCACATTTTCCTGGTCACTGCCACAGAAAATAGGATTGGAAAATGCCCACATTTTAGCTTATGCAGAGCCTCTCTGTGGTGGATTGGCTTCAGAATCATCTAGTATGGAAGGCCCCTTAGGCTAGACATATCATACCTTTGTCATCCCAACTTTGCTGGGGAAATCAGTTCAGATGATTAAGATTTCAAGTCAGCTAAGCTCTTGTCAGAGTAATTAATACTTCACTTGAATGAATAGACATTTCCCCCCTTTCAGCAAGAGAGCTTTGGATCAGGATCAGATTTACTAGAGGCTAATCTCCCAGTGCCCACTGAAACTGGAGTGAGTCAAATGTTGTCTTGTAAAAGAAACAGATTTGTCACTTGAATGTATTTTCAATGTGTGACATTAATCCTTCTCATTGTTCACGTGAGAACTATTAAGAAAATTACTGCTAATTAAAATAATTTTCTAGACAAAGAAGTTTTTTACATTTTTTTTGCTCAGGTGAGGCTCAGAATTAATAGAATCATAGAATCATAGAGTATACTGAGTTGAAAGGGATCCATCAGGATCATTAAGTACAACTCCTTGCCCTGCACAGAAAACCCCAAGATTCACACCACGTGCCTGAGAGTATCATCCAAACGCTTCTTGAACTCTGTCAGCCTTGATGCTGTGACCACTTCCCCGGGGAGCCTGTTCCAGTGCTCAACCGGTCTCTGAGGGAAAAACTTTCTCCTAAAGCTCCCCTGACACAATTTCTGGCCATTCCCTTGTGTTCTGTGGTCACCACAGAGAAGAGATCAGTGTCTGCCCCTCCTCTTCCCCTCACAAGGAAGTTGTAACTGCAATGAGGTCTCCCCTCAGTCTCCTCTTCTCCAGGCTGAACAGACCAAGTGACCTCAGCTGCTCCTCACATGGCTTCTCCTCAAGGCCCTTCACCATCTTCATTGCCCTCCTTTGGACACTCACTAACAGCTTAATATCTTTCTTATATTGTGGCACCTAAAACTGCCACAATATTCAAGGTGAGGCCACACTGGCACAGAGCAGAGCAGGACAATTCCCTCCCTCGATCCACTGGCGATGCTTTGCCTGATGCCCCCCAGGACATGGTTGGCCCTCCTGGCTGCCAGGGCACTGCTGACTAGAATAACAGTATCACTGAACGTCGTGTCTCTCTCTACTAAGAGAAAATACCTGTCAACCACCCACTACAAGGGGTCTATAGAAGTATAGCTGTAGATTATATATATATATATATATGTAAAACCATATTTTTAAAGGATTTCTTCTGGCTTTACTTAAATAAAACCCAAATAGCAAAATCAGCTCACATTGCAATTTGACTGCTCTTACAGAGAAACAGAAATTTTGTTTTGGAACAACGTTTCTTGTTATTTCCTTTACAATAAAATCTGTTATTCACACAGAAGCAGGTTTTTAAGCATTATTACACAAAACGAAACGTGAAGCACAGAAGTAGGGAAAACAGCCTACTGAGAGAGGCAGCCTGAGGGAGACGATGGTGAGCAGAGACTGAAGCAACAAAACCCTCAAACTGACACTCACTGAGGAACTTTGCAGCATCCTCACAGAGCTACATGGGAAAATTTCACTCATTTTTGACTGCAAAATTTCCCCACATTTCCCCACATCATCACAAACCCACAGCCCATGGAGATGTCGCTCACAGTGCCCTGACCCCTGTTCCCTTATTTCTGCTGTTTGATCAGCTGCTAAAGGGGCTACTGTGTTTTTTGGAGGATGGAAAACTGTATTTATTTAGTGTCTTTTTTTGCACCAGGGAATGTTTTCCCATTTCCTAGCTGGCCACAGCCCTTCTGGAGCTCGCCAGTGCCTCTAAGCACACCTGGAACTGATTTTTGATGAGGAGTTGTATGCAAATATTAAAATAAAAATAGAGTCTCTTGCTGCACTCCTGTATGTTCGCTGGAAAGCTCTCAGAAAGCACATTGAATGCTGAATTTTTTCCAGCAGTGATTTCAGCACTTTCTTGACATAAAAGTGATGTGATAAAAAGTCTTTTCAAGGACACTTGAGTGAAGTGCATCACTCTGTGTCATCTTTCCGGTTGAAATTCCCCAAACGGAATAGTTTGATTTTTTTTTGCATAGCTTAATGACTGTCAGAAGTCTTTCCACACCAGCTTTGCAGAAGGTTGTGGATATTCTTACAAAATATATAAAAAGGGCCAGATGATGATCAGATCATAGTAACCTCTAGAAGAATAAATGCTTTTTTTGCAGCATTTATAACAAAATAACAAAGACTCACTAAAGAGAAACGTAATACAGAGGATCAGCAACCTGACAAAAAAGCAGGAAAGATCACTAATGTGACATTCAGAAAACATATTCAAACTAAAGACTACAGAAGATCTGCTGCAGTGTCTGCATTTGCATACCACAAATTAAAATAAATAAAATAACCCTGAGCTGTCATCTGCTCTCAGTTACAAGAGCACAGCCGTGCCATTTCCTCTTTTCTTGGGGTACGATGTTGCGATTGCCTGGCATGGCTTTTGACAGGAGGTCAAAGTTTTAGCTGGCATAAATTACCCCAACCTCCTCAGCATCATTCACTGCCCATGAGTTGCTGATGGTTGATGGGCACAAGCTGTGAATACCCCACAGCAGTGTTTTTGAACAGCATTGGGGATGTACAAGAGCAGGAACATGGATCTAAGGAGGAGCAAGTTCACAACAGGATCTTCTTGTCTCCTGGCAGCTGTTTAGGACCAGCATCTATCCCAGCTATGCCAAAGTATGGTTTTATTATTGGCTTATCTGTTGTACCATGTTGTTTCCCCCGGTGCCTGGCTGCTCTACCCTGTTTGGCAGAGGGGATGCTGCATCCTGAGAGCCTGCAGGGGATTTTTATGCAGACTCTCACTTTACTGGAGGCCAGGGAGAGTAAACTCTTTACTCACTGATTTGTCACACGTGGAGAGAAAGTCTCAGCCAAATTCAGGGCCAGATGTGCAAACACCTCTGCAGAACCAGCTAATGGCCTAAAGGAACTAGTCTAAGCAGACCAGCCATGTAATACATTAGGGACAGCAAAGATTTAGGAAGGTTTATCTTCATTTTGCAGCTTAGGTATTTATGTAATTCCCTACAGAGAATATGGGAAAATTTGGCATAGCTGGGATTTAAATTTATGTTGCTTGAACCCTGTTGTAACTTCAGCATGAAGGCCACCCGCAAATCTGAAGTGATAATAAGCACAGGGATAAAACTAGCTCAACCTGTTTTGGCTGATGCTGTTGCATGCCAAGGCACACCTCTGGGACCCAGCACTGCACGCTGGGTGGCACCATGGCAGAAGAGTGACAGCAAAACAATAAATGTCTTGAGATATAAATTACCATTCATGGTCATAAAATGAGAAGTGTTTGCCATAAAATAAAGAGCTCTAATTTATGATTGGTGTGTCTCAAGCAGAGCTTTCTGCTGCTTGCAGATCAGAGCATATGGATACTTTAAACAAAATGCCCCATCTAGATGTGGAAAGATCCCATTTAGTGTAGCTATAGGACTCTATTTGCCTAGTATGGGATTTGGCCCCTTTTTTTTCACCAAGCATGGGGTAACAGCTACCTGGTCAGTGACATCTGTGACATCAACCACTGCTTTGTCAAAATCACCTCTCCTGTGGAAGATCCACATCACTGGCACAGGGTAGCCCATAAAGGCTGGTCCCCAGCCTGGCTTTTGTCACCAGGGTGTGTCCTGAAGCAACCCTCAGCCACCCAAGGGAGAGTGTCCTAAACATTCAGATAAGGGATTTGAGGACCTCGTGTTTCTGAGCTGCTCAGACATTGCTCCACGGTCCTGGAGGGACCAGTCTGACAAAGGGGACATTTTCTCTGAGTCAGCTCTGTGGCACTGAGATGTTTGGCTGCTGTTTCAGCCACAGCCAGAGAGAGCAGCCAGTGTGGCTTTACCCATCTTGCTCCTACGTGCAGAAGAGTAGCCCAGAGCCTCCATTCATTAAAGTTTTGTAGCTACTTCTTCTACAGTGTTTCCAGAGTCATTTACATCAAACCTCTGTTGTTCCTGTAGGATGAAGGCTCTCCTAGGGACATGTGCAGTCACCAGAGGACTTTGCTGGATTTGTGAGCTACAGCCTTGCCAATGGCATTTCCTGCATGTCAGGCTGCAAAGAGACTCTTTGTAGTAAGATGGGATTTTAATTCATGCTGTTACTAACTGATACAATAAGCACTATTATTGAAACACCTTTGTTGGATGATTTTTCTACCTAGAATTAGTAAGAATTTGCAATTACAAGGCCTGAGCAACATCTTTCATTAAATATCTTGAAAAGAAGTCACTTGCACAGCCTGCACAGCAGCTGGTACCAAGTGTGTTGCTAGTCCAACCTCTAGCCAAGCAAATCTGTCTCCCACCACAGTTCTGGTTTGGCATCTGAGGAGGAATGTTTTTGTCCTATAGTTTGCAACTGTGGCTAGATTTAATGTGCTGTTTTTCCCTCTGTCAGATTCTGAAATCAATAGAAGACTCCTGACTGGGTTTTTGCAGAGTGCTGATTTCACTCTTGTCATCCCACCCTCGTCATTTTTCTCCCCTCTCACTGATGGAGAAGGAAAAATATTGGGTTTGTCCTTCCCTGCTCCTACTACTCTTGCCCAAGAAGGGAAGTTCAGCAGTGACTTCAAGGGAAATCTAAAAGGCCTTGGGTGGCTTTTCTTTGTTAGTCTGGCACTGACTGTGGCAAACTGGGCACAGAGCAGAGCTACCATCTGGAGCTCCTGCTGCCCAGCCAGGAGCTGCCTCTCCCAGGCTCTGTCTGCAGGGCCTGTGGTGCTGATGCTCAAGGCTGCAGCAGTGAGGTTGAGACAGAGCTGAATTAGATTTGCCTCTTTATTCGTGCAATGACATGTTTAGCCAGAACAAGGACCCACTGCTCTGCTGTGGGGGATGCCTGGGCTTACATTACTCATTTATTTTTTTTTCAGCAAGGATGAGGTATGCCAATGCCTGGACCAAAGGCTTGTGCTGAGCACAATGCTGAACTGTGTGAGTGAAGGGAACTGAGGTAGATCACAAGTTCTCTCTTTACAGGCACCGGGGCTTTAAAAATTCACTGCTTTTCTCTTGCTCTTCTGTACCTCTATATCTGATAGCTACATTCGGTTCGGCCTAATATGTCTCTTAAACAGGTGTAGGATCCGTCAGTTTAATAAAGAAAAAGAACTAAAAATGGAATTTTTGAAGCAGCTGCAGGAGATTGTACAGAACATCAGCAGCTTTGCACCAACACTGCCTGTGTTAGTATTGTTCTTTCCTTGGTAGTGACAGCGAGCCCACATTGACTGGTAGCTGACTCTCCACTTCTCAGAGGCCACAGATCATCAGTGGCATCAGAGACTTTTCTAAAATTGGTTCAGACTATTAAAGGAAGGGCAGTGGCAGAAAGAGGAATGAAAAAGTGACAAGCTGGTGACATGTTCATTCAGCTCCTCTTTCTCTACAAATGAAGAAGCATGTAACTGAACTTAAAAAGAACTGCTGAGGAAAAGTCATGTGGAAATCATTAATAATGAATCACCCAAGGAGATGAGTGTCCAGCAACAAACTTTCTGGAGAATGAATATCTCCTGTTATCATTGGGTTATTTCCAACCCAAACTATATCTGAGTTGTGTTCCGGTGATGACCCCTATCCCAAAGAATTTGCAATCCAAGTAGGAAAATCAGATGGGGAGTGGGGAGATGTCCACATCTCCTTTTCCTTGCTCTGCCTGTGCATTGACTCTGACACTGACAGGGTGAGCAGAGCCCCCAGAACCCAGCTCTGAGCAGGGGCTAACGAGCTGGGTGTCCCAGCACTGCCCAGGTGCCACCACATGCTCAGCTGCTAGGAACAGAGCACGCTGCCTGGAAAAAAGGGTGCCGGTATCCCCAGAGAAGGGGGAAGCTCCTGTGCGCTCACTGTTTTTCATTTTTGTCACATCATTTATTCATCACAAAGTACTCTTCAGAATCTGTCTTTTTGGGTTGGAGGAATTACGGCACAGCACCTTCAAAGTATTCAAGTAATGCTCATTTCCAGCTGAAAGGCAGCAAGGAGCTTTGAGTGGATGCAACACAGCACGCTAAGTGCAGTAACCTGCCGGGAGGGACACACTTGGGTGGAGAAAGGACCTTCTTTACACTTTTTACCTACATCCCAGAAGTGCATCCCCCACTGATCCCTGCCTGCACCACCACTCCTGGAGAATGGCCTGCTGCCCACATGGCCAGGACTGTATGCTGTCTTGGGCGATCAGGCTTTGACCCAGCATTTGAGACATGGGTTTACAGCCCCATGTCCGTGCCCTGGGATGGTAACCCTGTGCTAAGGACATCCAGCATGGCTGGCAGAACCTCTATTGCACCCTGTCATCTCAATTATCACTCCTCCCTTTTCACAAACTCACATACATGGGGGCCTACAAGCAATCCCCCTGCCTGAGGTCTGATTTATTAATTCATAAGTCTAACAAGAAGGATTTTCCAATCCCAATATAGGTCCTGTCTGACACAGGGTGCTGATCTCTGCATCATTATGTGCCCTCTCCTTCTCCCTGTCTTCACATGGCTTCAAGGAGACACGCACCTTCTTCCTCCTCTTCAAGGAATGCCCTGGCCTTACTGACGTAGATGGGCCATTTACACCTCCTGTGTAAATATCTTCCTTCAGTTTCTCTGTTTCTGAGGTGACATCATACTTCATCATCGTCAGTCAAATCCTGGGCCATTGCTGGCTTCCCTTTGGCAGTGAACCCAAAAATCAACTTCAAACATAAATACTCCTGCAAAATCTTCCAGCATGTTATCCTAATCCTCAGCAAAACAGACCAGATTTAGGAACAAGGACCAAGATGTCATTGGCCCAGAGGCCTGGATAGAGTCATGGAATAGTTTGGGTTGGAAGGGACCTCTAAAGGTACCTCTAGTCCAATCCCCCTGCAAGGAGGATTCCCCCAGTCACATCAGATTCCCAGATCGTACAGGAATGCATAAGCTGTGACACCAGAATTTGACAATGGTCTCATGTTTCTTGGCAGTGACCTATTTATGAAGCCACAGAAGCCACAAAACAAAAAAAACCTCCAAAACAACAAACTCACACTGTAATGCACTTGGGATAGTGGTACATATCTATATGACATATGGATACATTTCTTCCTGATCCCAGGTGACTGTTCCATTATGGAGATAAAAACACATCAAGCTTTGATAATTATAAGACTATGAAGCAACACAGAAAAATACAGCGGATATTTTATAGACTTAGAAAATGCATTTCTTGGCTGAAATGCTCATTAGTAAAATTTATAGATTGGTATTAATTATAGGAAAATGACTAATCCTTGTGCAAGCTTTTATTTAGTTATTAAGCTTTATGTTTCAAAATCTAAGTTCTTGTGTGGCTTTTCTGCCCTCAGAGGATCTGAATCACTGTCAACAGCAGGGAAGGAAAGCCAGAAGATGAAAGAACACCTGGTATGGAGTTCTCCTGTTTCAAAATAAGAAAAAGGCATAAAATGCAAGACATATTCTGCAAGATTTTGCAGAATAGCTTTCACAGAATGAACTGGTCTCCATCAGAGAAGAGCTTCCAGCTTAATAAGGTTCCACAGGCTATTGGCATGGTATGGACCCAAAATGGAATCAAAAGGCATCCAATTCAGTGAGGTATTTTCCCCCTGGACTGAGAAAAGCTTTACATTCAAACTCAAATCCCATCATGAACTTGCATACATGTCCTCCTAGCATGTGTGCTGACCCCTGCAATGTGAACTGGGGTGGAGCTGACAGGAGTGGATGGTTGAATCCCCGGCCTTCTCCTGCCAGTCCCTGTGCTTTCCCCAGAGAGGTTGGCTGTGGCACAGGGGCTCCCCTTCTTCAAGCCAGCCTCATTACCTTGTCATCCTGGAGGCTGGCCAGCCACCAGACATCAGCTAACCAGAGATACCCTCCTCTCTGAGATCACACCTGCCAACTCTGCTCCCAGAGTCAGGAGACAAATCGAAAATGCAGCAACAGCAAATAACTTCTACAATCTACAGAGGTGGCAAATATGTCAAAAACATTTTGATATTGAACTCTCACTTGAAATCAATGATCCAAATGGGACTGAAATTGTTCTTTACTAAGGGCTAAGGGAAAACTTAGTATTTTGGAATTCATGAGTTGGATGGACTTTATGAGTAATTGCTGTGTGCAGCACTTTTCTGCATCATGCATTATTAAAATCCTGCAACTGCAGAAACAAAAATGAATGGGGCTTTCTCCCCCATCCTTACCCAGCTCCACAGCCGGATGGGTGATCTCCTCCCCATGGGTGGAGACCTCTATGCTTTCACCCCATGATAAATCCCCAGTCCCCTGTGCTGGCCTTTCTTTGAAGAAATCCCAGAGTCTGTCCCCTTATCCTTTTGCACTTTATTGCTGATATGAGAGAGGTGATCCTTGCCTTCACCCAGATTTCACTCCTGGAGGGGAGCTGAGGGAAGGCCATAAGGAAGCCAGGAACATTCAAGCCACAGGTGGTGTTTTTCCATACCTCCTGCTTTGAAGAAAGTCCTTCAAACCCAAAGATAAGTGTGCAGACCCACCTGCCAAAAAGAGAAGCTTGTCAGAAGGCATTTCTCCTTGCAAACATGGCCCAGTCCCAGGGTGACCTACCCTGGCCCCTGCTTTTCCTGCTGCTTGCACAACACACTTCTGTGTCAACATCCTGCAAAGAGGTAGTGTGACATACAGCCTTCACCTACAGGTTTTGTTTGTGCAATCAGCAAGGTGGCAGGGCTGGGCAGTCATGGGAGCTCTGCATTTCATGTAATTGGGCTGCTATACGACAGCTCAGCAAAGCCACATTGCTCCTACTATTTGCTGGGTAAGTCATTGGCAGGGGACCACACATAGTGAATGAAATGTTTTGGAAGTCTTTTAGAGAAGGCTGTGGTGGTGTAACTTCTGACACTGCAGCCCCCAGGTCAATATGAAAACTAGTCTAGGGAACAATCAGGAAAAGCCTTGATATTTAAAAGCACCATGCACACCAAGCAGAATATAAAATATATGCCAGCCCAAGAAGAGTGTCCCAGTGGTCAAAATTCATGTTCAGCATTGAGCAGCAATGACAACACTGAGGGAATCAGCCCTGTTCCAGTTAATTAAGCTATACAGGTCCTACATTCTTCTGGTGTGGGTGGGTACAGCTTTACGGGAAATCCAGCATCATGCAAACATATGCCAAAATCACATGCTTCTTCCAAAGCAGAATATTCAAGCATGATGTGGCCACTAAAAAGCTGCTAAAAGATGCTGCCCATCACAGTCAAAACGTCACATGTTAAACAGTCATAAGGAAACTGAGCAGCTGGTGAGTCCTTCACATACACATGTTTTCAAGGAGATGAATCTAGTATTCACATGTATTGACTTTATGGAGCTTTTGGAGTTTCTGACAATCTGATGGACAAGCAATCTCCTAAGCCCATTGTATAACCCCTCACAAGGCTGTGGGTGGGTGTTTCATGAGGCGTCAGTGTAGTCCTCAAAGTGGTGGAGTGGTGAGGGTGTACGGGGGAACCAGGAGCTTTATTCCCTTGTGACACTGGGCAAAGGTGCAGTGCTGAAGGTGTCTCTCCCTCTTTTGTGCCTCAGTGACCAAGACACTGCTGAATCAGACCTGCCACCTCAGGTACCCTGCACATGCTTCTAAAATGACTCTCCAAAAAAAATCAAAATGAGTGAGAAGTCCTAAGGCCAAACAGCAGCCTGTGAGCAGCCGTTACTCAGAAGAGAGTTGAAAGCTCTTACAGTTGGACATCATTTTCTTTTGCCCCAGAAGAGGTCAGGCATTAAGCTTGCAGCTCTGGTGGTGTCCCCTGGGCTTTCAGTGGGGGATGGTGCCCTTCCTGCCCTGTGCCCTCTCCTCAGGTTTTGTGGCTCAGGCTACAAGCCATCAGGCATTCTGGTTCTACCTCAGTGTCTAAGTTGTGGCTGACTGGGACTGAGCACAACCCCACTTACAGCATCCATCATCTCTTTGGAGAACATCTCTCTACTCACCACATTGATCTCACTCAGACACCCTCTCAACAGCAGCTAGCAGCCCTCATGGACCTCACACAAACCTCCAGCTGCATACAAATAACATACCCACTAAATATGAACAAACCAGCTCTGAGATTTCTGGGTCACACCAAGTCTTCTCTGAACCCAGACATTCCTGCTCCTCACTATTGGTGGGGTCATTCCCAGGGCACCTTCACCCAGGGGATGAACACCCTGTTGGTCCCCACCCTCCTCCTCCAATACCTTCCCCACATACATCTCCTTTCCTCTCACCTCCTCCAGCCCGATGCTGCTGTGCCTGCCTGCCAGGTTGATAACGCCCCGACCAGTAACAGCAGGAATTGTGACACAAGAGAGCCTCAGCAAGGGCTAACTTTGGAAAAATAAAAGGCCAGAACATATGAGTGGTTTGTCCAGATGCTGCTGAGAAAGGCTTATTCCACCTTCCTGGGCTCTTCTGCACGCACAATAGGTCTTAGCAATGTATCAGTACTGTTGTTCATCTAAGACCAGTATAAAATATACCTGGTTCTTTCCTTAGACTTTTCAATTCCTTAAGGAAATTAAAATAATTAAATTAATTAAAGAAAAGGTTAAGACTTGACCTTTTAAACATCTTTTCCTGTAGCTCCTTTGAATGAACACCCTGATGCCTTTGAAAAAAGTTCTATTTAGCAATTAGAGTTTTCCCATATAGTCGTAACTGGGTCTGGGAAGGAGCCACCTTGGCCTTGCAGTGCTAATCATTGTGACAATTGTTTTGCAAGGTTGTGTCCCATCATACAGAATTATATTCCTGGTTTTATTTTTTAAAAGATGCGTCTTTATCAATGGGCAGTGGCTGACAACATACTTTGGGGGGGGTCTATTTTTTTTCCCTGTGACTGAACCATTCTGGTGGTGCTCTCTTATGATGCAAAAGGGATGCACCTTTTCAGTCTTAGGACTGAGAAATGGTACAGTTCCTCTGACTGAGAGCAAACATCTCCTTTGGGGTGAGATTAATCATGCCCTTGAAACATCCACAGTCCATCTGATGATTTCTGCCCTTAGATCCTCTACCCTCCTGGGCAGTCACTGTAACACAAAGTGAGTTTTACCCACTTCCACTGCTAGTGCATTTTCTTTATGCCCAATGACAATAATTCTGGCAATTGGCACCCCTCCATGGTACTTGAAGATGTTGAAGATACCTTTTGGTTTCAGGTTGGTCCCTCCTTCTTTTGGGACATCTCACGGCTTGTGGAGAGTGTGTGCAGATCTGTTATGGCCATCATCTTTGAGCTCCATCTCCAGTCCTGAGGGCTCTGCACCACCCTGCACTGCTGGCGCACAGCCTGTTTCAGACACTACAAGCCCGGGCCATGACATTGTTTGGCAAATTCTATTCAGAAGCCCAAGGCTTATTCTGGGTCATCTGAGCATTTTGTCCCAACCCTCCATCACCACCTGTTAGACCTTCTGTACAGTTTTAGGGTTTTTTGGGTGCTTCAGGACTGATGTGGCTTTCATGAAGTCCTTCCAGCTGGGATGGAGGGGCTATTCTGCAATTTGTACTGAGGAATGGTGTCCTTTTGGAGTGTTCTTCCATTCTTTGCTGTTTCTGCGCACTTGCAGCAGAGGGTGAAGCTGGTGCCCCACAATTTAGTGGAAGCATTTCTGCCCTTCCAGGCAGTCTCTACTTGTAGGTGCCTGTCACAGAGATTCAGGAGTCTACATGTTGAATCTTGTGCAGAAGGTCACCAGGTATTTGCTGTCACTTCATTGAAAAAAATTATGAACTATTATCTGGAAGGGCACTGGAGGCAGGACTTGTTCATTCTGGCTAGAGGTGCTTATGTTGCCATGAGCCAGGTTCTCCTACATTAAAGAAATGTGGAGCTAAAAATAAACACATGGCCTATTAACGCTGAATTGCCTTGCAGCAATTGCCTGGGGAAAAGAGACAGGAGAAATGGGTAGTCTCGAAAAATAATTAACAGTGAATAGAGGCTGAAAGAAAAACATGGATCAGGTGGGAATTACAGTAGAAGTCTTTTCCCAGGGGAACTCTGTTCTTTGCATACAGAAACTCACTTGCAGCTCCCTGGCAGGGGCTTGCAGCAGGACTCTTTTCTTCTCAGCCAAAGGTTTTTCAGAGAAAGAGCTCTTCTTTGCCTTTTAGATTTGAGAGTGGGTCCTTGCCTGCATTTTTACTGCCAGCCTGGCTTTCAGTGCCCTCAGCCTGACCACACACCTGGGACAGAAGGAAGTTGGTGACTTCCATTGCACGGAGAGGGAGCAGCGGGAGTGAGGGCCCTAATTCACTCTCAAGAGCACAGGGAAACTTGTGGGTGTCTGGGAACTTGAAACAGGGGTTTGAGTCAAGCTTATTGACTAAACCTGGAGAAACCAAACATATTTTGAAAAACATATATATAAAATATATAAAGTGTGGGTGGACATTTTTTGGACCAGTTATGTTTCTTGTGAAGTCAAGAAGGGCTGTGAATCCCATGTGTGCAGTGATTCTTCTTTGCATCTGGGCTCAGACTCAGCTACTGGGCAATTCCTGTCATACCAGATTTGGCCCCTGCCCTATCCTTATCACAGTAAGATGCTGTGGTTGCCTCCACATTCCCCCATGTGCACACACCGATGGAAGTGATCTCAGGCCCCACTGCCCAGTGTTGAGATGTTTGGCTCTGCCCACTGTCCCTTCAGAAGGAGCATGGCCCAGGCTGGAGAAGAATCTGGGGACAGGCAATGGCTGTGCAAACCCATAGCAATGTGCTGCTGGGGCACTTTGTCCCTCCAGTCCACAGCAAGAGGTGCAGTCCTCAGTCTCTTAGGCTCTGTGTGCCATCTGCAAACCAACATTACTATTAATATATAATGATCTCACCTCCAAATATTGAGTCATATTTGCAAAGGTCTCCAAAATGCCTGCCTGGAAGATCCCACAGAAATGTGTTGTTCTCTCCTGAACCCAGTGCCTGTATAGCCCTGAATAGAATGCATAGGGGGTGATGGGGGGGATGCCTCTCGAATCCATTCATTCAACATAGACAAAGCCATAAATGTGCCAGGGAGAAACAGACTTCTCTAATTAAAAAATAGGTCTTTGTAAAACAGTAACAATTTACCTTTTTTTTTTTAATCAAAATGAAATTTTAATTACATCTGAGTAAATCAAGGCTATTTTCAAGTAGATGGGGAGGTTTTTCCACTAGTTTTGGACTGTTCAAGATTCAGCATCTCACTCTTTTAAATTTATCTGGCTTCTACGAAAAAATAATTTATGGCTATAACCATTTGATTATATGGTGCTCTGGAGGACTTACCTGCAACCATTCCTGAAAGAGGTGTCCTATAAGGTCAAGTTTCCCACAAATCCCACAGTGATTACCATTCATCAAACTGAAGTGCCTGCAATACAATAAAGCAAATAGAAAAGCCTACACTTGATGCAGTTAGAAGAATTTGAAAAGTGCAGCTAATTTTTCTAATTGCCTTCTCTCTTCAGAGAACTGAGAAAGAAGCGCCACTGGAACCACTGCAGCTTTCCCAGAATTACATGAGCTCTGTGTTTGTACTGGCCGTAGCATCTGGGGAATATTCTTAAACCCTGTCAAATAGATAGTGACCTTTTCTTTCTTGTAGCTTGATGGGTATTCCCAAAAAAATAAACTCAATTTGATTTGCTGACATCTCTGTTGCCCAGGTTACCCAAAGGCCATATCCACATAGTAGAGAGTGGGAAGAAAACAAACCACCTTCCCAGGGCTCCGCAGCTTTGCCTTAACCCATCCCGGAATGACAACGGCCTCTCTCCTGCACTCTGCAATGCCTAAAAGTGCCTTCCCTCTTTGGTCTTTGAAATTAAATTCTTAAAGATTTTTTGCCTTGTTTTGCCCTAGTTTTGCTTGCTTTTCAGTGCTTTTATTTCATTATAGGTGTTTATTTTCACTGACTTGAAACTGGAAGAGAGTCAAACCATATACCCAGACTGCAATGCAGAAATCCTTGCATCTGTTTAAGAAAAGGTTTCTATTTCTATTCATGTTGCTTGAAGTGATTATTCACTAAGGATAAAAAGATGTGAGTTTTGACATAAATGTAAATACTCATTTCTCGGAGAGTAACACCCCCTTCATTTAATATAGGTATGAAAGACATTTTACCCAGAGGAAACTACCCAATACTAGCAGTATCCAGGTTTTTTCTTCTTTTTTGGAAGCAGTTGTTCTAGGCTTTTAGACAGAGGATACTGCTCAGGAAGGAATGGCAGTCCCAACCAGTATTGCTAGTCTTTTGATTCTTGCTAATAACTTGTACTTTATACTCTGTCTTCTGTATTTTTCCTTTTTATTGCAAAGCAGGGATATGTAAGTAGATGTGGCATCCCAACAGGAATTCCACTCTTTTCCATCCGTCCTCCACCCCAAATCCTAACCCATTAAAAAGTTGCATTTAGTGACATTTTTACTCTGTGCCATGGCAAGCGACAACTGGAGGGAAATTACACTGAGGTGAATGCCAGGGAAACTCAGCCAAAACCCAACTCTCCTAACCTCTCTGGGCTCTCAGGATGGGGAAGAAGCAGATGTAACTACCTGCCAGTGGAAATAGGGCTGCAGGTGCATTCATGAACCTGAGTATGGCCCTGAGAACACCAATGCCACCACACTGTAAGAATATCTCTACAGTGACTGGTGCAGCCGCACCACCAGCAGTACCACCAGGCAGGCAGCATGGCAAACTGCAAAACTTGTTTTCCACACCACACAACATTAATTATTCATGTTTTTCTGGGTCTTCTGCAGGTAATCTTAAAAATATTTCTGCAGTGAATACTTGTTAAATTATGCATGGTGTTTACTTTCATTCTTCTGCGGTTTTGCCATCTTTCATGAATATGAAAAGCAGAAATCTAGAGAGCTGACTTTTTTTGGATGGCAAAATTTTCCAGAGTGATCAGTCTGGTTATACAGATCTGTACTTGTGACGGTGCTGCCATTTACTTGAGCAGGACTTCTTCAGCAAGAAGGGATTGCCTGCATGAACACAGGGCAGGTATGCCCTGCTCGGAGATTGCTGTGTATGCCTGGACTGCCTCGAAACACCTCAAGCAACATAACAGAGTCCAAACAAAATTAATGTTGAAGCCTCAAAATAATGGTAAGGCTCAGATGTAATAAGTAATGGCTGTCTGCTAGGAACAGAGCTGGTGTTTCAGCAATGCTGAAGGAAGGGGCACAATAACATTCTTTTCTTCTGTTTTCCGAGAAAAACTACCCACGGCTTTCTCTTGGAAGCACTTCAGGCTCTGATGCTCAATGTTCCCAAATGTATGTGTTCTGGGGAATTTGGGAATATGAATTCCCTGTCCTAAGAAGTGTTCAAGGTCAGGTTGGATGGGGCTTTGAGTAACCTGGTCTAGTGGAAAGTGTTCCTGCCCATGGCAGAGCAGTTGGAACTAGATGACCTTTGAAGTTCCTTCCAACCCAAACCATCTGATGATTCTGTGCATGAGCAAGTAACATCACCCCAGAAATGTACTGCTTTGCAAAACTGGGCTTCAATCACTTATGAGGCATGACTGAAACAGCAAACGAATTTCCTGTAGCTGGTGTAAAACCAAGATAAATCATATTAAAATCTTGTTTTTTCTCAGTTTTTGCCATACTGAAATGAAGAATGTGTCAGTCAAAATGAGATCCAAAATCTGCAACTGGGATTCTCACAAACAGTCAGAGCCAGCTTACTTAAATTAGACAAGGAGCAGAAATCCCTAATTACTTTATATATTCTCAAAAAAAAAAAAAAATCCAGTTTTCTAAAAACAAGTGCAGAAAGTCCACAGTAATTCATATCCCCCCCCCCCCCCAGAAACTCTCTGAAAGAAAATTCCAGGAAAAATACCTATTCTTAAACAGGTAAGTATTGTAATTGATATTTGCCATTCAAAAATTCAAACTCAAGTTCACTCCTCGGACCAGTTAAGAGATGCTGAAGAAAAATATAACTACGTAAACAATACTTCCCCAAAAACTAAATAAAATTTTTAAAATACTTGTGTATATTGAATGTCAACAATAATATAAGGAGAGGAATGTGTTTGTCTAGCAAGTCAGTAGACTACCTCTTGACACAGCTGAGCCTGCTGGTGGCAGTCAGGGTGGAGTCATCGGAGCAGATGTAGGTGTCTAGCAACAGAGTGAAATAGGCACTTCCAGGACACGATACGTCTTATCCCAGAGTAGCTGTCTAAAATAGATCAGACACATTGCAGCTCCTAAAATACCTGCTCCTTTTCAGTGCTAGAGCAAGCCTGGGTGGTGGGCTCTGATACAGGAGTCTGGACGATGTAGAGGTTGTCCTTAAAGGCAGGTGGGGCAGATTCCAGCCAGGAACAAGCTGTCTCTTCATATCCAATCCACTGCAGTAACATGTGGCTGTGCCAGAAACTGGACAAACTCTACAGCGAAGGCAGGTGGGAGGTTTGCTCTGATACTACATTTTATGTTTGGTTTTGATGTATTGATAATCTCCAACTTTTATGATATTAATCATTCTTAGTACCAAACTATTAGAGCACCTTAAGATAGCCACTGTCTCATATTTCCCTGCCTCTGGAAATACCCCCTCAGGGACATTTGGAGGCACCACATTGCCAGCACACAGTCACCCTGAGTTTGGCTGCTGTACCGAAGTGTTCCTCCTCCTCTGCATTTTCCAGGTGATGAGCTCTGGGTTTATTGTCTTATTAGTCCCCTGGTACCTGGTGCTCCACCTTCCCTGCCGGATGCAATTTGATTCCTGCTACTTCAGTCCTCTGGGTCATCTGATTACCACCCCACCATCTGCCCCTGGACCAACAAAACCTCAGAAGTTTGTGTAAACACCAAATTTAATTGGCACCCTCACATACTGAGGTCATTATTGAAGGGCTGACACCAGAAGGAATGATTTTTTCCAAGTCAGACATAGCAAAAAGGATGCTCAAGTTGTTGGATTCTTTCTCCCAGACTGTAGCTTGAAAATATTCTCATCCTTAGGGAGTCACTGGCAAATTATGCCTTGTTATACCAAAAAAATAATTTCACAATTTTTTCTTTTAAAAAATAAAGTCCATATAAATGGTCACACTATTATGTAGGATTATACTGGTAAAATTATGTATATGTTGTGTGTATTAATGCATCAAACAGGTATTTACCTAAAGAAATCTTCTAATATTGCAGTATGATAGAAAAGTATTGTAGTCCCAATTACTAACACTTTGCCAACCGTCTCAGTATATCGAGATCATCATTATTTACCCTTCAGCATCCATAGCAACACTGAATGTAAATATATTTCCTAATATTCTTTTAAATGGAGATTAAGGCTTTGCACATTCCAGCTGCGAACATGCTGGGAGAAAAAACAGGGACTCTGTCTGCTATTGTGTTTGTTCAGTTGGCTGAAAAAAAAATCAAGCACCAATTTAAAGGCATATTTCATTAAAGAAAACGGATTTTATTCTTTGGAAAAAAAAAATCAGTTTTGGTCAACTTCTTGTACTCTCCTAGTCAATTTGGAGCTATTGCTGGGCAGGGTAACGGCATCAGTCCCTCTGTTTTTGCTGCAGCTGCCACTTTGTCCGAGTCTATTAATTGCCAAGATCAGTGCTGTATTGTCAGATTTCTGTCCGGGTTGTCCCCTGCAATGCCACACCTACCCTGCAGAGCCAGGCACCGACAGTGCTCACCGTCAGCAGCAAAGGCAGCCCCACAGAAATGCTGACTTAGCACGGGAGGTGGGAAGTGCTGAATGCACTGGGAACAAACAATCATCCATCATCCTATAGGTTCAGCAAGGAGAGACAGGCTTGTTGTTTCCTAGTTTATGTATTCTGCCCTTGGTGTTTAACTAACAGCAGCATCACATTAAGATAATTTATAAGCCTTCCCAGCCCACCAGCATTATGTGAGTTTTGGCTCCTCCGTGGAGGTGATGGGAGGCTGTACTGTTAATGAGCTTCCCTGTGACTTCTGTCGGGAGCCGGGAGTTTCTTTCACTAGGGAAACATTAGAGGAATCCAAAAGAGAAATTAGCTGCTAGCAAGAAAAAAATTGGCATAAGAAAATGTGTGCTACTGGGGCCTGTTTCTCTCCTCCTTCCCAACAGCACTGTGCCGTGTTAACCCTTGCAGGTTCAGAGGAGATACTCCTGATGCACAAGGGTATAAAGGAGCTCGCAAGTAGGTTCTTGTTTCTCTCTCCTCTAATTTGAGTATTTGCATAACAAAGCAAATGCTTGGTTCTGCAATTTGAGCTGTGCCTGTGTACTTCCTAAAAGTAATTTAGGAACGAAATTTAAGAACCATCAAACAGGCTCTGCCAATCCCCAGGAGACAATGATATTTAAGCATGTAAAGGCAAGATAGTTGCTTCCTCATCACATTGCAGGGATGGAATTAAAAGTTCCGGATATTTGTCTTGACTAAGAAAATCAAGAATTAAGCCTAACACATCTGGTCCCAACACCAGAAAAACTGACTTCTCTTGCAGGCACTAGGAGGGAAGAGTGCATGCAGGAGAAGCATGATGTTGTCACACATCAGGCCATTCTTTTTTCTCATTCTCTTCTGTGAATATTAGGAGCCTGATTAGGAAGAATGAATACTACTGCTCACAGATTTCCCCTGTCCTTTGGCAAGCTGCTCCCTGCTGCTCCCTGCTTCCCCCCCAAACACTGCTGGTAGTGCTGTGTCTGATTCAGAAGCTGCAAGAAAGGAACAATCTGCAGCCTTATGCAAAGAGGAGATCTGGAAAGACTGACACAAACTCTGGTATCAGTGGCTCCCATAATCCTTTCCTGGCAGAAAGGATGGACAAATGACATAATAGGTCTTCTTCATCTGGAATATCTATTACCTTGAAAATGGTGCTGAATTGATATCCTAAAATAGCACTTTGGAACATTACTGGGCACAATCAAGCAGTAGAGCAAGGCACGGGTGTGGTGCCTTGTCACCACATGCAGTGTCAGGTCTGGGAGTCTCCCAGGGAGGTGACTGTGCCAGCCAGCTGCCTGCAGCCTGCTCAGCACCCTGTGAGGCACAGCTGAGAAGTTCCCAGTTCTGGAATAGAGTCAACAAGGGCTCAGCACTTGCTGGGCCACACTCTGGTGCATGGCATGGACATGCCTCTTCTCTTGCCTTGCTCCATCAGCAATATGATGTTTCTGATCTCCCAGAAATGCTACCTTTACAGGTCTTTGTGAAAACCAGGTATTACAGCAGGGGGAATATTAAAATGAACATCAAGACAAGATAATTTCCCGGCCTTGTTATAAGAGAGAAAAAACCAGCAGGAAAAGGATTAGGAAAATGTTGCTGGGAGTAATGGCACAGCATCATACCAGGACCTTGTTAGCACAGCACCTTTCCAAAAATAGGACTAAGGCTGGGGCAGGGAAGACCAAACTCTCCAGTCTTGATCACCTGTAATTGTTTCTTGACTCACAGTCCCCTGCAAGCAAAAGTATGTGCTGTCCTTGGGTTTCACCTCACAACCCACAGCCTCATGTGCCAGATCTGTCTGCCCCCAGAATCTGTGATCAGCTGCAGATAGTGGGGCTCCTTGCCCAATACCTCTCAGCGCTGAGGTGGCTCCTTCCTGTGCCGTGGCCTCTCACGAACTTAACATGTTACACATTAGGTCTGACAAGATAAGCCCATGTATTCACTGCATGGCCCAGCATAGTGTTATCTCCCTGGGTGGAAAAGAAGGCACCAGCATGGCAGGGAACCAGGAGATCAGGTCAGAGCTAAGCAGTAAGCACAGCTGGGGTGACCATAGAAAGAGAAGCAGAGCAGCTGCATTGCTATAGGAAGGTTTGGATAATTTCACTTGCCTAAGCACTTCTCAGAATTGATGAGGAAATCACACATAGTTCATCTATGGGGGAGAAAGTATTTTATCAACCTATGATTTTATGCAAACTGATCAATAAAGGGTATATGAGTGGTAACATTTCTAAATTCCTGAACTGGTAGCATCCCTGCAGTCTGATGTTAGCAGAGCCATTTAAGTGATTTGCAGCCTTGTACTCAGCCCAAACCCCATTTGTCATCCTGTCTGTAATTTAGTCTTTCTTGAAAGATGAAACATCTTTTCAAAATTCGTAAGGGTTAGTGAAATGGAAATAGCTACATTTTTATTCATCCCCTTTTAATATTTTCCTTTGCCTTTCCACCCCCACCCCCTCATGAGAGCATAATAACCACTAAGAAAAGCTATTTCAACAAACATCTCTGCATTCCCCAGTGCTTGGTTAGGACACACCTGTGCTATTCCTTTTCCTTCACCCACTTGTGACCAGATGAAGATTATGGTTTTACTATGGTTTTCTAAAAATTTAGGCTTTTACTTAAGCACTTTCAGCCCTGCCTTGTAGACACTTACGTGGGATTTCTACGGAACGATTCTTTGTAACTTAAAAAAAAAAAAAAAAGGAAAAAAAAAAGGAAAATAAAAAAAAGAAAAAAAAGGAAAAAAAAGTCACTCTGCTTATTTAAGAAAGAAAACGACCTTTTGTCTGCAGTGGAGCAGGGATCTTTCCTTTGATCTTACTCCTGGGAATGTTGCAAAGTAACAATAGGATAATCCTATCCATTGCCCACATTTTTATTAGCAGACCATGTGGGGCTCTGCATATTCAGCAGGGTTTTGCAGCCAAAAGTGGGCACTGATTTTGCTAGGCTGGGGTACAAAAATATGCCTCCCCTCCTCCCATCTGTCTGTACCTGTCATTTTCTAGTTAAGCTCTGCTAACAGTCGTGTGCTTGATTCTCTTTCCCTGAAAGCTGTCTCTTCCCCATCCATTGCCCGGTCTCACGCTAACGCCATGCCCCTGTCTCCCTCCTTGAGCAGATGTCTCTTGCCATCTCCATCTCTGCATTTGTTTTTCTCTGGTGCAGCCTCAGAAAGTCTTGATGCCAAGTTTTTGTCAAGGTTGTACAACCATTCTGGAGTGCAACTAGACACAGACCTTGACTCTGTCCTCAAGGTCCTGCTTTTATTATTAGACTTTGCTCACTGTTTGGCTACCATGTTTGAAATCCAATGTTTGAAATCGAAATGTCAGCTCCACTTCAGCTTCGCTATTACACAAACCAGGTGGAAATCTGCTGATCAGAACTCCTATGTACTTCTACCAGGGTAGGATTTCAGTCGGCTGTCTCTTTGAAACACATCTTTCTGTACTGGATGCTTGCCACATGCACTGCTGGGGAGGTCAGTCCCTGGGAAAGGTCACTGGCAGCTTCCAAACCACTTATTTTATTGTTTTTTGTGTTTCTGAAATCCTGTTCTGACAACACACTAGAATACAAAGATAACCTTTGGTCTTCAACCAATATCCTATAACAAAACATTGACCTGAAGTGTATCACTGGATTTTCGTGAGGACACCGTCCACAGCTCAACCCCATATCAGAGCAATATATAAATCCAAGTTTAAATATTAAAGAATGCAGCATTTATTTGAAGATGTCTTTCACAGTCTGCCAGTGAAAATATTCAGGGGCACACTGCCAGCAGTGGGACCAGACGGGTGCCCACCATGCCTGTCAGCACCCCTGCAGACTGTGCAGCACACAGCCCACCTCCGCTCCCTCTGAGCTCTCACACAGCTGTGCAGTGGGAGCTGTGCTCTGTGTGCCAGGGTGAGTGGTGGAATTTTGCTACATTCCACTTAGCTCTGTAGCCAAGAAGGTTTAGAAAGATCTGGGTCAGGTTCAAAGGAAAAGCATTTTAGCAGTCAAAGCACTCGTTTTTTTTCAGAATGTGCTTGTGAAAACAAGGCATAATATGCAGCCAGGAGAAGCTCTTACCCTGTTCTCAGCAGAGCTCATAGAGCCTGCAAAGAGCACAGCTCCTTCTTGTCCTGCAATCTGTCCTGCTTGGGCACAATGGCTCTGACTCACAAGTGTACAAAAGAACCCAAAGAGAGCAGAAGAAAGGAATACAGAGACCAAGTGCTCTCTCCTGTACTACCAATATTTCACCAGGTCACTCTGTGCCTGTTACTGTACCTTTCTGAGATTTTTTTCTTGTTGGTAAAAATGAAGCTGGTGTTACAAACTTCCTCACCAGTCCTTTGACTGGGCAGCCATGCATTTGCATTAGCCTAGTATTGTCATCTTGGATGTTATGTTTGCATACCTGGATCCTACGGCCCCACTCTACTTCTGGCCTGACCTCTTCAGTCCTATTCCCTTTTATCAAGGATAATCACAAGCATCTGCTATCCACAGTCTGCAGCTTTTGCAGATTATGCAGCTTCTGAGTGTTGGCCTATTTTATTTTGTCAATATGAAAACAGAGGCTGTGTTTATCACTCAAGCTGCTGTAATGTCCTCTGAGATGTTTGTAGGCAAATCTCTGTGTCTCATGTTTTTGTACTCTGCCAGGCGCAGGAACAAAGAGGGGAGAAAGCAAATTCCAGGAAGAAAGGGTAAAAACTTAGTTGGCTGCCGTAGATCCGTATCTTAACCTTAGCATGATACAAAGAAATAAATAATAAATTGGGGGTGCTTTGTAGGATGACCCAGCATTAGAACTGGGCAATTCAGAAAAAAACAGAAAAAAGGGGCCAAGATAGTGCTGGATGAGGCTGGTGGGCAATAAACAAGTGAGGATATATGCTTTGGGATCCCAGTTTTGCAGGTCAGAGCCAGCTCTTATTTTGCAGGTGAAGTCCAGGTCTTGGGGAAAAAAAAAAAAAAAAAAGACAAAGGACCTGAGAGAGTGCTGTGACAGCTAGCTGAGTCAAAGACAAAGCACCTATTTACCCAGAAGGGCAAATTCTTTTTTTCACCTGTGGAAAATATAAGGTAATTCTGTCACTAACATCAGAATTAACTGCAGATTCCCTGGTGTGCATGGAGTCACCATCTTCCCCTGTATAAGTTGAGGGCTGCAATAGTGAAGAGACCAGTCAGCCGTGTGACAAAGGTAAGTGCCTACTAGAAGGTGATAATAGCAGGGAAAAGGAGATTTTCAGAATTCAGGTCCATGGGTAACTGGTTCCACATATATTTAACAAAAATGTTTTTAGATCCTAAGTTGTGCTCATTTCTGAGTAGCCCATATTATCACACTTTGCCTTTCATATTTGCTTGCTTGCCATATTATGTTAGTTGTTAAAAAGACCTTGCTTCTAAGGCTTTTTGGGCCCACTGTGCTGCTACCCACAATGCCAATATTCTTGCCTCTTTCTTGAAATGTCAAGATGCATTTTTTCTCTTATGGGATAGAAATAATTTCTGAAAAACAGACATTTAAATACTCAGATAAAAGGAACACTCTCATCATATCAAGAAAATCTTCTATTTCTACCTTTATCTTCATTTTCCATATTGTATTTTTGTATGTAGCATCCATAGCCATAGCCCCAAAATATCAAAAAGTAGTTAAAGACAGTAGTGTGATCATTACTTAACAGCAGTTTACATTTTATTTTCATGGGAACTCATTAGTAGTGAAGGAATCTTTCAGATCATATTTTGAAGGATTGTTCCAAACAATTTATGTTCTAGTGTCCTGGCTGGACAGCCTTTGAAGTTCATCCAGGTTTTAAAAGTTAAATGAAGGAGCTAGGTAAGACAAATAAGAAGGTTATTTGCATCACCTTGTTTTACTCATCTGAAAAGCCATTCCACCAAAAAAAGAGACCCACACACACACACTACCCAAGCCCTGTCATCTACTTCTTCAGTGAAATAGTTTAGGAGATTGGACAAAATTTCACTTAAAGACCTTTACAGAATATCTGAAAATAATTTGATGAGCTGCTGAACCATCATGTTTATCATCTTGTCTGTCTTGAATTTCTTCGCACTCACTGCCGTAATTTGTATCAGAAATTTGCCATTGGAACAAGTGTCTGAGACACATTACATGGGTTACACTGGTGACATCCTGCCAGTTGTGTCACTGTCTTTCACATCATAAACTGCAGCTGTGTGACTGAGCAGCAAATGACAACACAGATTCCATATACAGTATGCTACAATAAAAAGAAACAATTAAAAAAATGGACTATTTCTAAAACTGAAGTGGCTTTTTCTTTGCAGAAATGCTGTAACAGTGTTTGGTGGATTGAGCCTGGCTGGGCACCATGTGCCCTTCAAAGCTGCTCTATCCCTCCTCAGCTGCACAGGGGAGAGAAAATGTAAGGAAGACTCCTGGCTTGAGATAAGGACAGGCAAAACAGACTCCACATGGGGAAAGTAACTGAATTTATTGCCGATCAGATCAGAGTAGGGTAATGAAAAATCAAATGAAAAAAACACCTTCCCCCTACCCATCACTTCTTCCCAGGCTTAACTTCTGACTCCTCCTCCCCTCTAGCAGCGCAGGGGGACAGGGAATGGGGGTTGCGATCTGTTCATCAAAGGTTGTCTCTGCACTGCCTCCTCGTCAGGGGGAGGGCTCCTCACATTTCTTCTGCTCCAGCGTGGAGTCCCTCCCACAGGACACAGTCCTCCACAAACTTCTCCAATGTCAATCCTTCTCACGGGCTGCAGTTCTTCACGAACCCTCCCCCGGGGTGCAAATGAATGACCCTGAATGCCTTTTTACTTTGGAAACCCACTGTCACATCTCAGATAGTTACATTTAGTCTCAGAGTGGAGCTTCAGGATGGATCATTAGTTTCTTGCCCTCTTCTCCAGTATGCTCCTTTGGAACTGCTAGTCAGAGACTTTCCAACAGGACCTTTAATTTGAGATGCACTACAGAAGTGTCAAATTACACAACAACTCCCCGCCAGAAGATACTCCTCTTCCTCACTGCCTGCAGGAATAGTTTCAAGCCCAGTAACTTCAGTTGTTGTCAGTTGTTTAAACACAGCCAGCAGCCAAGCACCACACAGCTGCTCACTTACTCCCCCACCAGCGGGATTGGGAAGAAAATCAGAAAGATAAAGCTGGAAAACTCGTGGGTTGAGATAAAGACAGTTTAATAGGGAAAGCAAAAACAAAGCAAACACAGAATTAATTCACTTCTTTCCATGGGCAGGCAGGTGTTCAACCATCTCCAGGAAAGCAGGGCCCCATCACACGTAACAGTTACTTGAGAAGAACAAACGCCATCACTTCAAACATCCCCCCCTTCCTCCTTCTTTCCGCCACCTTATAGACTGAGGATAATGTCATATGGTATGGAATATCCCTTTGGTCAGTTTGAGTCACCTGTCCTGGCTGTGTCTCCTCCCAAGCTGCCATGGACCCCCAGCTTCCTTGCCAGTGTGGTAATATGAAGAGAAGAAAAGGCCCTGGCTCTGTGTAAGCACTGCTCAGCAATAACAAAACCTACTCTATAATATCAACCCTGTGTTCAGCAGAACTCCAAAAAAACAGCTCTGTACTAGCCAATGTGAAGAAAATGAACTCTACCCCAGCCAAAAACAGCACATCAGTGCTGACAGACCAAGAAAATAATGTCTGAAAGCAAGAGATGCCCTCCAACCCGTGAACTTTCCTATCAAGTTGACATACAGTAGTGATGCAAAACCACCATGTCCTGGGCTGCATCAAAAAGAGTGTGGCCAGCAGGTTGAGGGAGGGGATTCTGTCCCTCTGCTCTGGTGAGACCCCACCTGGAGTACTGCATCCAGCTCTGGGGCTCCCAGCACAGGAAAGTCATGGACCTGCTGGAGCAAGTCCAGAGGAGGGACACAAAAGTGATCAGAGGGCTGGAGTGTCTCTTCTATGAGGACAGGCTGAGAGAGTTCAATCGGGAGAAGACTCCAGAGAGACCTTATAGCACTTTCCACTGCCTCAGGGGTCTTAAAAGAGAGCTGGAGAGGGAATTTTTGCAAGAGCATGTTGTGACAGGACAAGGGGTAATGGCTTCAAACTGAAAGAGGGCAGGTTTAGATTTGATATTAGGAAGAAAATATTTTTGTGAAGGTGGAACAGGCTGTCCAGAGAAGCTGTGGATGCTCCATCCCTGGAAGCTTTCAAGGCCAGGTTGGATGGGACTTTGAGTCACCCGGTCTAGTGTATGGCATCCTGTGGCAGGGGGAGCTGAAACTAGTTGGTCTTTAAGGTCCCTTCCAACCCAAGCCATTCTATGACTCTAGGAAAACCCAGCAGCCTGCAGATAAATGGAGGCTCTGAATTTCTAGCATTGTCAGTCTGGCACCTTTTCTGAGCTCCAAATTCTCCTGAAAATGTAAATGGAGATGGTAAGGAGAAGAGCTAAATGCAAAACTGGTATCTTTTCTTCCCATCAAAATAATAAAACTAAATTCTTTTTAGTAGAAACTTCCATTCGAGAATAATTTCAGCTATGAGAGACAAGTATACTGGAATAATTTTTTAAAATCAGGAAAGAAAGTTGGTAAAGAAATTTTAGGATAATATAAACCCATTTCATTAAAATA
This sequence comes from Empidonax traillii, assembly GCF_003031625.1. Classification (NCBI taxonomy): domain Eukaryota; kingdom Metazoa; phylum Chordata; class Aves; order Passeriformes; family Tyrannidae; genus Empidonax; species Empidonax traillii. Next base: position 739,959 of record NW_020955388.1, on the reverse strand, counting down.
TATCATTACATATAAATTTGTTTTGTTTCTTTTTTTTTTCCTTGTGCCTGAGATGCTTCCAGACAAAGATCTGGCAACTTATAAATAAACAAATCAAGGTATTGCAAACAGGCACGGAATGCTCTTTACAGCTGCTGCAAGGACTGTCTCCTCAAAGTTGGAATTAAGAGATTTTAATGCATCATCTGACCTTGATTGTTGAAAGAATGAAATTAAGCAAAAAGTCAAGATACAGTTTTTGTGCTTAAAATAATTAATAATTTATAGGAATGACATGCAATGTGTGAAAGTATACTAGCACAAGAAGAAGCATGGTGAGAGGAGATGGGTTCTTAGTTGATTGCACTCATTTTGATGGTGCTTTCTCTGAGTCTGAGCCTTGTCTGGGTAAGGATAGCAAAACATCTGCTTTGGATTTCTTGGCTGAGATGAAGCCATTTTCCTTCCTACTTTTCCCTGCCAAAGAGGGTTTTTCCCAGTGTTCACACAGGATCAGACCTTTGCTTGGCCTACTGAGGAACCTTAGCCATTACAATCTACACGAAGAAAAGATGTGAAAAAGGAAACTTCATTATTCCCATTCTAGAGAGAAAGGAACAAAAGCACAGAAGATGAAGAGCATGAGGAATTAAATCTCAGCCTGCTGACTCCCAGCCCACTGCTGCAATATCTACCCAGTGTTTCTCCCTCTGGCTGTTACTCTCAGTTTTAGGATCCAAAACTAAACTCTGCCAAAACCATTGTGTAGTGTCTGTGTCCGTGCCATTGAGCAGAGAGAAGAGAAAGGGTTACAAAGAAAGAGTACAACACAGAAAAGAAATTTGGAATAAAATGCTGATATAACACCGCCACTGCTATCAATACTATAGAGTTACAGTATCAGCACTGTGCATTACCTTTTCTGTTGTGATAAGGCAATTTTAGGAGGATATATCAACAAGTGCTGTTGAGTACTGAGATCGAGGACTTGTAGACTCATTGTAACTGCAAGCATTCACTGAAGGCCATCTCAAAACTGGGCCATTGATAAGCTCTCTCTTCTACCTGGAGTGTTTTGTTACCTGATAAGAGACAGGGGGTTCTTCCTGTCATCTTGCTTATGTCTTCATGTGGCTGCTTTACAGAGCTGGCAGAGACTGTTACTTCTGTTTTCCGCTTCTCCTTTGGCTTAGCTAAAATCCATCAGTGGCTTACAACACAGAGTGGGAGGAATGGGACAGGCAAGAGTGGAACCAGTAGGCAGGCAGACAAAAAGTGTGAGCTCGTACTTATGATTTCCTTCAGAGAAGCAGCTGTGGTTGTCTGCGTTTGTTCCCTAACATCTGACATCCTGCAAGTGAAGATTTAAAAAAATTCATATGGAAATTGCATCTAGGCATGGCATTGCATATTTTCTCATAGCCCATTTTTTCTCTCTTTAGCGTCTCACCCAAAAATAGAGGTGCTAAATGGCACTGATGAGGAAAAAGCTTACCCAGACAAGTTGCTTGGCTGCTAAAAATCCATTCTACCTGCACACTACGCCTGCTCATTCATCATGAACTGAAACTCAAATGAATCAGAGAAAAACACGTTTTCCTTCCTTCCATCTCACACTTTCTTTTTTCATTAGAAAATACGAGGGTGAAAAGTATTAAAGGCAAAAATCTTTATTGTTTAGGGTTTTTCATTGCTTCTCCAGAAGATGGTTATTAAACCAACTCACCTTAAAGTTTTTTCTTTAAGGAAGGATCATTTGTACAGGCCACTTGCAATGTGATTTCCAGCAATGGAAGTGCTTTCCCATGTGGATATAAAGCTGTAGAAAAAGGAACACAAACAAAACCTGGAAGTCCAGGGAATTTCCCTGTACTTAATGTTCAGAAAACATAGTTGTGGCCTATCATACAATCTAGCTGTATTAAATTCCACTGATTTGGAAAAAAAGAGAATTGAAAAAACATGGGTGAATAGCAAAAGCAGTGTCCTCTGAGAGTTAAAAGGAAGAACCTGCTCCATGTGATGATATTCTGACTTTAGGAACTAAGCATCCATTTTATTTCAGTTGGTCCATATTTTGTTCTTACACAGTTTAGTTGCAATTTTTTTTTTTTTTTTGGTTCTCCTAAGCTGCCATGAGTTCAATAGCATCCTTAGAGGGATTCTGATTCCCTTATCCTTCCCATGAGAAAGGATGCTCCACTGAGCAAAAGTAGGTATCGTGTTTCCTTCCCACCCTGCTTGCTCCTGTCATTGGCTATTTAATTAAAATTCGATTTATTTAAGTGATGTAGGAGCTTGGCTTTCTAGATCCTGCTTAAATAAAATTAAATTAAACCCACATTCTGAATAATATCTAAACTAAAAGTGAGGACAACTCACCTTTTCCTCCAGAAAACCCAAAAATGCAAGTTATGTTTTTGCCTGGAGCTGCATCCTTTCACTGTTTCCCTGATGTGTCTGGTAGGTGATCCAGTCCAGACTGACCCTCAAACATCTCTGTGGCTTTGGATTGAGAGATTTTTGAGGCCATGAAGACCCTTTCCCAAAGAGCCATGCTCCTCTGGGGAGCAGAGGGAGAATTTATACATGGGAGCATCCTATCCTGAACATCTCTGATGCTGATTTGGGAATGCAAATAGAACATATCAGCCTTGGGTATCCCTCCTGCATCAGGAAAAATAAACATCTTCAGAGGCTTCCCACTCTGAAGGTATCTCCTACAGCAAAGCCAGTGCCTCAAGGAACTTCATATACCATCCATTTCTATCCTGGCATCATTGGACCTAGTTTACCTTTGCTCATCAGCAGATTACTGGTGAGTTTTTGGGGCCTCTGATTAGTAATAAGTCACTTGTAATCACTAAGCAGCCTGATTTTAAGCTACTAGAGATAGGATGTGGGCTTTAGCTTATGACAATGTTTTGAACAGTTGTTAATTAGGTTGACTGGCCACCAAAAATATAAACCACAGGGCTCTTCTAGAGGATTTACATTTTCATGGAGAGGTTTAGTTAGAAAGAGGAAAAGGAGTACCCCCTTTTGGGGGGTACTCACATTTATTTGATCAGCTCTAGGTCTACCTTCATTCAAGACAATACCTGCCTCCAAGTCACTCACAAATATTAACTTTCCACTACTTTTTGAATAGAATGTAGAACTGTGGGAGATGCTTTTCCTATCAACCAGAATCAATAATTGTTAAACAGATTTCTGTCCCCCCCTTAAGAGCCTTTTGCAAGTTTTTATGGGATTTTTGCCCTAATTCCTCACATTTCTCTTAGTACTATTACTGCTAAGGATAAGGAAACAATAGCAATCATAGTGATGGTAATAATAATAAAAGTAACAATAATTAATAAAAATTACTATGTCTGACATATTTCAGTCTATAAAACCAGATTCCAGCTTTCTCTTTTTATTTTCACTCATTTTCTATTCTGACTTTCCTTCTACTTTTTTCCCCTTTCCTAGCATTTTCTTGCCTCTTTCCGCTTTAGCCTTGTAAGTCACACACGGGTCATTTAGCTGCCGTTCCTGATCTTTGTTTCTCACATTATAAATAACAACTCTTTGGTTTCTCTGGAACCTACCAAAGACCACTGTTCATCTCACATGCAAAGATGAATAAAAACTTTGATGATAATCAAGTCTGAGTTAATATCTTCTTGGAGTTGTTGGTTTCCAGCAGACTTCCCCAACTGGATAAGTGTGTTCATTTCAAAAACCATTAATCACAGACTTATAACTCTTTATTGCACAGAACCACTACCCAGTTGAATATGCAGAAAGAGTACTGAGTTATGCAGGAGTATGGAAAAAGCAAAGGAAAGACAAAAATCCTAAAATCATACAAAAATACTAGAAAGCATTTCAGTGCACACAGAACTATTGTTCCTAGGTTTACTGGAGCTTGGTGGGACTTTGGGAAGAAGATATTGAACCAAATGACAGAGATACGTTTTAAAGTATCTTGAAAAGAAGAATCTGTTGCTTTCAGAATACAACAGACTTAATTTAATACTTGGTTGAACTGATAGTGTCTTGTGCTGGTTTAAAAGTAAACCGACAGGAGAAACAAACCCAACTCAAGACAGATTACAAGTCAGAGTTACAATTTACTAAAAAGATTACAATAAATATAATGATATAGAGAAAACTGGTTTTATCTTACAAAACCAGATATATAACCCAGCCCCCTGGGAAAAGAATAGAACAGTGTTTGTTAGCTTCTCTGCTGAGCATCATGTGGTCCTTCTGGGTGCAAAGTAATAGGAAAAGGAAACCTGTTGGTCCAGATGACGGCTGCAGTTCTTTCGAAGTAATGATCTCAATCTTGTAGAGAGTGGCAGCTGCAGTCCTGCTGGAGTTCTGGTCCTCCTCTGGACCCAAGTGGTATCAGAAGTCCCAAACCCTCAAGATTATATATGCTTGGGTTCAGGTAGGAATGCCCAGTACCTCCCCCACAGCAGGGAATTTCACAGTGGGTGCTTTAACTCTGTGAGCCATGGGATATTTTTGGAATCTTTGATGGTCTAGGTCATTGCAGCTGCCTACTATGCCAGTCCATTGTGGCCCAGTAGCAGAAATGACTCCCTCAGGCGGGGTGTGAATGTGATAATACCTCCCTGGAGGGGAGTGGTCACAACTGTCATTGGTGTGGAGACAAAGAAACACTCCTCTGCCTCAAAGGGTTTCTTTAACACCCAGCTTATAGCCTGAGGTGTCAGGTGTGCCCTGGGCAGCTGCTGCAAATGATCCATTTATTAACAGACCATCAGAAATAACACAGAGAGTGTAGAATACTTAGCTTTGGTTATACCCACAAAGTGATAAACTGGTCCCGGCCCCCCATAACAGGGACATGTCTGAAGTTTAATCTCTGAAGTTTCCTTTTCATACAGCCATGACTCTTGCAAAATGTCACAAACACTCATGAGAAAAGTAAAAATGCCTCACATCACTTCCATATTCTTCCATACTCTTTTGTTAAGGTTTGGGGTTATTGTTTTTATCTGCTATATTGTGTGAGGCCTGTGTAGGCAAAATTGTTCTTGAAAGTGGGTCAGCCTAAAATGCAGTCTGTTTCCAGGTGTTCCCCAGTCTCCTCTTGCTCACTTTGTATGAATTACCAGGAAGAAAAAGGACATATTTGTCTAACATCCTCAAGAAAAATCTTATTCATGAATATCAGCTGTAGGAAGGCTGTGTCAGATCCAAAAAGACCTTTCCAACAGAAATCAATGAAATGTGTTTATTTCCAACAAAGGCAAATATTTTTCAAAATTCACACTTTACAGTGAACAGCTCTTTCATTGGAAAATTCCTGATCAGCTGTAGCATATGGAAAGACAAGGTCGTCATGACTCGGTGTTGTCATCTCATGTTCCTTGGAGGATTAATATGGATCAGTAATAACTGCAGCAGTAGAGCAATTAATAATTGAAAAGGTGCTAATGAATGCATTGATGAAGTCAGCAGAGTCAGAAATTTCTTACCCATATTATTTCTGCCTCTTTTTGATCCTTTTTCACCATGTGCTGAGCAAAGAATTGAATTTTTTTGGCTTGTAAGGCCTGACTATCCTTAGCAATGGAATTCTATTTGATGATACCATGACTGCAAGTAGGTCCCTGGCCATTAAAATCCTGCCTGAGTTTTCCCAGTTTTCCTGCGATCTCTGCTTTGCCTTTGAAGTTCCATGTAGCTCATTAACTTAGGGACCCGAGACCAACTTTATTCTGTACATTACTTTACCCATCAAATATGAAGGCCAGCAAAGAGGGGTGGGTGACTACACATTCTGTGTACATGTCTCTCGTCATCCTTCAGGTGGAGCAATCCTTCCTGTTAGGCCTTTAGTAAGATCCAACAGGAACAGAGAAAAATCTTAATCTGTAGGTTCATCTGCCATCTTCATCTTTGATGTAAAATCAGCTTGAGCTGTAATCCAGGAAATCCTTGCTAGATGCTCAGGCTGATGCTCTTAATTGTCTTGCTCTGCTGAAGGCTCTGGGCTAGATGCTGTCTTAATGAAATTGCACTGCATAAGGAAGCTCTTACCTCTCAGACTGACTGTAGAGAACAGAGAAAACCTGCACTAATAGTCACCTGTTGTTGGTTAAGTGCAAGATAAGGAATGACAGGTTAAAGGAGGAGCAAGGACAAGTAGGTAGTTTGATTTTCCCAGCTGCCTCATCCTTTCCTTTAGCAAAACCCTTCCAAAATTACATATCTCCTATGCAAAATGTCTTTGAGGCTTTACTAGACATACTTAAAACTAAAATATGCCTTGTTGTTTGTTTTTCTTGACTTTACATTTCATTTATGCCACCTGCAAAATGCCACCTGTGCTTGACAGGGATTAAGCACAGATTAAATGGAAGGTCTATAGCCCTGAAAAGTGTTCTAAAAGTATGCCTTAATTATGAAGTTAGGAAAGGGATACACAGCCCACAAATCTAAAATTTTGCCCTAAAATTACAGAGCAGCCATTAGTAGCCACCTGTCTACCTGAGTAACTTCTAAAGCAAACCAGGCTCCCATGGAAAGGAGGGGGGAACAGAAAGAGAAGCGGTGTCAAGCTGCAGTTTGCAGAGCTGCAAGCAGAAATTTCTGTTTCCAGAAGGAGGAAACCAATTTGTCAAGATAAGAAATGATAGTACAGAATGATGTCTCTCTGTTCTCAGGAACACTGGAACAGAGTAGTAAGTGCTCTGTCCTACCCATGAGGGCCAATGCATACAAGCAGCAAATGCGAGAGAGAACTGGGAAGGAACGCTCCAAGTGACCCACTTAATGCCTGCATATTCCCAGCAAACATGACTGATGCAGATGAGGAAGATAAAATACACAGGCTCATACTAAAGAAGAAAAGAACTTAAATTGTACTGTTCCAGGGCAATAATCCCATTAAATAAAAGCTGCACAGTAACAGCATGAAAAATCAAAACAAGAAGCAATTCTAGGTATGGCTGAAAGGCACCAAGCTGTTCAGTTCAGAATCAACGCAGGAGTGCTCCTAAGGACTGGAGCAAGATGTGTAACTCTCTCCTTTGCTGACACAGGACTCTCAAAACTTGCTTTTTTCACATATTTCCTGCAGCGTACAGACACTTATCCCAACACTTCAACCAACCTTGACAACGTGCCTCTAAGCTCAAAGCAACACGTGAACATCTTACAGAGTGTAAGCCAGCTTCATTATTTTTGTTGCTGAGTAATGCATGAAGAAGTTCAGGCCCACAATCACCTATCACTGCATCAGCTTCAATTTTTTTTTCCAGAACACTATGACCATGAAAAAAAAGCACCAGCCAAAAAACGTACAACTTCCCCCCTCCAGCAAAACCGCAGTGATAAGTTAGCTAATGATAGTAAAGAACATATTTGTACACATAGACAATGCTAATAGTCAATTAGTTGCAGCCAGCGAATTAAAATTCAGGAAGCTACACACATTTTTATTTCCTTTGAAGCTGGTATCCCATATTAGCTCTGTCAAAGGTGTCTTTTATTAAGGTACCAAAGTTTAAATAGACAATAGTTATTGTTTTAATTATTTGAAAAACTGTACATCTTTCCTTACAGAATCCTCAGGGCCCTAAAGCTGCACTTTGCTCTACCTGCTTTCCTAGTCACCAGCTAGTAGATGTTTTCAGTTCCCCGGTAGGAATATAGAAACAAATTCCTATAGGTACTAGTGAGACCTTAAATAGGAATTATCAATCACAGTTATTGATTACAGGAACCAGCCAGGGATAGAGACTGCCCAGAGCTGCAGTATAGCACCAAAGGAAACCACACACGAGTGAGACTTGAGCTGGCTTCAGGCCACATACACCAGACCGAGGACTAATACAAGACCATGGCCAGAAGCTGAGCTTGGAGGGCAACACACCAATATGCCCACTTTGGCCCTGGTCAAGGAGTCAGCAAAACTGGAATTAGACTGGTTATTTAGGAGCAGGAATGTGGGCAGCAGGAACAGGAGCATGGCTGGCATACTCAGCATCTAATGAGATCCTGTGAGATTGAAAAGCATTCAGGTGGCTGGCTGCTGCTGTCTGCCTTGTGGGATTTGGGAGGAACAGCCATAAATTTAGATATTTTTGGAGTAAGCAATCAATTTAATGAAGTAGGATTCCTACAGTTCATTGACTGTCAAGAGAACATATTTGCAAAGCAATATTTCATCAAGGCTTGTTTTATCATTTAAAAAAAATAGAGCTTTGAGCATGATAGACATTCATAAATATTTGGAGCACTGCTTGCCTATGAATTTATAACCCATTTACAAATTACTTAATTATTGTATTCCTATCCCTATAATACAAGTAATTCCACTTTAATGTTATAAAATGCTCTGTAATGTGTAAAGTATTTTAAATACAATGATATTCTAAAGGAGATATTCATGTCTGAATATCTAGTAGGGAACAATATTTAAAAAAAATGCTTTACTGATAGACGTCATGCTAAAATGTACTAGTTTGTAGCATTAAACATTTGTATTAGTATTTTATGTTACATAATATATTGATATATGAAATACTACTACTTGGATAGATACAGATAATTTAAAACAGTATGTTAGCCTAAATGTAAAACTCACCAAAAAAATCACAAAAGCTCCAAGGTATAATTTACTTCATAAGCAGGTAAAACTTCCATAGAATTTTCTGAATTCTGGAATTTACTGAAGACTTGTCATAAAATTTAATTGTATAATATTCAATTTATATAGGACACCTCACTTTTAGCAAACAAATTTAATTATGCCTGTCCTTTCCTAAATAGAAGATAGGAATCTTTTTTAACGACATCTGTATTGCCAGTGATGGCTGGTTCTTATAAATTATTTATGTTGAAATCATGTTATTTTTCATTGTGCATTAACAGTGAATTCATGACTGGCTGATCAGCTATTAAGAAAATTGGTACCTGGGTCTTTGACATGTGGGAAAAGTTTTTTTCAGAACCCCTTCAGGGATTTTGCAGAACGGCACTTTTCACCACTTCTTTTGAGCTCCTTGTTATTTTATCCACTATTAATTATTCTTTTTGAGCTGAAAAAAAAAAAGCTATTCCACAGTGATATTTTTTCAAGAATTTGTTTATGTAACACAGGCACTTCTGGATTAACAAGTCTGCTTTCTGTCTTTTCTCTCTGTGTAGCTTCACTGTTGGATCAGATTACCTCTTCACCTGTAACGTGTCTTGTTTGGATGAATCCCCCAGGCTTAAATGATGCTTTGTAACCAGGTATTTCCAGCTCAATGCAGATTTGTTCACCCAAGGGACACATACTCACCATAGCAGTTCTAGGCTGTCATCTAGACCTCCCAGGAATCTTGACCATCTTTCTTGTTCTTCTGGCATTTGCAGTAATACTAAGAAACAACAGAGCTGCGCTAATGGAAAGGAAAAACATATCAGATAAGATTTGTGTATCTTCTCATACCTGGAATTTTGCAACCATCATCAAGCTGCATCAAGTAATTCCAGAGTATCTGAGGAAGAAGGGGCTCACGCAGCCAGGTGAACTTGGGAGATGTTGCCCCTATAGGCCTAAATCCAAGCCAAACAACATGGTGCTATGTATGCTCTCTGCATTTCGTACCCAGACACCACTGGAGAAAACAGAAAGGAAAACCAGCACAAAACTTTCAAAACAAATATATTGGGCAATTTGTGTTCCAGGTGCTCTAGGACACTCAGCTTTGTCAGGTACAAGCTGCCCAGACTGCTTCTGATGTTCAGCTTCCTTTTCTTCACTTTAGGTGCTGAAAATAGTGCTAGAGAATTCATGTTCATTCAGTAAATGCACACACTTATATTTGAAATCATCCTCTAGGCCTTGTATTGTCAGTAGACAGAAAGAGGCATTTCTAGGATACAAGTCCTCTCATCTTCAAGCACACAATTAAAACAACCCAGGTGACTTACACAGTATAAGGGCTTATCTTTCTCCACTATTAAGGCAACCCAGCAGAAAGATTCAAGTTGCAAACATCTGAAGTTAGGCAGAATTAATTCCACCCCTCACTTTTAAAGACTTTGGTTACTTCACTTAGCAAATCCCACAACTCTCACCAAACTTTCTCTCCTTTGCTCTTCTTCCATCCTTTGCAACTTCCCTATATTTTTCTGCCTAATTTCTGCCCTTCATCCTTTTTCAGCTGATGTAGCAATACCACAGAGTTCTTAGGAATGCCAGGTCTGCTTATTGCAATGGGAGACAGAGAAAGATGAAAAGTAAAAGCATCAAAATAAAGCAACAAAACAGAATGAAAAGCCAAAAAGCCAAAGCAGTTCTATCAGTACCATCAGCTTTTAAATACTCTTATATTTTATAAGAAAACAGCTTAAATTAGCTGCAGATACTATTTGAAATGCATAGTGATTATGAGATTAAATGATGCAGAAGCAGTCTGCTCTTCTGCAGAACACTAAAATGCTATATTTATAACTGGGACTCAGCATGGCTTTCTAGAAAGAAAACTAATAAGTAACAGAGGATATAGTCAACTTTCAGTTCCCCAAGAATGAATGTTTTCTTTCCCCATGCAAATCTGTCATGCAAACCATAGAGAATAATTTGGATTTGCTTTCTTCATGAGCACTTTTGAATTAATCAGACTTGAGCATTGTGTATGTCAGACGTGCTACTGTTCTGCTGGTTTTAAACTAATGGTATTACATTGCATTTTTCATTATGAAAAATTTAGCTAAGAGGTTTTTTGCAGCTTTTCAATCTCATATCCTTGAACATCAAATGTCAACAAGGCTTTTATGTAAATATCATAGAATCACAGAAGAGCTGAGGGGAATGCACCTCTGACAATCATCTAGTTCAAATCCCTGCAGGTACAGCTAGAGTGGGTTGCTGAGGGCTGTACTGAGTTGGGGTTTGAATATCTCCAATGCTTCAAACTGGCATCCTATGACAGTGTTTGATAGTTCTCAGAGTGAAGCAGTTTTTTCATACATTTATATGAAATTTACTATATTTTAATTTGTATCCATTGCCCCTTGTCTTTTCACTGGCCACCACTGAGAAGAGTCTGGCTCTGTTTTCTTTACTACTTCCTGAGCAGGTATTCATAAATATTGATAAAATTTCCCTGAGCCTTCTCTTCTCAAGACTAAACAGTCCTGGCTCTCTCAGCCTCTCCAATAGAAATACCCCAGTCCCTTAATCAGAACAGCTCTTTTCCAGACATGATATGTATGCCCATGTCTTACTGAAGAGCCCAGGACTGGACCCAGTACTCCGGATATACGTCACCAGGGTGGACCAGAGGGGAAGGAACACCTCCCTTGACCTGGTGCAACCCAGGAGGCTGTTGGCTTGCTTTGCCGCAAGGGCACATTGCTGTCTCATGGTCAACTTCATATTGACCCCCAGGTCCTTTTCTGCAAAGCTGTTTTGTAGCCTATCACTCCCCAGGTTGTCTTGGTGCCTGGACTTGTTCCTCCTCAGAGGCAGGACTTTAAATCTCCCTCGGTTGAATTTCATGAGGTCCCTGTCAGCCCATTTACCCAGCTGTCATGTGTTTATCGACCAGCTCCCCCTGGGGCCAGAAATAGTTTTTTCCAGGTGGATTTCCAGAGCAAAGCCAATCAGAAGTTTTAGTAACACCCCTGCCAATTATGTATTTAAGAAAACGGAAGAGAAGCCTGTGGCGCAGAAGAAAATGGAAGAGCCAGCGTAGCAGCCGGCCCTATTGGGCCCGGGCGTCTGCCCCTCAACCCTGGGCCAAGTCTGACCCAGGAGAGGGGGGCCAGGGCCCCCTTCTCTCCTGTAACAGAGTAGAGAAAAAAAAAACTTTAGAAAAGAACTTGGATGAGGCATGCTGCAGAAGAAATTCCTGCAGAGAGATAACAGAGACTCCAAGGTCAAAGCTGGCAGCCGCAGGAGAGGAGAAGCCCGATGCGGGGGTAACTCCTTCTCTCCCTGTCTCTCTCTCTTTCTCTCCCTTCCGCAGGGAAAAGGCTAAAAACCACCACCTGTGGAAGATTATTGGAGAGTGGAGACGCCCCTCTGCAGCTCATGAAGGAGCCCACGCCAGAGCCGAGGAGCGCATGAAGAAGATGTGACTCCGTAGGAGGCCTAAGATGAAACAGAGTCCTGCTGGAGACCTGTGGCCTGTGGAGAGAGAGACCTACGCTGGAGCGAGTGGGCTTGGGTAGAATCTTATGATCCCAATGAGGGATCCATGCTGGTGCAGCTGAATTTGTGATCCTGAGGGACAGCAGAGAATGGAAGATCTGTTGCCCGAAGGTGGACTCACACTAGAGAGGTCCATCAAGGACTGTCTCTCACGAGGAGGGACCCCACAAGAAAAAGAGGTGGACTCAAAGCCATTATCCCTTGTATCTGTGGGAAGACATGGTAAGGCAAGTGTCCCCTTGCAGTCCATGGAAGATGCCACAGGGCCTGAGTAACTCTCAACCTCCAGTCTTAGCCCAGGAGGGGTAGGCCCAGCCCTGAGGTTGACATAAGAAAGAAAGAGAGAAACAGTTCCAGCTGCAAAGAATCGGAGATGCCATCCTAAAAATAATAGAAGAAGAACTTTCAGGTGCTGCAAAATTATTTAGAAAACCTATAGCTCTGGAAATGGAAAAGAGACTGCTTCTCCTCCTGAACTGATACAAGGGGGGAGGGGTATTTTTGTAAATACATAGCATTTTTGCCTTAGAATTGTTGCATATATAGTTCTTTAGTTTTTATCTTACTAGTAATAAATCCTAATATTATTCTCCCTAATCAGATCTCTTTTGTCTGATCTCTTTTATACTGCCAGTTTTCAGTCCCTCTCACCATTTAGTCATCAGTTTGTCTATGAGGATGTTATGGGGTACAGTGTTGAAAGTGTGCTTTCAACATAAGCAAAAATAAACATCCATTGCTGTCCCTTCCGCCTCCATGACAGTCATTTCATTGTAGAAGGCTACTGGTAGGGTGAGGTACAATCTGCTCTATGTAAATCCATCCTGACTACTTCCAGTCATCTTTTTTCCTTGTGTGTGTTTGGAAGTGGTTCCCAGGACAAGTTGTTCCATCAGCTTCTTTAGGGATTAAGGTGAGGCTGACCAGCAGTTCTCTGCATCTTCCTCCTTGCCTTTCCTGAAGATTAGTGACACCTGCTTTCATCCAGCCCTCAGTAACCTCCCCTGATTGCCAGCATCCTTCGAAGACAATTGAGAGTGGCCTCACTATGACATTAGCTTCTCCCTCAGCACTCATAGCTGCATCTGTCAACCATGGACTTCTGTGTGTGTGGTTGGTTTAAATGTTCCCTAACCTAATCCTCCTCCACCAAGGTAAGTTTTCCTTGCTCCAAATTTTCCCCCTATTTTCAGGGGCCTACAATTCCTGAAGACAAATCTCATCTGTGAAACTGAGGCCAGAGGCGACAGCACATATCTTGGCCATTTTCGTGTAATTTCTTACAGTTGCTTGGTCCCATTCAACATAGGGTTGTTCCTGCAGAGACACTTGTAGAAGCCGTAGCCGTTCTAGTGGCCTTCCATGTCCCTTAATCAATTCAAGTCCAGGTAGGCTTTGTCTTTTCTAATGCTATTCCTGCATGCTTGGACAGCATCTCTATACTCCTCACAGGTCATCTGTCCCTACTCCCACCTCTTGTGATGCTTCCTTTACATGACAGTGTTTTGTCAGGATCTCATTGTCTGTCTTGTGAAGCCCTCCTGCCACTTCTGTGTGGCTTTCTGCAAATCAGTATGAACTGCTCTTGATCTTGGAGGAAGTGGTCCTTGAAAAACTAGTAAACTTGCCTGGAATGCTCTTCTCCGCAGGTCCATGTCCTATTGGATTCCTCTAAGCAGGTCCCTGAGCAGGCCTTTTCCCAGGAAAAGTGTGAGAGCTTCTCTCATAATGTTGTCCTCTTAGCACTTCCTTATTTGAGTGTATATGCTTTAGGTCACCTTCAGTCCTGCACTGCTGGTTTCAAGGTCTCTCTTGTTCACCCTACATCTTTTGCTCGTCAGCCCAACCCATCCCATTCCCTCACTTGATTACAGGTTGTCATTTCCTTCCTCCCCCTTTCCTGTTTTCCCATCTCTTTACCAAGCAGGCCAGCCTGTTGTCAAAGATGTTTCTAGCCTGCCTAGTCAGGTGGGATGCCACCTCTTCCCCAACAATCTTTAATTCTCACAAAGGACCTACAGTAATAAAAAATAATCCCTGTCACTGACACGAGCTGCACAGTACTTGTTGATCCAAAGGATTCACTCACTCCTTGTCAAGTCCTTCCCCCTAATCAGTAGGATCAAAGACAAAACAATTTGGCCCTCATGCTCTTACCCTCAGTCATGTAGTCATGCTCAATACACTCCACATCTTTCCTAGTATCAGCATTGGTGTCCACCTGGAAGAGCAGCAGGGGTCAATATTCTGAGGACTGGACAAGTCACATTAGTATCTCCACAATGTCTCTAAGCTTCTAGCAAGTAGAAAACCTCCCTAGACAGCAGTTCAGGCTGGTAGATGGAGGTCTTGAGCAATATTAATATCCAGCATGGTCTTCTGATCAAAAGTTTGCTTTGGCTATTGCAGTAAACAGGATTTAAGCATATTAGAATCCCATCAATACAAACTCTTCCAGACACCCTCTGGAACAGAACTGGTGTCAGTCTCTGACAGACTGTCCTAAGAATCCGCATCTGGGAACACGCAGACATAATGCAAGGTACTGCAGCCATTGATCCAAACTCAAAGATCTTCAACTAAAATATCCTCCCCTTTCCTTTTTTCTCCTCTCTGCTCTAGCCCCAAGTTAAAGCTACAGAGAAAGCATTACAGGAGCAAAGAGAGAAAATGAGTGTTATAAAAAAAAATTTAAGTATGCACCCTTTCTTACAGATTTGCTTAATACAGCTTGTTCATTTCCCTATGCTGACATTCTTCAGACAGCTTTTGCCATGCAGCTGCTCAGCCTTTGCACACCATCCACTTGAAGTGCTGTGTTTTGAACTGTAATTTTTAGGCACCCTTAATTTTTTTGCTGACTGAACTAGCTGCAATTCTTTCCACCTGTATTCTGCACTGCTATGTGGTGCCAAGGCACCTACCTTCAGGGGAAAAAAAAAAAAAAAAAAAAGAGCATTGTTCATGTTGCAGAAGAAAATAAAGATTTAGAACTATGTATTGAGAAAAACAAACAGTGTCTGTGTCTGTGCTCCTTGAAGGTTCATCATCCTCTGAGAAATCAGGCTGCAAGAAGGAGATGACCTGTACCAGGTCATACTCTGACTAGAGGTGCTCAGAACATTATTTTAAAGGTCAAGGTCATAGATAAAATTGGTAAGTGTCAATTCATTGTAAATAAATTGCTCATCTAAGAGAGTTAGTCCTAGCAAATGTTTAAACTCAAGATATATATGGGACAAAAGGGCTTAAATTGTCAGAGTTTCATTATGATATTTTTAAATTATAAAATGCAAGATTTGGCTTTACTGTGATTTTTAATTGCAAATATTGGAATTAATGCTAGTAAACTTACAGTGAAATAGTAGAAATAAGACTAAATAATTGAAGATGATCTAAATGGAATGTTTGTAATTGCTCCATCTCTGATTTTTTTTAGGGGGAAAAATGAAGAGAAGGATTGCAGTCCACAAGAATGGGTTATTGTCTTTTCCTCCCTACTTGGGGTGCTATTTTTTCATATGGCTCCAAACCATTTCCTGCTCTGCGCTGGGTGCTACTGTGAGCATTTTTAGGAGTAACAGAGACTTCTGGCAGTGGCTAGTACACTCTCTCACTGTGAAAAAACAAAAATCAAACCAAACTCCAAACCATTAAACCTGTGAAGGTCAAAGAACCAGAGTAGTTTAAGGGAGTGAGCTTTCTCCTTTCATGTGTAAGGTATTGGGCACCCTTTAGGCAATATATTACTTATATCCTTATGGGACCAAAGCAAGCCCCTTGACTATAACTATCAATTTTCATGGCATTTTATTTTATCAAGCCAAATGACCAATAATACTAGAAACAAAAATCCCTCTGGACATAATTTTGCTGTTGTGTTTGAGTTAGATACATTAAGAACAATTGCAGGCACTACAAGAGATATATATCTATTCTATTGAATGTCTTTTTTTCTTATTACTTAACTAATTTATATACCTTATAAAAAGATTTGTTCTAATGTAATGATTTAATAATTCATCAGTTTCCCCATACAGCTTCTTTAAAGTCTATTCTACAGTGACACTTCAGTTAGCATTGTTGCTTTTTTTTCCTCAAAATTTCACAGTAAGTGTAATATTTAAAAAAACCCCAAACTTCAGTGAGTTCTAGCCCCCAGCAATGACCCTAAAAAACACTAAGTGCAATGTACTTGAGATTTTAACTTCTGTACTACCTCTAAAGTACTTTTATACACATTTGTTCATTGATTTCAAAACACCTAGATAATTTACTTTTTTGAACCTATTTTCTTTATCTCTCCCTTAAGTTTGTTTTTTTATTATTTTGGTTTTTTGCACTTTTTTTTTTATTTATACTTTCTGTATCTATGAGCAATCACTCTAATCTAAGACAAGAGTCATGATTTAGTCCCTGGACAGTTAAAAATATTGAGAAATGAAAGATGTTAAAGATCTATTGTATCAAAAAATATATCATCTCATTTCAGCATTTCACTTTTTTCAAGCAATGTAATTTTGATTTGTCTTTCATTACAGTACGTCAATTGTTAGTTACGCATGTTGTATTTCTTTAGTTGCTGCTACCCCTTCCTGCAAATGTGTTCCCCGAGGGAAAATTTGCTCTCTTTTCACAAAAGCAGAAGCAAGCGCAAACCAGAAATCCAAGAGAGGTGTTCACTCAGCTCTACAGGGGGATTTGCATGATTTGTCATGTGATAGTTCAGCAGAACTGTCTGTGCTGCCTGTGGGACTGTTTATAAACTATGACTTTTTTGTGGAATGATGTACTTTCTTTCATAAAACAAGTAGCTCCTCAAAAAGTAACCAGTACATGAAAAAACTAACCAGCTCTGTGCTTATCATTCTAGTCATGTAACTTGGAATCAACATTCAGTAAGAGCTGAAAGAATTGCTTTTAGCCATAAGAAAGCAATCCAGACTTTTAAAAAGAATACTCTGGATTCTCTGTTTTCATTGTGTACTGATAAACCTAGTACTTCCGCACAGGGTTTCACTGAGGTTTGAAACTGTACCAAGGAAAAGGCATCTCTTTGTGGTACTTGGGGTTTTTACTCTGTAAATACTTCAGTGAGTGTTCTCATTTTCAGTGACTGATGATAACTTCCATGGTGATTGTAGCTCAGCCAGAGACAGAAGCAGACAAGGAGCACTCATATCATTCATTGCTGTAACTCAGTGCTCACATGAGGAGCATTGCCAACAGATTTCAGGAGAGGGTAACATTAGGCAACTGGCACTTTGGAAAACAGTCAGAGGTGAGCTGATCTGAAATCAGCTACGATCAGAAGAGAATGTCTATTCATAGCTTTTCATACATTGCGGGTTTGCAGTGTTGAGCAGGACATGATTCCTGTAAAACTGAGCCTTTGGTAGATGCCAAGCCTGGCCTAGCAGTCTGAAGTGGTGTCTAGGTGTTCAGGTAATTAGATACATGTTCATACAAAGGACCTTTTGCATTTTTCTATTAGTACAAAAAAGACTGAAAGCAGCTTAAATGTTCAAGGAATTGCTTGCCACAGTGGAGTTCTTGATCCAAAGTAAGCATGCCAAGCTCCATGACCAATACATTTTGCTAAGCTAAGGCATTGCTGCTTTAGCTTAGCTGTAGCCTGAATGCAGTTCAACCACATTGGATGCATACTGTGCTTAGCAAGATTGAGCCTGGATCCGAATGCCAAACTCACTTGTTGCAACAGGCTGTTACAGAAATACTGGTTTAGCCTCCTGTAACAGCACCAGTGCTTGACCTTCTTCAGACCCCTCCACAGAGCATAGCGTTGTGCTCTGTCCCTGAGTGCCCTCCATGCCCCTGCCTGAGCCCTCCTCCACAGCCAACATGTAAGTCAGTGGGAAGGACCCAAAAGTGAGCATTGATGATAAGGCCTATGCACCCGAGGGAGAGGTTAGATTCCCTGATAGGGTACAGCTCTGTGAGTAAGACACTCAGTTTGTGAGGGACACAGTTCAAACTTTTCTTCCCCTGTTTTGGAGCATCAGTTTGACCTCAAGTCACAGTCCCCAGGAGACAGGCCCCAGCTTCTGTGCCATAGAGCAGTTCTCCTTATGTCTCTTATCAGCTTGGAAAAAATGGTTTTCAATGACCACACCTGCACATTTCTTACAAATGTATTCTAAGGCTTTTAAAAAAGCTATGAGATGTAATACTTCTAAAAAATAATACATGTTTATAAGGAAAATATACCTGTGTCAATGTCTAATGCATTCTCAGGTGATTTGATTCTCATTATTCAAAAAATGGTGTTAGTTTGATATTTTGTGCAATCCCATGACAGTACTTCAACAATCGAGACAGACTGAAACAAATAGTTCCGAGTATACTCATGGGAAACACACAGGTAGCAAAAAAAAAAAAAAAAAAAAAAAATGTATGGGCCATTGAGACTCAAGTTTAACTAAAGTTTCTTTATGTCATATTTATGATTGTACAAATGTCAGGATAAGTTGAACAGTTTTGACAGCAAAACAACCCGAACTAGAAAGCTTGTATGGCATACAATTCAAGTATTGTAAGAAATAAGCTGGTCTTTTCCCTTTTTCATACATGTGTGATGGCAGGTGCCATGTGGAAGCAGGAGTGATGTCCTTATGTTCTGTCCCTTCTCCCTTTCTACTTAGCTGTTGACAGAAACTGCTTCTTATTGAAAAATGTTTCCATAACTGTTCTTCAAAAACTGCTAAAAAGCCCCAGTATAAGGACTTTGGTTAACTTACTTGACTAATGCAAAACCCCTAAAAGACATCTCTGAATTTGGGATGTAAAGGCATTTCCCCCCAGCCTAGACATGCTAAGATCTGTGCCTACTCCTTGGGCACAGTTGTTGACTTGCTTGGTCTCTCTATTCCACACTGCTGGCTTCTGCACATCCCATTTCTTCTCTACTCCTCCACAGTGGTCACTGGGTGCCACCTCAGGTGGTAGATCTCAGGAAGACAAGCAAAGTGAGCCACTGCCTCGTGAATCACTTGTTTACAGTCGATTGCTACTTTAGCTGATTGAATAAAGGGAACACCTGCAATAGCATATAATTGGTGTTGCAATAAAAGAAATTGACTGCTCATTTTCACCAAATGCCTCCTCTACATCACTGTCCTCTTCATATTCCCTAGCACTGAACACCTCAGATAAATAAGACATTAGTATCTAGTAAAATTATAAAATCTGAGGGTTGCAAGGGGGGGTACAGGTACTTTAATTTTAAAATCATATAGCATCTCCATCCCTGTTTCTCCCGAATTCTTATCACTTGGATTCTGCTGTGCAACCTTTTTCCTGGATCCTCCTTTTTCCTCCTTACACTTTTGCAGTTTCTAGCTATTTAAAACTGCATGATACAAAAAAAGCCCACCCCCCAAAATTCACTGTGCTGGGGAATAGGGCATTCTTAAGTTCTCTCCATAAATTTCTGTCTCGCAGATAGCATTTCTTTGCCACAAAGACATCCGCTTTTGGGGACTGAGATTTTACTGACAAACACTGGAACACAACTAGTGTGGCACCATGGAGTGCAGAATAGGAGCCTTTGTATTTTGCTTGTTCTTAACATAGATTGTGTTGCAGATACTAGGCAGACCCACCATTTTTCTTCTTGCTTTGCTTTCTGTTGTCACTTTCACTATTTAAATAGCTACACTTATACAGCAGATTGCTTTAGACAAGTAGATGGAAGAACTTGGTAAATTCTGAAGAATACACTTTAAATATCTGGCAATATATCCTCAGCAAACTGCTCTTATGCCATCACACCATGTGTCTGACCATCCCACCTAATTATACTTGAAATCATTGGCTCGTTCCAGCCAAGGGAAGCTAGAAGTCTCAAAGACATTTCTTAAAGTTCAGCATAGATCACAGACGTCTTCTTCAAGTATGCTCTGTGCTATTACTCTACACCATGAGTATGGGGGACAAACCCTAGAATCAGTTTTAAAGAATGCTTTGGTTGGAGCTCACAGTCAGGCATTTGCGGCAAGTTAAAATGGGAGGACTGATGCTGTTGCTTGTCTGCCCATCCTGGCCAAGGTAGGAATGGTCGAAACTCTGATCAGGGAAGGTTTGAACCACCACGGTGCTCAGCTTGGTCTTTTAAGGTGAGCTAATGCTGACTGTGGTTTTATGGTACCTGTAGCCTGTGCGAACAGGGTTTACCTGTCCCAGTAACTTCTATTTCTGGCGAGATGCACCCAGAACCCCCCGAGTTCGGGTTTAAGGCAGCACCGAAGCGGTCGGGGTAGCATCCCACCCTGACTCGCGGGCAGGCCCGCCGTGGGGGAGGCGCTGCGGTTGGCCGGGCGGGGCGGCGGCTCCCGGCGGGTGCCGGGCGGTGTGGGCTCGTTCCCGCGGGCGGGGCGGGGGCCGTGGCCGGTGCCGGTACGTGCGCGCTCACACGTCGCGGAGGTGGCTCCGGACACGCGGCCCCGGGGGTGGCTCCGCGCGCGCCGCCGCTCGGGCCCAACCGTCCTCGGCCAACGGCCGGCGCGCGCCCAAGGCGGACGGGCGGCGGGAGGTCGCGCGCGCGCGCGCGTTGCCATGAGAGCCGGTGCGCGCGGGGGAGGGGGTTACGTGGTGACGTTAATTCTATATGAGCGCGAGCGGCGGGAGCGCGGGTCCTTTCAGCGCCGGCCGCGCGGCGACTCCGCCTCGCTGCTCCTGAGTCACCGGGCCCGCGGGCCGCGCAGGTACCGCGGGGCGCGCCTGCCGCCCCGGCCCGGGCCGGGGGCGCGGGGGGCGACCGGGGGGCGCTGGGGCCCCGCTCCTGCGATGGAGGGGGCCGCGGGGACCGGCCTGGCCTAGCGGGGCCCCGCCGCTGGCTGTGCGCGGGGGGCCGGCGGTGCCCGCGCCGCACCGAGCCCCCCTCGCTGCGCGGCCCGCGGGGCGGCGGCACCGCTGCTCGGCCGGGCCCGCGGCGCGGAGAGCTGCCCGCCGCCTCCCGCCACCCTTCCGCCGCGCCCGCGGAGCGTCCGGGCCGAGCCGGGGCGGGCGGCTTGGCCGGGCGAGGCGAGTCGGCCCCGCAACACGTGGGCGCGGAGCGGAGCCGTGGCTGGGCAGCGGGAGGGCTGCGGGGCGGAAAGCGGCGCGGGGAGGAGGAGCGGGTAAACGTGTCCGGCCGGGCGTGGGAGTCTCGGTGCCGGTCCGGTGGGGGACCTCGGCTGTGGGTGCGCACATGGCGGAGCTGGGGGCGGCGGCGATGGCTGTGAGTCGTGGCCTTGTGCCGCCTCCCGCGCCTTGTTCCTGCTCCCATGCAGAGCCACGGCGCGGCTGTGCTGTGCTGTGCTGCTGGCAGGGGGACCCAGAGATTCAGCCAGAGGACGAGCAACTCCCGCTTCCTGCCTCAGGGTAGAGCGGTGTTCGGGAGTTCAACATGTCGCTTTTCCGGGTGTCTGCTAGCTAGTATCATCCAAAATGATCCTGTCACCAAGGAAGGCAGAGAAGCTACCTGAAAGATTTAATAACTAAAAGTGGAAGTAGTGTCTTGTGTTCAGCGTTCATAACTATCTATTTGCATATAAAACTCTTATCTACTCCCTATTAAGTGTTCAGGGGACTTACACGGCCAGTACTTGTGAGTCTTTCAATAATTAATATAAACTTTCCTCATTCACTTGCAGAAGAAAACGCAAACCTTTTTTAAATGATTGGTAGAGTAATAACATGGCACCTTCCACCATTAATCTCCCAGCATACTGCAGATTTATGTATGTGTCTGTTTCAAGCCCTACTGAGATACACCCGTGTTTCACATTCAAACTCATTTTAAGAGGGTAAGGCAAGTGGGCACCATGTGTGCAAGGTATGACAAATACTCTGCTGCTCAGCCCCTCTTGGGATTTTAACATCTGCTTGCAGATGTTATATTACTCTGGCAGGAGATAATGCCTGATAATTTCAATTACAATCATGAAATGAAACTTAAGAGCTAAGGCCTAAGACTGTGAACTGCTGTAGGTAGTTTTTGGCAAAAATGTCAGTAGTTTGTTAGTAGCCTTCCTGCTGTGCCCATTTTACAGTGGTACTCTTAAAAGAATGAGAAAAGTACTGTACTTGGATTGAAGCAAGCTGAATGGCTTCCAGTCCCTTGTAAATCCAGAAATTATACTAATCCATAGGGCAGTATAGAGTTTAAAATCTGTATCCATGGAAAGCTGAGTGACTTGGATGCCTCTGTATCAGACAAAAGTTTAGGCCACTCAGGCTTCAGGTACTTGAAATGTCGATTTAAGTACTTAGAATAAGCCACTGATACCTGATCTTATGTTTATGTGGCCCACTTAGTCCTGTGGGAGTGATATATATCAGCAGTCCTTCTGCTCTCCACTTTTTTTCTATTTTGTGTCAGGTCTTGCATGTTATGTGCTCTGGTTTCTGAGGACAGAGGATTGTAGAATGATGGTCCTGTGCACAGCTGGTAGATTGGTGTTTTTCAGAGCCCCTGGTCCTTCTCTGACTTAGACAGGACTAGGAAGTATGTGTTGGAATGGCTGGAAGCACGCAGAAGCACCATGCTGCATCTGTGCTGCCAGCCCAGTGTCGCAAGAAGTGCCCAAAGTGCCAGATCTGCAGCGCTGTGTTTGTGTACAGCACAGTAATGCTCCTGCCACCCTTGTGTGTCATCTCGCCCCTGTCTCATTCATAAACTGTTTCTGGAAGGAGGTGGGGTACTAGTTATGGTGACCTCTTAGTGAGCATCCTGGAACCAGGTGGTCTGGTTTTTTTCTTGGCTTCTTGTGTAATTGATAGTGAGTATGGGCGCACAAGTGAGAACAAAACCAAAGCACTGTGGGCATGGATGCTGTGAAGCTTTAACAACAGAGTTTTCACAACCCTGAGTGAGACCGGAGTCTTCATGTTCTCCAATACATAACTTCAGGTCTTCAAGAAAACTTTGGTTTACCTTGTACATTTGGTAAAAAGATGTTGATTCACTAAGCTCCTAAAAGTTGAAACAACAGTAACACAGAGCTTGTCCTCTTGTGGCAGAGATTATATTCCTTCGGGGAATAATATATCTTGAGGATATTAATTTCAATAGAGAAAAATCTCGGGGAATAAATCAAGAATCTTTTAATTTTGGTTCAATCCTTTGGTGATAGCCAGTTTATTCCAGTAGACCAGTGGGTATAATGGACATGTGGGGTATCTTCACCTTTTTATAAATGCGGTTGTAACCTAGTTCACCTTCAGGTTCTTGTGAAACAGCTGCAAACATGGTATCTCATGCTAAAGATCTGGTTCTTTCTTCTTTGAAGAAACTTCAGGAATTAGGTTGCAGAAAATGGAGATGCAAGTGTTCTTTCAGTGCCTGTTTGCTTTTCTGCATTGGTATATATATACATTCAGTGGAACTTCAGCTCTGTGTTTTTCCATGAATTGATACTGCTTTGGTATTTGTGCAGTACCAGCAGGCACTTGCACAGAAGACAGTACTTTGCAGAAGTGCAGAAATAAGACTTCTTAATGCTGGTTTTATTTTACTGTAGCTGAGGAATCTTCTGAGTTAGCACCTGGTCTGGGCAACTGCAATCCAACTTCGCGTTAGGGAAGCAGTTAGTTAATAATAGAGTAGAACTGCATAGTTAGTACAAGTGGTGTTTAATCCAAGGAAGGCTTGTGATGATAGTTTTAATGCTTAGGTCAGTTTTCATTTGTAAATTACTTAGAGCTCAAAAGTGATTATAATTAAAGCTAATTCAATCTAGCTGATTCTCACTCAGCTCAGGGTTAGTGCATTTCCTCATCACCTAACGTTGTTAATCTGGAGAGTAGGTCTGGTGTCATAATGTGTTTGTCTAGAAAACCAGACATGTCTGAAAGGCATCACAGAAGTTGCTTGGGGATTCATTTGATGACCTTCTGAAAAATTAGGCTATTTAGAAGCAATGTGTGAGGGTTTTACATTCTTACACTAAATGATTTTATGATTTTGTGATTCAGCAAAGTTAATGCAAAGGGAAAAATCTAAAATATTGATGTATTTAGCCATAACTTTGACCTTAAGTTTTCAGGAAGACTGCACATATTGAAGACTAAAACTTCAGTTGACTCAAAAAAAAAAAAAAAAACCAAACCAAAAACAAACAAAAAAACCCCAGTTTAATAATTTACCTTTGATACTCTATGTTTAGTTTAAAAATGTAAATAATTCAAGATATGAAGTAACTTATGTTCTTCCTAAAGATTAGTCTTTTAAATGAATTTACATCATCTGCTTGAATGAAAACATCATCTACATCTTAACTACTTGTCACGGGTTAAACTGGAGATCTCCCTAGATGGAAAGCTGTTCAGATCTTAGTGATTTTAGTACAGGAGAATACAAATGCATCTGGGAGCTGAATGTGCTTAAATGTAAATCTGCACAGATATGATTTACAGAGGTGATGTCTCATTTTAAAGCTTAACTTGCCATAATAGAGAGTTTTACATCAGCTGTTTCACCTGGTCTTTGAGGACTTTGGAACAAAATACTAGTAGTTTATCCTTAGTAGCTTTTTATGATCACAAGGTGAAAGCAAATTTTAGATGTGAAAACTGGTTTTTGGAGGTACCTGTAGCCTTGAAGCATTCAATTGCTTGATTTTACATTTATTCTTTAAAAAAAATAGCACTACCACCACCCAAATAACAACCAAACAATGAAGAAACCTCCATCCAAAACACGAGAGGTAGTAGAAGTGTTGAAAACTCTGGTTAAGGGATTTGACTAAGTGGGTACCTGAAATCTGGAATGGACAAACACCTAGATTTCTAAGACCCAGGTTAAAATCATAAATGCTTGTTGTCTTTTCTGACCATCTGCACTAAGATTAGTTCAGCCCACTACTTTATTTAGATATTGTTTAATATGTGATGCTTAAAGGAAGGCATTTCTTTCACATCGCTTGTGGGATGACTTGCCCATGAGGGAGAGTTCTGCGTCTGACCTTAGTTAAAAACCTGACTTAAGCATTAAAAGATCAAGTTGAGGACCACAGGGAGGGGACATGAAATAAAACAATTAACTCTTTACGTGGAAAACAATTTTGAATCAGTTCTTTTTGAACTTCTTGTTAATGTAGGTATTTTTGTGTCATTTCTTGTTGTTCACCTCTCAAATACTATAAGATGTAAAATGCTTCTGTTCCTCAGGTATTCATGTTGCTAGGCCCTGAACTGAGCTATTTCCTCTCTTCTGCAATGCTGAACAGTGAATACAGTTTTTATTAAGGATACATTACTGAAGTTTATGATGATCTTATTTTGCATTGTGTGTTTTAGTTACCATGCATTCATTTCAGGTCTTGCTACTTCTGTGTGTTGAGTAGCAGTCTTTAGCGGGCTGCATGCAGTTATATGTCTTTGCACAGAAATTTTTTGACCTTTTGAATTCTAAGTTAGTTAGAATCACATCTTTTGATTTGTCTTACTTTAGGTTTTAATAGTATTTGTTTTACCTTACTTGGGTCACTGGTTTAAGCAGTTCTTAATTCTGTGACACCCCGGTTTTTGAAATTACTTATCTTGGCTTTGAATGGTAAAGTATGAGCTGGTGTAAGTGCTTTATGCTATTTCTTGCATGTGCAAGGTAGCATCATCAGGAACATGCTTGCTCTGTTTGACCTGGTGAGATCTTCATGACACAGCCTCTTGATTCTTTTATTACCATCTTCACAGAATCACAGAATATGAGTTGGAAGGGCCCCACAATGATCATCAAGTTCAACTCTGGATGGCCCTGCACAGGAACATCCCCAAGAGTCACACCATGTGCCTGAGAGTATTACGCAAATGCTTCTTGAACTCTGGAAGGTTTGGTGCTGTGACCACTTCCCTGAGGAGCCTGTTCCAGTGCCCAACCACCCTCTGAGTGAAGAACCTCTTTCTAATATCCCATCTAAACCTCCCCTGACACAACTTCAGGCCATTCCCTTAGGTCCTGTCACTGGTCACCACAGAGAAGAGATCAGTGTCTGCCCCTCATCTTCTTCTCATGAGGAAATTTTAGACTGCAATGAGGTCACCCCTCATTCTCCTCCAGGTTAAACAGACCAAGTGACCTCAGCCGCTCCTCACACAGCTTCCTCTCAAGGTCCTTTACCATCCTTGTTGCCCTCCTTTAGACACTCTTCAATAGCTTACAATGCAGTGCCCGAAACTGCACACAATATTCAGGGTGAGGCTGCCCCAGTGCAGAGCAGAGCGGAACAATCCCCTCCCTTGACTGGCTGGCGATGCTTTGCCTGATGCCCCCTAGGACATGATTGGTCCTCCTGGCTGCCAGGGCACTGCTGACTCAGATTCAACTTGCCATAGACCAGGACCCTTTCCATGGCACTGCTTTCCAGCATCTCATTCCCCAGTCTGTATGAACATCGAGCATTGCCCCATCCCAGGTGCAGCATCCAGCACTTTTCCTTGTTGAACTTCCTACGGTTGGTGATTGCCCAGTGCTCTGATTTGTTGAGATCTTTCTGCAGGGCCTTCCTGCCTTTAAGGGAGTCAACAGCTCCTGCCAGTTTTATCATCTGCAAACTTGCTTAGTATCCCTTCCAGTCCTGCATCCAAGTCATTTATGAAGGTATTGATTAGTACAGGGCCTAACATGGAGCCCTGTGGAACCCCGCTAGTGACAGGTCATCAGTCTGATGTTACCCCATTCGCTATTACCCTCTGTGCTCGACCCTTGAGCCCACCGCATGATGTGTTTATCCAGCTGTGTGCTGGACATTTTGTCCAAACAGGTCCTGTGAGATACAGTGTTGAAAGCTTTACTGAAATCCAACAAGATGACATCACCTGGCTTCCCTTCATCAGCTAGGTGGTCTACCTTGTCATTAAAGGAAATCAGGTTTGATAAGCAGGACTTTCCTCTCATGAAGCTGTGCTGGCTGTGACCAATAATTGCATTGTCTTTCAGGTATTTTTCAATACCTTTCAGAATAATCTTGTCCATAACTTTACCAGGCACTGAAGTGAGACTGAAAGGCCTGTAGTTTCCTGGGTCCTCCTTCTTGCCTTTTTTGGAAATCAGGACAAGTTTCACCAGCTTCCTGTCAGCTGGGACAACTCCAGATTCCCAAGAGGTATCCCATACTTCTGTATTGGGGCCAAAAACTTAACTGAGTGAAATTCACAAGAAACTTTCAATGAAGATAACTTTGTAAATAATGCTCATTTCCATGGTTCAAATTCTCTCTAAGTGTAGTACATATTTACAATTGCTTTTTCTGTCACCTGTATTCCTTTGAAAGTGACTTGCTGAAACCATAACCATGTCCATACTTCTGTTGGCCTTAACTGCCAGTTGTAACATCTCACCCCTAAGAGACTCCAAAATGTGTCAAGTTGTGGTTGTGTTCTTTTTTAAGTGCAGGCTAGCTTGTTACTTGAAAACTGAATGTTTTAAAAGTGGTAGGTTCTTAGTGGCTTGGCTTCCATGTTAAAAATCCTGAACTGAGGCTAACAAAAGAGTTGCTGAATGTATCTTAGGAATTTTAGTGGCTTCTTGGGGACTGAATGAATTTAAAATATTGCATTCATCAGAGGTTCTAACAAAAAGACACACTTTTGAAACTTGTACACATTTTTTTCAGTGTTTTTTAACTTTCTTTTTAGATAAGGACGCTCAGATGTTTTTTAAGTCAAATTGGATAAAACCTTTAATGCTGCAGTGTTTGAGTTTTGCAGATAGCAGTATAACTGCCAGTTTGGTTGTGTTTGATTATGTGGTGATCTTGGTAACCAACAAATGCTCTCCTTTCCTTTGATGTTGTGGCATGTACAAGTTGGTCTGTTAAACTGCTGAAGTGCACCCTGCTACCTGAAGAACTTTGTTAAAACACAGTTTGTTACTTTTGTTTCTTTAACACTTTTAAACAAACTGAGTACTTGTACCTATGTGAACTGTATGGAGACATACTCTTAGGAAATTTAAAATATTTCTTAATACATAAAGATTTTGATTTCAGCCCTTCAGAATGGCTGCTGTTTTCCCATTATCATTGATGGAAAGTAAAACCTGTAACAAACCAACTAGTTTGTTTAAAAAAAAGAATATTTGTTTATTTTTTCCAGATTTTAATTTAAACTTCTTTGTTACTTTACTAATAATGAAAGATTGTTTTAAATAGAAATTGGTAGGAAATTGTTAGGTTTTCTGCTGCAGAATCTTGGCATCCAGAACAAAGGCAACATTGTGTGTTAATTACCCTATATTTAGAACCTGATGAGGGAGCTCAGGTCAGTGGCAGAGACAAACATGAAGATATAATTTAAGCCTTATTTTAAATTGTAATTTTGTAGTCCATCTCCTTCTCATAATGGAGACTCTTTTCTGCTGAAAGAGTAAACAAGCACTATCTAAAATTCAATAAAATTGCTACAAAGATAGGAGTTCCGTATTTGTTGATTGAATCTTCATTTGCTAATTGAAAAATTAGTTAAGGGGAAAGCTTAACAAGGGTTTCCTTCCACATGACTGAAAACAAGTCCTGCAGTTACTAATAACAGAGTTACTTATATATATATATTATCGTTCCATTTTGTTTTGAGAAATTTGACTTCTTCCCCATCAAGTAACTGGTGTTCTCATGCAAGTATAGAGCACTTTAAAGTTGAAATGTGAAAAATGTTTTTTCATGGTGTAACGTGTATACATATATTGTGCAGAGGCCTGCAAGCACTAATGAAATGGTTGCATCGGCAAATGGCTGAAGTTGATGCCTTACCTCAGGAGCCATTATGAAGTGCAAAAAAACACCACTTGAAGGGGAGAGAGCAGGTTGGGAAAAGCTTCTCCTCTATGATCAAATCCAACTATTAACCCAGCATTGCCATGTTCACTGCTAAACTGTATCCCCAAGTGCCACATCTGCCAATTTTTAACACTTCCAGGGTTGGTGATTACACCACTTCCCTGGGCAGCCTGACAACCCTTTCAGTAAAGAAAGTTTTCCTAATATCCAATCTAAACCTCACCTGGCATAACTTGAGGCCATTTCCTCTCATCCTTTCAGAAGGGAGGAGAAGAGACCACTCCCCACCTGACAACAACCCTCTTTCAAGTAGCTATAGAGAGTGATGAGGTCTTCCCTCAGGATATTAATAGGTAGAATATCTCCTTGTTTCATGACCAGTTTTCATGCTAATGATAATGGATGTGTGAATTCAGTCATATAAATATAAAGGACTAACTTGGTCTTCTGCTTTAGTCCCTTTAGAAATGGGATTTTTAACCTGATACTTTATGCAATTGCTGCTTTTTGAAGAGGAGCTAAATGCTCTCCTGAACTGTATGATGCTTTCTCATGTAACAATTTTCACACCTGGTGATTAGCACCATAGCTTCTACTAACAGTTGTGAAATGATTAATATTTTGGGGGAGTTGTATTTTTTTGTCTTGTTGTACCAAGACATTTGAGGTGTGAAACTCTCCATCGTGTACTGTGCACTTTTTAAACAGTTCACCCACTTGGAATGCTAGGCAAGAACATCAGTTTGAAGTGACTTGTAGTGAATATATTGCTCTCAAGTTTCCCAGTCTGTGTAGTGAGAGTTGAACTTGGCTGGTATGATATCATTTGTCTGGCACCTTTGGTTTCTGCATATATTGCAAATAGCTTACAAGACTTAATCCTGATGATATTTTAATACAACTAGCTGTCCTCCAGCTGGACCTCTCTTTTCTTCACTGACATCTGACTTAGTCCACCACTTAGTTTGTTATCTTACATTGCAGGTTCCTAATCCCATGAAGAGCTCACTTGTTTTAGGTATTTTCTATTAATGTATTGCTTTCAGTTGCGCAAGGCTTGCCAGAGACAGGAAGAGGCTGATGTGCTCTTCTATGGACAGGCTGACTTGCCGTTGTCTGAATTACTGACTACTGAGGAAATCAGTTTGGGCAGAAGGGTAGGTTTCTTTTAAAAAGTTAAAAAAAAAAAAAAAAAAAAAAAAACAAAACACTTTTTAAAAGCGAGTGATCTTGGCTTGAGTGTAGGTCAGGTCTGATAGCCTCTCAAAGCTCGTTGTGTTTCTTGAACAACTTGCAAAATTTCTTTTACTTGCTATTCCAAGGTAATTGTGTGAGCAATTCCTGTAGAGAAGGGGCAAAGATGTTTACTGAAAGAGAGGGAATGGGTGCTCTTCTTGGTGTGGTATGCTCAGAGATGCTGAACAGCTGAGATATGTTGGTGGCCTGCCAGCCTTAGGGCTTGTTGCAAAAAAGCTGTTGTTTTGCTGGAGGAACTGTGTCTCAGGACTATCTTTCTTCCTCAGCTGACTCTCAATTCACCTTGCTGTGACCTGTCTTCCTGAGGCTGAGCGGATGTCCGGGTAATCTAATACTTGCATACTTGCTTTGGACACTTAGAGCTGATCTTCAAAAACAAAAGGCTTCCCACCAAAGTGTGTGTGTCCTAGAGGTAACATGGCTGGTGCTGCTGTGCAAACTCAGAATAGTTTCTGTGTGAATGAAGGAGTGATATTTCTACCTTCACTTGAGCAAAATCACTTAGTGAAAATATAAAAACCCCTGAAAATGTACTAATGGGTAATTTGAGGATGAATACATGGCAATATCATTATTAGATTCTGCAGGTATCTAATTTCTTGAAAAACATGACATTAAAAAGGAGAAGAGTCCTTTAAGCATAATGAAAATAGCAAATTGTTATACTGTTTTGGTAAGATGTAAATTTTTAGAGAGGTTTTCCAATTTTCAGTATTTCTGCAGGATGGACTCAAAACTATGGCTAAGTTTGTGCCAGATTAAGTTTCTTAACCTTTCCATTTCAATAAAGAACACATTTTCTTGTGATGGCAGACAGGCTTAAGCTACCTATATGAAAGAGGCTTTAAACTTCAACCTTTAGAAAACTTGCATCGTAGCTTACTTTTCTGTACTTTTGCTTGCTTTTTTGTAACAAAAACTTCCTATGCGTTCTCTTTCAAGCCCTAACTCTTTCTTTTCCTCTGCATATCTTTACAGTGAGGAGCAAAACATTGTAGTGAAGACCTCTGACCATAATGCAGTGCTACTGACTGTAGCTGTTCAAATAACAGAGAAGTAAAATATTTTACTAATAAGGAGGTTATTTGCCTGCTGGTTTTTGTACAGCAGTGTAGGCTACCCTTTTTGGGCTCTTAAGCTTCTTCTTGCAGTCAGGAGGCCTAGATTCTAAGTAATATCTCAGCCCAAAGCAATTGCCTAGACGCTGCGCTTGAAGTAACACACCACTGTAGCCAGCCGTTCTGCACTGACAGCTGGTGAATTGGTATCTCCCAGGGTCTGCTTCAGGGAGTGATGCCAGTGAGTGCCTCTTGATGCTCATGTGCTCAAGTTGCAGCTGCAGTTTACAATCCAGAATGCACCTATGAAATACACCTATGAAATGAACTGGGAAGGACAGCTCTGTCTTAGAGTGATACCAGTACAATAGTGAAATACTTAGTATTGCGGAGATACTGGAAAAGAAATACTGGAGTGATATATTTTAGTATTATTGATTGTGGTACATATTGGATTCAAAATTCTGGAGACTAGACTGGGATGTTGTACTAGGCATTGTGCAAAGATAGTGGAGGTTATTTACTCTCAAGGAATGCATTTTCTCACTGCTTTTCTTATTCTACAGTTGGTTTTTTGGGGTGATTTATTTTTGTTTTGTTGTTGGTTTTGTGTGTTCAGGTTTTTATGTTGTTGTTTGTTGGGGTTTTTTTACCAGTAGAACTGTGTTTGCAGAGAAGCTTATGGTTGTTTAAGCAGATGACAGTCAAGTAAATGTGATGCAACTATATACCTTCCATGCTAGTGGGCTGCACAGATTGGTCTAAATGTCTACCAGTGTAGTTCTGCTGGCAGCTCTCATTCTGGGAACTGTTGTCTAGAGCTGGCAGATGACAGTGTTATGACAAACAGTACTGTCTCCTCAGTTTGCGGAAGAACTCTTCTAACTGTAAATGTTCTGATACTGAGTTGTGTAAAAAGTGGAGGAAAGATTAAAGGATGGGTCATGAGAAAGACTGACGCAAGAATAGGAAAAAGTGGTAGGAGAGATAGGCAAACACTAGAGGGGGGCTCTGAAGTTGACAGCTGCTTGATACGGTCTATTTTAATTTCAAAAAAATCTTTGAAGAATGTTATTCAAAGTCTTTGAGTAAACTGGGTCATAATTTGAAAACATACAGTGCTTGCATGGGTTGTTTAAAAGCCAGAAAGCAGAGGATGATAACTGCACATTGCAATGAGGCAGATGCTTGAATTCCACAGGGTGCTGTAGTGAGATGAATGTCTTCAGCACGGTCAGAAGTGATCTCGGAAAGAGGGTGGTCAGTGAAAGGATGGACAGAAGTTGCTGATGACAAGTAGTTGTTCAAAACAGTAAAAACAAGGGCCCTCTGAGGAATTCAGGAACAGAGAGACTGCTGGTGAAAATTCCTCTGCTACAGGGTTGTGCAGTGTAGAAAAATCTGACTTTAAGCTGAATATTGCAACTCAGAAACAGGATTTTAGTGCTTTTATACTTGAGTGATATCAGCAGCTGACCTACATGGTTTTGGGGAAAATGAGGACTAGTTTATGAAATAAAAATCAGTTATGGCATTATCAAATACCTGCATTTCTGAGACAGTGTGTTTTTCTGAACATGATTGAAAGCTAGAAGAATTTCTGGGGGAATTCTTTACCATGTCATTACTTTTTTCCAAGGCATCAGCTAATGACCAGTATTGGAGATGGGATGGATGCTTCTTAAAGTTTTTTTGAAATAACTGCCTTTAGTTGTATGGAAATTGAAGCTGTATTTGATGGGAAGAATGGAGAGCGGAAATGCTGGTCTCAGCAAGGAGCAGTAGTTGGTGAACAGCATCACTGTCACGTTTGCATGAAAATGTGTGAAAAGCAGGTGAACTGTGCATCTTGTGCTCTTCTGCACAGCAATACTATCAGTCTCCTTGAAAAGGTCCTGAATTAAGAACAAGTTAAGAGGAAGTATGTAAGGAAAAAACTGTATAAAATCTTCTATAAATCAAAAATAATGGTAATTGTTATTGTCTCTCAAAAAATCCAGGGACCCATAAATAAGAGTTGCAATTGTAGTATGGTCTCAGTTTCTGTAGTTCTTCAGTCCCTGCTAGCTTTGAGAACGATATCCAAAGGAGACTCTGGAATTGTTGTATAGACAGCTTGCATCCATGTGCACACCTGAAATCATAAGACAGGCAAATGTGATCCAAATAAAATGAGTCAAGAATACTACTGTAATTCCTCTGTTTCTTACTGAATTGTTAGATGTACTTTGGTTCACAGCAGTGCTGCTATTCTATTTGATAGCAAGTGTTGTATTATTTTTTCTGAAATAGATGGACAAGGAATTGGTTCTCTAGTTTTTCTGCATATTAGGGAATTGAATACTTTAATGGCACTGTAAAGTTCTGGCTCTAAACGAGGACATCAGATACTTCCTTTCCACGTAATTGTTGGGAAGTAGTTATGACACCAGAAAAAATGTTTTGATTCTATCTACATAGAATGTAGGTGTTTAATTCTAAAGTCTAGATTCTAACATGTTTCTTCATATTGACTGTTAATATCCTGATCTTACTGGGATTTTTTTGTGGTTTTCTCTTTTTCTGGAACATATCCTTCCAACACTTTGCTTAAACTGTCATTGGAATGCATTATAAGGAGTTGAAATTCCTGGATGAAACTTGAATTTATTTAGCTTACAGGACAGCAGCTAAAATGGGGACTCTAAAGCAATGGTTTCCATGCTTTGTGGACATGTAGATTATTTCTGTTAATTGGAGCTTCCTGAATTATTGGGCCTAAGATGGCAGTAACAGGACAAATGTTTTCTCGTGCATAGTATTATCTTTGACTTCAAACTACCCGAAACATCTTTTTGGATACTAGACTCCTAAGTACTGTTTTGCTGGCAGAAAATGTTATGCATAATACATATGAGAACACAGATGCTTCATGGTATGCAAGATTTGCAGTAGTCTCGACATCAAAAGTTACTGAGTCTGCAATGTGTTTATGATGATACTGAGATATCTAAGAAATTTGCGATCATTCAGGACATGGAAACTAAGTCATCTGAAGTAGCTTGGCGCCTGTCATAATTTTTTTTTGGGGGGGGGGGGGTTTAAAATGTTGGAATTTTGTGTGTATTCTGAAGAACTACTTGGATTGGTTTTGTAAAGTTTGGATTAAAAGTAAAGCCACAGAAAGGCATCTTTAGTTTTAAACTGATTTAGCTCTGAGTATACTCTGTCTGCAGTTATGTCCTGGAAATGAGTAAACAGTTGCCAGAAGAGTTCTAGCACCCTTTTTACTTCAGGTTTTTTTTTCAAGTTATATTTGTTTTATCCTTAGGACTAGTTTTCAGACAATGATACAAGTAGAGTCCTATGATATAAAACTCAACATGGCATTTTTGTGGTACTTTAATTGATGTGAGTATATCTATTGGTTTTAAACCAGAGCAAAGTTTTTCAGTGTTTCTGTATGTTTTAGACTGAGAGCTCAAAAAGTGCATGGGAGATGTGCCACTCTTCAGACTATAATATGTGTTTGTTTCATAAAGCTGACGTGGTTTGTGTTTCTTTAAGTATTAGAGCACTTGACCACTGTAGACTTTGTAACTGAAATCTAGTGCTGCTGTTCTCATGTGTTCTTTCTTTTTCCTCTAGTGTTGGAAATCTAGCAGAATGGCAGACATAGACAAGTAAGTAAAATCTGTAGGTTACTGAGGCTCTGTGTCCTGTGCTGTACCTCAGATGGCTGGGATCTCCAGGCACTTGATGGGCAGGGTCTAGATACTGACCTTTGCACTGTGGCAAGATGTGAGGTCTGTAGGATGTGGGAGAAAAACGAGTTGCTCACAATGACTGGGTTTGGGATCTTAATTGGAAGTAAATCTAAAAGTGGCGCAAGTCAACTTACTATGTTAGTTGGAATTCTGGAGGGGAAAACCAGGTAGTATTGCCTATTACTACCATTTTGCTGTATGTAGGTTTTTTTTCTATACTTTGAATTGCTCACATTTTGTGACATTTGAAGTATAGTTTAGGTGAACCTACCCACAGTTGTCAAGGCCTGCCCATCTTTATAAGGAGGATCTGTAGAGCAGGAGGCTTTGACTGGTTGATAAGAACCGGAGATGAAGGAATTCTTCTGTAAAAAGGAAACTTCATAATTCTGGGAAGTTGCTCATTCTTTAAACTGTTCCCAGATTGTCAGATGTAAAACTTCTATGAAGATAAATCTGGCTTTATTTGGTTATTAAGACTGCTAGTTTATCATAGGTAAAAGATGCAAAGGTTTGCTCCTACTCACATAGTTTGATCTCTAAACTCATTATAATATTTTATAAAGTTAACTTCTTGATCCTGTTATTGAATATTTTTAATAGCAAAGAGCAGTCTGAACTTGATCAGCAGGATATGGAAGATGTTGAAGAAGTAGAAGAAGAAGAATCTGGTGAAGATGGCAACAGCAAAGGTAATGTTGAAACCAAGGGTTTCTCATATGTGCTTTCCAGTTAATGTATTAAAAGAATTTTACCGCTAAAAATAACAATAAATGATAAAACAATTTTGAGTGTACAACTGTGTTTAAGTTCTGAAGCAAGGACTTTTTCCTCCCCCCCGCCAGTGATGTGATTTTTATTATTTGTGTGCAGTTACTCATTTTAGTCATGGTTAATACCAGTTCAGGCAGTGCTGGCCACCTCTATAATTGAAAAAGACAGGATTGTTGTGGGTATGTGACCGAATTCTTTCAAAACTAAAAACAGTTAAAACTTCACTTATGAAGCTTTGGGTGTAAAAAAAAATCATGTGTAAATATGTCTGTGTCTATCTTTTATTTTTTGATTAGTTGCTTAGTAATTTGCTGCCGAGTTGTTTGACTGTGAACAGAACAAAAATCATGCTTAGTGATACCACTCCAAAAGATGCACTTTGCATTTAACATAATTTTCTTTTTTAATTTAGCTCGGCAGTTGACAGTGCAGATGATGCAAAATCCTCAGATTCTTGCAGCTCTTCAGGAAAGACTTGATGGTCTGGTAGGAGCATCTGCAGGATATGTAGAAAGGTACGGCATTTGTTCAGTATGAGCAGAGTGATAGAAATTTTGCTTTCTGAACAGTGTTGTCTGTGGCATTAGTAACCAGAAACTACTGTGCTGCTCAGATAGCAGAAAAACTAATATGATCTGTCTGTAGTGCATCTCAGAATTGTAGAGTTTTTATATTACGTTTTATGAAGAAAAGAATGCTAATATTCATAGTGGCTGACCTTGTCCCCTGCACTTACAGCATGGCACACTTCTTAAGATACTTTCCTGCTACTTGAAATCTCTTTTGTAGCTCTGCCTTAGTCATGAAACATCGGTTATTTAAACTGTGGACAAGTACTTGGAGACTTAGTGTCTCTAATATAGTTATTTTATGCTTAGAGTGTAACCAGTAACTGATAAATTCAGGAACATTATTAGCAGTACTTGATGTGGTTTTCTCATGTATCAAAACTTTCAATAAACTGTTGCTAGAATTTTCTTTCCGTGATCTGCATTCACAGATAGAATTTTCTGATTTTCGGGTAACTTCTGATTGTGTATGAATATTTCACCACATCCCCAGGAAGTGTAAAGTGTACGGCTCTCTTGCTGTGGTGGGGTCGTGCATTGCTATTGGTTTGAACTAGGGCAGCTACTGGGTAACAGGCATTGGTGCTGCTGCTGCTATTCCTGCTGTTACAGATTATCGCTTGGAACAAAAGCCCAAACAGAAATAAGCCAAAACAAAGATACCGTACACTACAGGCTTTTCACACTCAATATTTTTCTTCTGTTTTTCAACAGATATTAATTAACCTCTACTAATCTTTCAGGTCCTTGATCTAAGAAGTGAACAAGAGTGATAACAGTGTTTTGCATTCTTGTAGTCAGCTGCTCTCTAAGATACTGTACTGTTTCTTCACCACGTCCAAGTACAGCAGTGCATTCGCTACCAAAAAGCATTGCAGCTTCACCATTTTACCAAATGCTTACCTAACTTGCAATATGAAAGTATCTGGAAGACACACGTTAACTTGAGTCTTGCACTTTCTCAACATACACGTGCTGACTTAACCGTGCTTTTCAGGTGCCTCTTTCTTACATGTCTCTCCAAGTATTATTTAGAGCTTATTTATCTACAGAGTCTATACACTGAGATTGCATAGAAGTCAGCAAGAATGTAGGATCCTAAAAGCCTGTTACAGGGGCTCTTAAAGAACTAGATGCACAAACTGATGGGAAAAACAGGTTCCAGGAAAACAGCTGTCTGCTCATGCTAATTGCTTGGCAGCTGTCCAATAACTTACCTCTTTACCTGTGCCTGGCCACAATACTGTTAATGAAACTTACTTTCACAGAGTCAGATTTTCCTCAGCTGTTCACAGAAAGCTGTACACTTGTGTGATCATAACTTTTGCTAGTGGCTTGTATTCAGAGCAACGGGTTCTAGTTGCTGCTGTTGTATTTGTGCAGTCCAGCTCAGATTTCTTGGTCTGCTTCTCCATTTTGGATTTATTTTGTAAGAGCTGTCTCTTTCATGAAACTAGCCGTATTTTTTTAAAGGTACCACGTTTATAAAACTCTGAATTTATAAATTGTGAAATTTGAACTTGCTGACATATGATGTAATGAAATGCAGCTTGACACATGCAAAAGATTGTAGATTCTCTAATAAAGGGGTTAAAATCTTTACTCTTGACAAACTACATTTGGACATGCTGCACGTATGGCACTAGGACCAATACTCTTAGTCTAGATATATGCACGTGGCATTAAGTGGGTGACTGTTGTATAACTTAGATGTGTGGTCATATTAATATTCTTCCTTAATACTTTTTTCTTGATTTAATTCAAGTTGTTCCTTAAATTGCTGTTAGTTCTGATATAGTACTTGATAAAATTACAGCAAATTATTAACTTGACTTAACTTCTGGAAAAATACCAGAATAACAAGAATGCTATCAGCCCTTTATAAGCATATACACCTAAACTTATGTGGCTTTGGTAGTTTGTGTAACAGATGTACTTTTGCCAAAATTGGAAGATTAGGGGCAACCTCGATTTAATGGTGGCATGTAATATATTCATGTTGATCATAAAGATGTCAGGAAGAAGGATTCTGCACATTGAAGTGAACAGGGATGTTGGAACACGTGCTTGTCCTGCTTAATAGATATAAGATAGCTTTAATAATTAATATGAACCCTCAGTGTTTAATGCATTATTGGGTAATTCCTCTGCCCTGAAGCTGGTCCTAACAATTCAAAGCAGTTGCTTTGTTGTAAATAACACAGCACAACTGCTTAAATAAAATAAATATGGGAAGCTAACATAACAATCTTCTGTAGTCATATGCTGGGGGTTTGGTCCATCAGTGGAGGCTGACAGCAATCTACCCTATAAATCTCACCAATAGCCTTGGTGTAGGTAACTTTGTATTCTAACAGTAAGTTTATGTTAGCATAGTTTTCTAAAGTGAAACTAATACTGGAAGTGTAGCTGACCAGTATTTATAGTAAGGAATGCATTAATTGGTTTCTTTTACATATTTGTAATATAGT
Source organism: Empidonax traillii (assembly GCF_003031625.1). Taxonomy (NCBI): domain Eukaryota; kingdom Metazoa; phylum Chordata; class Aves; order Passeriformes; family Tyrannidae; genus Empidonax; species Empidonax traillii. The sequence continues at coordinate 701,155 of NW_020955388.1, read as the reverse complement.
GGCTCATTTAGCAAAACAGTTCTGTGTCACTTGGGGAGTATTTTAGAAGACAGTTCTATCAGCTGCTTTGCTTAGTGAAACAAAAAAGTCAGTTTTGAAGATCGAATTTCTTAGCAAAGAATTTCTCAACTGTCTTGAACTTTCTTTCACAAAACCAAGGGAGTTAATGAGAAAACCTTTCTTAATAATGCTCAACCCTATGAGTTTACTGTGCTGCTCATTGATAATGTAGAACTTGCTTTTAGGAAGCAGATTTATTGCACAAGTTTGTCATGTGATTGACCCAGGTGTGGAATACTCTGGTTCTAACTGAGGTTAAGCCTCAATTTAAGAGCTTGTGCTAACAGTTTCAATCTGTGGTGCAGTGGGTCATAGTTTTGATTTTTATGGCTTTCTGAAGTTTAAAGTAGAATGTAAAATGTGACACAAGTCGGTTAACTTGCAAGGGGACTGGTTAAGGAAGGATCAATAGTGCTTGGAACGCATAGTTAATAACAGTTCTGTCACTGAATCTTTCAGCTTGCCTAAAGTTGTAAAAAGACGTGTGAATGCTCTCAAGAACCTTCAAGTTCAGTGTGCACAGATAGAAGCAAAGTTCTATGAGGAAGTTCATGAACTGGAAAGAAAATATGCTGCTCTCTATCAGCCCTTATTTGACAAGGTATTTTAATGCTACTCTGATTTGTACTTTAAGGCTTCAGCTAAAATACAAGGGAATATAATAAACTGAATGCTTATGCTGTTCTGAATTACTTTGGTCTCATAGGTGCCTGTTTAATTCAATTGATGCAATTTTGGCATTCATGTGAACGTCAATTAAGATTAAGGGAGTGAAAGGTTCAGTCTGTTCCATGGTTACCAAAATCACTTTAGTATACCAGGCCTCACTTTAATTGAGCAGATGTCAGATGATATTATAACCTTTCTGGGACTTTAGTGTTTATTTTAGTGTGTTGAAAACCTCCAAACTGCTGGATCTGTCCTTTAGAGCCAGAAGAAAATGTTTTGATAAATAGTTAATGTATTACTCATTGTGTAGTTTAGGATTAAGAATTTACTGCTATGGATATTGCTAATTGTAATGGCTAGGAAATTCAAAAATGTTCTTGGTTTAATCTTCCAGCGAAGTGAAATCATAAATGCAATTTATGAACCTACAGAAGAAGAATGTGAATGGAAAGCAGATATTGAAGAAGAAATTTCAGTGAGTATCTTAGATGGTTCTTATAAATATCTCAAGCTTTAGCATGAAACGAGAGTCAATACAGTAACTGAAGTTTAAAAAAAGAAAGATTGGATTCCTAATGATTACTTGCTTATAATAACTATATTAATTCTTAATGGTTGCCTAAAGCGTGCACATGAATCTTAAGCTGTACTGGTATTGACATGAAACTGTTAATGAACCTTATGGGCACTCGTTTAAAATTAAGAAAACCTAACGTTTTTATTCTGTTAAGGACGAAATGAAAGAGAAAGCCAAGGTTGAAGAAGAAAAAAAAGATGAAGAAAAAGAAGACCCCAAAGGAATTCCTGAGTTTTGGCTGACAGTATTCAAGAATGTGGACTTGCTCAGTGATATGGTGCAGGTAGGTGGTGATCCAGGCTTATTTAAAGCTGCATTAGTACTCAATCCAAGTGTCTTTAAGAAAGGAGCAGGAACACTACATTGCTTGATATGTCTGTTGGAGAGTAAAAATGGAACCATTCCTTGGCTCTCATCTCTGGTACTTAATTCAACTGAGAGTGTAGAACACTGAAATATTTCCTTAATGTTTTATTTTTTGAACCTATTTTACCATACTGATACCTCTTCTGTGCTTATAGGAGTGTGTGTGATGTGTATTAGACACTGCTATAAACTGTACTTGGTGTTTGCATGGATTTTGATTGTGTGCTGCATTGGAGAGCCTGTACAGCCATTGTTGCCTTCTGCTGGTCATGTTCATGACAGTATTTCAGTACTGGAACAAGGTTTCTATTCTAAGGAAAACTCATTCTAAACAGTTTTGTTTCTGTGGGTCCTTAAATCTGTATATAATTTAATGTTATGAAAATTAAATACACTGTGTTTTCTTTACAGGAACATGATGAACCTATCCTGAAATACTTAAAAGATATAAAAGTGAAATTTTCAGAAGTTGGACAGCCTATGGTTAGTTTAACTTATTAAACAAGATTATATTTGTGTTATCTTAACACTTATTTGTATATTAGCAACATGATCTGTGATAGCCAATTGTCTTGCAGAAATCATGAGAAAATATACAGCTGTTTCTTCTGAGAAACAGTACAAGGGCTTGTACTCCTTTTGCTCTGCCCTGCAAATGACTTTATACTAAATTTAACCTTCAACTTCTGATGAGATTAAGTTTCTGATGACTTAAGTTTCACCTTTGCATTTTGATACCTTTAGGTACTTTCTGTGTAACTGTTACAATTTGACAAATTTTCCTGACAGAAATCAAGCAGTTTTCTAAGTTCTGATATTTTTAAATTCAGAAGTTCTCTCTATACATTAGCATCAGGAAAGCTGTACACTGGGAGATCTTCTGTCATTACTGCAAACAGTATATTAACTAACAAGAACAAGATCAACATGGTAAATTAAAATATTTGAAGATTTTTTGTACAACTTGGGTAGCAGATTCTACAATAAGTGATGGATGTATTGGAGGAGAAGGGTGTATTCTGTTGCATGTGGGGTTTTTTGGGGTTGGATTTTAGGTATTCAGAAATTAAAGGTCTGAGTTGTAAATTACTAAAGTTCTTGCTTTGCAATCCTTTTTAGAGTTTCACATTAGAATTTCATTTTGAACCAAACGACTACTTCACAAATGAAGTGTTGACAAAGACATATAGAATGAGGTCAGAACCAGATGATTCTGATCCCTTCTCCTTTGATGGACCAGAAATCATGGGTTGTACAGGGTAAGTGCTAACAGATAGCTTTAAAGCAATATAACACTTTCCTCCTTAGTATTAACCACTATAGACTTTTACAGCATCTTGGGAAGGTGCTGGAAAAGATAATTCTAATAACTTGTGAACAACTGGGTTTGACTTGAGTTTTTTAGTTGTTATAACTTCAATACAATACAGAAAATATATTATTTATATTACATAATTTATAAGCGTATGTATTATATATGCATATAAATAAAAATGTAATCAGTATTTATTTAGAAATCCTGTTCTGCAAATCTTCTGTAAGATTTAGTTTTAGCTGCTTGAGTAGCTTTGATCAGACTGTTTTGTCTTTCCCAGTTTGGACTGTTCTTGAAAAGCATGAATCCTGGCAGAGTTTGATGTGAGATCACACTCTGCTTCTGTGAAAGTGGTTAATTCCTAGTCCTTGTTTTGTCTTTTAACTAAGAAAGCCTCTCCGTGTCCCAAAGCAACTCACTCCATTCCTTTGAGTCTTTAAAGGAATCTAATGAGAAACTTCTGCAAATGCAGATGGTTTCACAGACGTGATGTTTTCATTTATGTGTCACCAGAATGTTTTGACTGTTAGAGAAGTCTTCTGGTATGGTTCTGCTCTGTAAGTAGGATAGAGTTAAAAAAAAAACCAAAACATCAGAACCCAAACAAACACAAGAAGACAAAAACCTCACAAACAAACAACTCAAAATCAACCAAAATCTAAACACCTGCTTGATGCATTATTTTAAGGATTTATTGACTATAATGATAGGTGTGGTGAACTTTGGCATATTACTAACAGGACCAAATATGACGTTATAATGGAGGGTGGCTCTCAAAACAGTGTGATACTGTTCTCTGATAGGAAAATAGGCAGTACTTGGTTTCTAATGAAAATTAGTATTTCAGAGATTGAGTGGAGAAGGAAAAATTTCTGGATGGAAACAATCCTAAAATGAGCCTGTTAGTCTTGTTCTTCACATTTAGAAGAATGAAAAGATAGCACTGAATAAATACTACCTTAGTATTTTCTATGCATTGTGTCTTGCAGTTGTGATAGTCTTGGTAGGTACTTGTAACAAGGTGAATGTGATTAAGTTGCAGCTGATTTTGGGGTTCTGTTTGTTTTTTCCCTCTTTTTTCTTTTTAGTTGTCAAATAGACTGGAAAAAAGGAAAGAATGTTACTTTGAAAACCATTAAGAAGAAGCAGAAACATAAGGGCCGTGGAACAGTTAGGACTGTGACAAAAACTGTTTCAAATGACTCTTTCTTCAACTTCTTTAGTCCTCCTGAAGGTAAGCTGAATGGTAATTTATCTGCATTAACTTGTAATGTAGAATGCACTTCACTCACTTGTTTCTTCTCTTTTTTTTCTTTTTTTTCTTTTTTTTTTTTTTTTATACAGTTCCCGAAAGTGGAGAGCTGGTGAGTTGGCTTATTTAAAATATGGTGGTGGTGTGTTTATGGAAATTGTATGAGAAGTTCTTAAACAGCTTCACTTTTAATTGCCTCTGTATTTAACTGAGAATACCTGTGAGGACTAGTATGTATTGTTTTCTTTATTAGAAGGAGTGTTTATTGAGTTGAGTGGTAGAGTTTAGTTTAGTTAACTTTACCAGTTCATGCTTTCTGAAAGCTACCTTGTGAGTTGTTAACAGTTGTACAGATGTAGTGATCTTCATTATTAGTCTCTGATCTAATGGGTGGTTGTAAGTCTTTCCCTTCAGGGGTTGTTTGGATGATTTTATCTTATGGTTGAATGTATCTGGTTGTATTTTATTCTGTTGAAAGTTTTCCAAGCTATTAACTCTTGGAGAAAGTAATAAAACAATAATAGAAACCCGCAAGAACCTGCTTTTCTGTGTGCTCACTGTGGCAATAAGCCATGTTTTTGTTAGGAGAAAAACTACTGAAAATACTTAAGAGTGGGGAAGGAACATGTTGTGCAGCTAGAGTGAGAAATGACATTGAGGTTCCAGAGGTGTGCAGTTAGAACTCCAATTGGCATGGACACCAAAAAGTGTATGTTTACAATGTTAAAAAGAAAAAAACCACCCAAAAAAGAAGCTTTTTGAATTGAAGGTAATTCTCAGGTGGGAGACAGCAGAACACTTGGTGTGAAAACAAAAGGATCGAGAGATTGGGGCTGGATCAGAGAGCATTTTAGGTGCTCAGGTGCTTCATACTGGCTTGTCTAATGGGGCTCATGGAGGAGATGCACTGTAGGAATCAGAAGGAGGTTGGCTGGCTACTGTAAGGGTACTGTGCCTATGAACTGAAGTCTATGGGACTAAGATTAAACAATCTTTCTACTTGGAACAAAAGGAAGTTGGGGGTGGGAGAAGAATAGAAGTTAAACTCCAGAATTTTGTATAATTTAGCTTACTGAAGCAGCAGCCTCCCACTGCATAATGTAGGTGGGCTGTTTAAAGTGTCAAACTTGGCTCCTCAGTTTCAATTCTGTAAAGGGTCCTGAAACAAAAAAAAAATCAGTGCATGGGATTTGTATAAATCTGACCACATCAAATTCCATGCAACTTGTGTTTATCTGTCAGAAGTAGTTATTATCACCTTATGGTTAAGGAAATACTATTGTTTTATGCAGGATGATGAATCTGAGGCAATCCTCGCTGCAGACTTTGAAATAGGCCATTTCTTGCGTGAACGTATAGTCCCCCGATCAGTATTGTACTTCACAGGAGAAGCTATTGAAGATGACGATGATGACGTAAGTATAGCGTTCATTCAAAACACTAAAATCTTTGAAATATTGCTACTTAAAGACTTTCGGTTATTTTTGACATTGGTATCTTTAGAATGGGATGCATCAATGTTGATTTCAGCAGAGCTTCCTAGAGTGTTGAGTAAAGAGAAGCATGAAAGTAATTAATCTTTGAAGTAGTGACTTCAGAATTTTGTGGCAAAAGTAATGGTAGAAGCTGAACCTCCAAGAGGATGTCTTAGTAGAATTTTGTGTAAAGGCATTTCTAGAGAGTTGTACCCAATACTTTGGTAGAACTATAGTGAACTGCCAGAGAACAAATCAGCCTTTTTATCTATTTGCTCAGCTCTTCTTTGTGCTTGCAGTGATATTGGGATACCAGCTTTCATGAGATTCAGGCCTCATCCTTTCAAGAGTGCACTCTTACTTATTGTTAGATAAGCACGTTCAAAGCATGCCAAAATACTCAAAGCAAGTTCTACAAAAGCTTAAATTAAGTGCATTAAAAGAGCTAAGCTTGAAATCAATAAACCACAAAGCCCCCTAAGAATTTTATACAGGTAAAATATTTTCTGTCCCCTGCCTCTACTTAAGTGAGGACAGTTTGACAGTTCAGATAGCTTAGATATGCCTGTCTTACATGCAGTTTTTACAATCTAAATTGTTAGCCCTTGGTCCAAAGCCTTGGGTGGGGATGTGGAGGAGGGAGGAGCTGACTATGGATTGCTTTGGGCTGCCCGGCCCCCTGCCGGCCACAAGTGCTACCGCAGTCTAATGGCTTCTCTAGTGCTGCAGAAAGGGATGCTCTGGCTTTCTCTGCCAGAGCTTGCTTGGCTTGAGAGGTTAAATATCTCATGCTGATGCATACAGCATTTGACAGATACAGGAACTTCTCTCAAGAGCACCATACAGTGTAGTCTCTGCCTTCTACTTGAGTTTGAGCTATAAATGGGTGCATTTATGATGCTTTCAAAACCGTTTATTTTCTCTCCTAGTATGATGAAGAAGGTGAAGAGGCAGATGATGAGGTAAGATGACAGATGCCCTTGGTTCAAATGTTTTCCCTGTTGTAGTTTCTTATCTGAATAAGAGTTCCTTTAGTTTTTGAGAGCTCTGGACACTAAGTTTAAGAATTACTTAGGAAGTAAGATACAATATATTATTTTGTGGATCTAGGATGAACAATTTTTTAAAAACAACAGAACAACAAGAAAACAGAAACCAAACTAAGACAACCCTTAAGGTATCTTACAAATTTAAGTTTCAACTGGTGTTAAAAGATGGCATGCTTTGTGGAGGGTTAGCTAATACAATATGTATAGCATGAAGTTGTAATGAATGTATTTCTGAATATAATTTAATCTTAATTTTCATGAAAATGGCTCAGGAGGCTGAATGTGGATAAGCTAGAGAAAATAAACAAGTGTTTTCTTTTAGGAGGGGGAAGAAGAAGCAGATGAAGAAAATGATCCTGACTATGACCCAAAAGTAAGGAATTAAAATGAATGTTTGAAGTTTGTGTACACATGGATATTTAAAATTTTATGTACAATAAATTTTGATTTTAGTTTAAGTATTTAATCAGTAGTTCCTATAGTGAGTATGTTTTGGCTGAGGCTGTTTCAGTCCTAGTTCTGACAGACTAATATTGGCAGAGAAACTTCTACAAAGTTTTTTCTCCAAGAATCATTTTGTTAAAGTAACTTTCAGCTTTGAGCACTGAGGTTAGTCAGGCTTGGTTTTCTATAAACTTGTCTTGCATCAAGTTGCTGCTAATGATGAAAATATTCTATAGCAATTATAAGGAGATGCAGAGAACTGCGTATCCAGGTTCGGTTTTTGGAAACATGTTACCATCTGGCTCTCGCACAGATTTTCCTAGCAGAATACAAAACTGAGACTTTTTCAAGGGAGGTAAATAGCAAGTCTTTTATTGTTTGAGGTAGTAAAAGTCAAGGTCCAGGAAACATACCTACAGCCAAGTCTATCTCGCATTGGCCTTTTTAGCCATCAGCGCGCTTGTAGCAAGCATAGGTAGAGCCCTTCTCAAATCTTCGTTCACAAAGCCCAGCCATGATGATGGAGTAAAAGTCAAGGTCCAGGAACATACCTACAGCCAAGTACTAAAGTATGAACAGCCAAGTGCCATTGGCAGGTTTCTTAATCCATGGGAAGGGCAAATCACTAATCAGGCGAAAAAATGATTGTGAGCCACTCAGTTCATACCTTTTTAATATTTGAGGGAAAGGCACATAGGGCCACCTAAAAACATCTGGTGGGTAGTAGGTGAAAGCTCCAGTCATGAAGTCTGTCTGAAGTACTTCAAAATGCCTGCTCTAAAATGTCCTTGCCATTTCAAATGAGGAGGCACTGTGTTTTCCAGTAGGAGTGGTTTGAGCTACTATCAAAGTACTATTGAAAGAATTACATAATCTTAGCGTTGTATCTAGAAAGACATAGAGTAAGAACTGTTAATCAAAATGCACAGCCTCTTGGTGATTCATCTGCTATAGTGTATTCAAACTGCTTCCTAGTCAAGGAAGTTTGGGAATAAAAATTAACAGCTGCAAATTGGGCTTCTTATTTCAACCATTTCACATACTGCTTTTCGTAGTGAAATAGAACTGAGAAAGGCCAAGACGGCATGCTCAGTTTCAGAGAGAACTGCCAGAGGGCTAGGAACAGTAGTGGTACTATTAGTGTATTGACATAAGGATAAATAGTTGTAAGCTGATCGCGGGCTATAAGCCAGATGAATTAAAGCACTGTGGTCCTAGGCTAGCTATCCAGATCGGAGTAAAACTTGGAGTAAAACTTGTATTTGAACTCTGCCCTCAAAAAACCTTTTCCTTAAATTCCCATATTACTGTGACATTGTTGGTTTTCTGTTTCACTATAACAGAAGAAATTTTCCATGTTAGAATTTTCTAACAACTGGAATTTATTGCAGAAGATGTTTCCGGAGTGTTAAGAATGTACTGTGATTTGGAGTTGCATTGCTCTATGGTGGCTTCTGGAATAAGGGTGTACCCTTCTTACTGCCCACAGGAAATTTGTTTTCTCTCAAGCTGCCTGGTAGAAGGCCTGGATGCTTCTTCTGAGCTGGGTTGTTTGTTACTACGTGTAATGCTTCTCCATTTTACAGTTACGATGTCTTTCAGAGTATTTTGCCACACTTGGCTCTGAATAGGTTTTTGTTCTGGATTGTATACTAATGCACTAACAAAGCCAAAATCAATGCCGTGTCCAAAGAGAGCAGTATTGCTAGTACTAAGCAAGGGAAAAGATGGAAGAAGAGCTTGAATGCTGCAGCTTAAGAAAGCACGTCCAGCAATATTGGTAGTTCTTTTAACATTCAGGTTTCTATAAACTAATGTTTCCTTTTTTTCTCAACAGAAGGATCAAAACCCAGCAGAATGCAAGCAGCAGTGAAGCAGTGTGTATGTGGCCTTGAGGATTACCTGCACTGTAATAGCCTAAACACAACTATTAGTTACTTACAGCCTTATGTTTTGTATCTTGGTAGAATTAAGTAACCAATTTGTTAAAAAAAGAAATCAAACACATAAGAACCAGTTTAAAATGTAGGTTTAATCTACCTAGCATTTTAACAGTATAATTTTCTGCCAATATGTAGAATGCAGTAAATCCCCTAAAGCATGAATGTTAATTCATTGCTACATAGTTTGGTTCTTGTGAAGTCTTTGTCATGTAGCTATTAGACTGCAGCTGTGAAGATTATCAGAATTGTTAACTGAGACCAATATTTGTTTAGAGAAAACTCTCTCCTGAAGAACCAACCAAAGTATTTTTCAGCCTAGTAGTCTGAACGGGTTTAAGTCTGCTTGCACTAGCTGTGCCTTCATTACTTTGTTATAGAAATGGCAGTGACTTGTACTAACTAGGAGGTGATGATGCATTTTGAATTTGACTACTTGAGAAGACTAGTATAACTTGTTTTATTTCCAATGAGACCACATTAAACATTCATAACTGTCAGCTTGTTTATGCTATGGGTTTTGTATTTTATGTGACACAGTGATCTACAAAAGAAACCTAGTCATCATATTAAGGTTATTGTTTACCACTGGGGTGTGAATAAAACCTAGTATTTTCAGAAGCTAGTCTTGTTTTATTATGTGTGTATCTGCATGTGTAAACTGGTAAGACGTATCTTTCATGCTGCAGTTCATGTTTTACTTGGAACAAAAGTTGGTAATTACTGACAAGTGAATTATATAGCATTTGAAAAACAAACACAATAGTTTGGAAAGTTTGATCTGTACTTTCCATTTGCAGTGTGATAGTTGTGAATCTGGGCTAGATGTTCCAGTGATTGGTCCGCACTGCCATTTTAGAGAAGACAAGTTCTTAGAAGTGGGGCTAGATCTGATAAAGGACTTCAGTATTGCTGTGCCTGACTCTAAGGCATTGCATATTAGTATGAAATCTGAAGCAAAGTGCCTTGGATTTTCAGTCTGTGTAGAACAGAGCTATGTTGTCCTGAACAAAACCTGCCCTGCAGCCAAAGGGAGTGCTAGAACACTTAGCTCTGTTTTAGTTTGTCCTCACTGTATCATCTATGGAGGAGGAAACAAATCCAAAAGAATTCCTCTTTCTTCACCTACTGTTCTGTTCATGTGCTTGTGTTGGCATGTTCTGGTTCATACTTTTGTCCATATTGGATGTTTTTTCTCAGTTAAAACACATGGGCTAGAAGACCTTTCTCATTCTAACCTTGCCTCTAGCCTATTAGTGGAGGTGCTGGATGAGATGTATATTTGAATTCATTCAGCTGAAAGAGACTGTGAACTGATGTATTCTGAGTTTTCCCAGTCAGTAGCATGCTACTGTACTCTGTGCTGTCTTGTCCTTCACAGATAACTATATCAGTTCTGATCTTCTAAACAAGTAGTTAGCTTTTTCAGGGATGGACGGGTCCCTGTAGGATTGGAAAGAAATGTCCAGCTAGCTGTGGATTTATTTCTGCAGTAGCTACTTTTTTTTTTTTGGGGGGGGGGGAGGCCGCTCCTATACTGACTTAGTTTGGAAAGAGCAGGGCAAACAGGAGTCAATAACATGAGGATAGGGCTGGTAGAAGAGTTTATCTAGCATGTCTGTTGTTTGGATGGTAAGTAATGCAGAATGAAGCTTATCCCAAGTGCCCTTCTGAATCATCAGACCCCCTGCGAGGATGTGGGTCTAGTGTCCTCTGACTAAACTGTTTTCATTTTATTTGTTCTTCTTTTTAATTCCTTGAAGGTTTAAATATCACACTGCTTCATTTCAGAATCCCTGCCAGGCTTTGCCCCTCTCCAGATAACTGTGGATTTGGGAGAAGTAGCTCATGTTATCTGTAGCTGTATATAAAATAGGACTGTTGAAGCTGTGATCTTGGGTGCTTTTTAGGTAACACCTAGATCATAGCGTAGAAAAATGCAGTTATGAAAGGTTAACAATCATTCTCTAGTAGCTGTGTGTTAAAGTAGGTGTGGTTGTGTTCCTGTGATACCAGAATATGCATGTCCTTTGAGGCACTTACCCTGCCAGGTGTTTTGGTTTCACATGGTCTCTTTGCTGAGCATCTCCCAGGTTTAAGTTTAAACTTCAGGGCATGTGGAGACCAAACTAATGGCATGTTATGAGCTTGAGCAGTCATTAATATGGGCCTTTGGGATTCATACTTCTGGACATGCAAAGTCTCTGAAGTCCTTACTTAGATCTAGCCCATTTTTGCTAACAGCATCTGGAAACTATCTTAAAAAAAAAAAAAAGTTAAAAGTTGTCTAAGTTTAAAAATTCAGTATACTTAACAAATTTGGCTTGTTCTTTTATTGCTTTCTCATTTAACATTTTTATAACATACGATGGGATACAATATTTGAAAAGGGGAGTTGGTACATGTCAAGGCACACCTGCAGCCTGCAAGATCCAGGGCCGTGAATCCATCTTTACTGACAGATTTTGGTAAGCTTCTCTGTAGATTGACTTGCTGGATCTAAAGCAGCAGTTCTTGTGCTCTCCAGACTGCAGCAGAAGGAAGGATAAAATAAAAGTGAGGTGCCACTTCTTATGGCATTTGTTAAATAAAAACTTCTGGTGCTTAACATAGTTTTGTTATCAACGACACTGTTGTTTAGCAATTCTGAAAGGCAGTATGTAGCAGGAACATTAAACTTTCAACATTGATTGGAGTGTTATGACTCATTCTTTTTACATAGAGCATGTCCTCATCTAGTATTTGAGAAGGGTAAGTTACCATGTTAAGAAGTTCATGTTAGGAAAATATGTCACTGAAATGGAATTTCTTGGGCAGTAGTTGCAGTACCACACCAAAGTTTAACATCTGTATAAATGGTGTCTTCTGTCCAGTTTTGGTTGTTGTATCAAAGGGCAGATTATCTTGGAGAAGTGGGAGGTTGGTGAGGGAAGGAGAATTTAATGAGACTTTAAATGACAGTGAAGTGTCCTCAGAGTTTATACTTGATGGAGAGGGCATGGTTCTTCGTAATTCTACGCTTTGAACAATCTAGATTAGATTTCATTAACACTAAAGAGTTTGCCTGTCTGATAAAATGTTGGTTGTGTTAAAAAAATAATTAAAAAGAAACCCAAAACAACAAACCCAGCATCCTGAAATAAAGGAGACCAAATTTAAGCTTAGCATTCTGAGGTTTTTTTGGAGAAAAAAAATTTTTTTTTTCCTCATTTCTTGGAGAAGGGTGATGTCAGGTGCAGTTAGAAGTGTTACCTTGGATTACATGAACACTTATCATAGCAACACTGCTTACCGATGTCTCCTACAGCTAACTAGCTTCGTAGGCTTAGATTCTTAGTTGGGTTCTTGGAACTGATGTTTCCCAAGCTAATGGCTGATATGTAACTTTGACATGTTTTGGTTTTTAAGTGAATACCTCAGAGGAATATAGAAAAATACAGAAATGGAATGTGTTCATCTTTGCTTTCAAGCTGATACTTCAACTTTCCCTGTGTTTTAAGGCCTGTTGCTGTCGACCGGACTTGGAAATTGATGGGAAACATATACGGATGAGCAGTTAACTTGTTTGATAAAAATTTCCTGTTTCCAAAAGTATCTATTCAGCAGTTGTTTCTCAGATGCTTTCTGTTGGCCAGAGGATTGTGGTGTGGCATTCTCAGTGGCTTAAGGAAGCAAAATGGTAAACCCCTCTGTACAGAGGGGACAGCCTGATAATGAAGGTATTTCTGTATGGAACAGCCTTGATGGTCTGCTAGGTTGGTCCTACAGCTGCATGGACGTTGGAGTAGGTAGACTCAGCTCTATAGCATTTTTATCTTTGTTCTGTGCAGATGTGTCCTCCAATCCAAGACTTTCTTGTGCAAGTTGGCGAAGCTGTTGCTACCACACCTTGAGTTTTGTTTCATAATAACTGCACAGTTCTGTTTGAGATGCACAAGTTTTCAAAAAGAGTGTTGAAATAATTGCTAATGCTTACCTGAAGAGAACAGAAATTCCCTACTGGAAACAGTAAGTCTTACTTCTATACACCAGCAAGAGGAGTTGGAAGTTTGTCCCTGTGGCATGTTGGACAAGATTTATCTCATTGATCTTTAAATCCTCCTGTTAGACCTTTGGCAAGGTCTAGTAGTGTTCCACATGTGGCTTGTGCCTCAGCTTTTTAGGAAAATCAGAACAAGTAAAACAGGCAGGATGACACACCAAGTGCAGATAAGCTATTCTATATTTGGCTCTGCTTGGTGTATACCAGAAATGGGTACACAAGGCGTGAGGGGCTGTGGCAGAAGGGTTCTTTTGTTCACAGCCATTTAACTAAAGCACATGAATTGAGTTGGCACTGCAGCTGCAGGAGGGGCTTAGACCCTGCTATGAGCTTGGCTTCTATGTGCTTGAGTGCTGCGAGTAATTGCCCAAATTGCCTGCAGTGGAGAAACATTGTGTTCTGAACTGGCAGAATGTTTTACTGTGGTGGTCAAATCTGAAGAACTTAAACCCCTTTCCATACAGTGTGTGCCCAAGTATTTTTAAATATTTTTGGAAGAAGGGGGTGTATACAGCTACCTGTGAGATGGAGTTCATAAAAGGAAAAGTCTCCCTGAAATCACCTGTTCAGTGTTTCCGTGTTCTCTCAGCGGCAAGTTCCAGTGAAATTACTGGGGGATAGTAATGGTTAAGAAAATCCTTTAAGGATTAGCCACTTACTGTCCACTTGCCTTAATGACATATTGCAACACATCTATTTGTCATGTATTTCTCATTAAATTTCCCCTGACTTATTTTTTTCCTCATTTTCCTTCTATTTAGCAATGACCAGCTCATATTTCATTTAAGTTTCCTTCTTAACCCTTTTTCTGTTTTAGTCACTTCTCAGAAGAAGTTATGATGCTTAAGGGTTTTCACTCAGGATAGGTTTAGCATCCCTTTGAAACTAATAGTTGATGGGTGATGACAAGCTGCTGTCTGCAGATTCTGGCAGAACACTAGGAAAATATGGGCTTTTTAGTTTTTCACAGTCACTTCCCAAAACAATGTTTAACTTGCCTCAGGATTTAAAAAGACGACTTTAAATACTCTTAACCATAATTATTCTCTAATTAAGGTTGCACATACAAAATTTCAGCTCCTTAAGTTAGGAAGTTTAGGACACAGAAGACTAGAGTATTTCATTAGCAAGCATTTCTGTTACCAGTATCAACTTTGAACATGGAAAAGGAAAAACTCACTATGAAATACATGTATCTCACACAGTAGAGGCTTTCAAGGAATCGTATGTTTTTTCAGGTTGTAGTATCTCAGGTTTGACAGTAGGAGGCATCTTCACATCAGCTATTTCTGCGTGGATGCAGAACCTGCATGGTATTTTAGTGAAACTGCAATAAAGCTAGCAGATATGGAACATTTAATAAAATTTCAGTGGTTTAAATGTGTATTACAAGGAAAGTGAAATCCCACTGGGATAATGTAGTGTGCTTAACTGTATTAAATGTGGTTTTTCGGAATAGTAACAAATATTTACAGAAGTTCAGTTTTGACTTGCATCTATGAATGCAAGTCAAATGAAGTTTGTTATCCTTTACTGGCAAATTCTGCACAATTAAATTGGGTTATCTTGTCCTTTTACCATGTAACTTTCAGTATTTCATCTTACCCCATTCTCCTGGCTTTTGACTGATCTGGTGGGTTTGGTCAAATGTAGTGTATTTTAAATGGCTGTTAATATTTGTTGGCTTACAGAGTACAAGTTTAAATGGATGTTTTTCATGTTTGCTTCTAATCACATGCTTAGGTGAATTTCACCAGGAATAAACAGTTGTTGTGAGTCTATACATTAGCAGAGTATGTCCTTCAGTGTTTAGGGTTGGGTTAAAAATCCCACTGTCAATGCTTCAGAGAGCTTTATGCCATGGAAGGGCAAAGCGGAATGAATTTAATCCCTTTCTCCAGTATATTTGACGAAAACATTTGTCCTTCCACAGTAGTCTCACTTTTTTCCTTTGATTAATTGCAATTTACTCTTAGTACTGAGAGCAAGTGAAAAAGGTCCCAATGAAGTATATAGATACAGGTTATATATTATTGTCCCTAAGTGTTACAGTGCAGTGTTCTGGGAGGGTGGGAAAGTTCTCGAATGCTTGTTACACAGTGTCACATGTGGGACTGCTGAATCTAATGTGAATTTCTCCACCACTGGTTAGTGCATTTACTAGGAAGGAATCAAATGGCTGTTCACTTAGAGCGATGGAGCAGCAACCAGAACTGAACAGGTGAATTATTAGAAATTGGTCTTGTGTAGGTGTAACCCAGTGTCCTATACCTTAGGTAAACTTGCTGTTTTAATTAAGCTGCTCTGTACATGTGAATGCATTTTAACCAGTTTGTTTTAGTGGGACAGTTTCAAAGTGAAGTGTGTCACATGAGCAGAGAATTAGGAGTGAAGGAGTAGGTGCAAAACATATCAGGTGAAAAGGCAGTTCTCTTATGTCGCTCAAGCCGTTTGTGGGGCTCCTTCTATATGCACAAGCAGCTGATGGTGAAGATATTTGTGCTGCAGAATTTAGGTTCAGATGGTATTGACTGCAGATTGAGGCAATAGTGAATGGGGTTCAAATCTTTGGAAAATTAGCATGTGCCTCTGTTAAAATAGGCATAAGATGGCTGTGAGAATGAACTGTATCTTAGAGCATATCTATTCAGCTTTAAGGAGTCGGGCCTATTCTTTACATAAAAGGATGTTTTAATATATTCATTTCCCTTTTTTGTTTAGTTTGTGGCTAGCCAATTTGCTTTTGTTACTGATTTGAGTGTCTTCCAGTTACCTCAGGAAGGGTAAACCAGCTAAATTTTAATTGCTGTTATTACTCTAATTGTTTACACCTCAACAATTTATCAAAATTAACTTTGAACGTCAAGAGGAAAAGATTTACAAAAGAAATCCTTAAAAAATGTTATCAGAGATAAACTCCATTAAGCTATCATTAATGTTGATTTTTTTTCCTAATGTGCTATTAGAGCACAGCACATGCAGCAACATGACCTGCTTGCTAGCTGCCAAGATTACTGCGAGGAGGTTTTCTTTGTGGCCATGATAAATGCATGTTTAAAAACAGTGCTCTCAAACATAGTACGAAACTTCCAGCATTCAGTTTAATTTGGCCATAATGTACAAGTCAAATTGAGCTATGTGGGCTTTTGATTTACATCTCATACATCAAAGGACTATAAAACAGTTTCATATTTATCTTAGGTCACTCTTCTGCTCAAATAAAGCTAACCTTGGGGGAGAATCTGAACAATAAGCAAATGTGTGGCAACAAAGCAGAATAATAAGATAAATGATCCTAGCTGTTTGCCAGTTTGGGTTTGTTTCTTTGTTTGTTTGCTTTCCCTAGTCTGCTTTTACAATTTTCAAGTGCTGAGGTTCTACTGTTTACTTTGGGAAGTGATATGGATACTTGCTTTCTTTAGATATTACTCGAAGTGCTGCAGAAAGTATATATATATATATATATATACATATATACATATATATATACATATATATATATATATACACACACACGCACATATGAAGCTGCTTCTCCCCAGCTCAGCTGTGAGCCGTTTAGAAACGTAGAGATCAAGCCGTTGTACCAGATTGTATGTCAGGCTGTTTTCTTTGTTTAATGGGGCGATGATCCCTTAAATATCAGGGTGTTGCTAAAAATTGGCTCCGGTTATACTGGGCTTGAATCAAAAACACGGAGAAGGAGGGCCCTTTGCTGCTATTCCCCAGGGGGTCAGGCGAAGGAAATGTGTTCCAAACAAATACTGCTGGAACACCCTGGGGAAGGCAAACGAGCGCTATAGAGCATTTGAATTGTCCTGTTACCCTCCCTGTCTTAGTCTACCGGTGGTTAACTACGGTGGGGAAACCCTTCCTGCCGCAGCACCGCCGAGCTCTGCCGTGGCCAGCGCACCTCGGAGGAGGGGCGGGGAGCCGGGCCGGGCCCCCTGCCCGGGAGCTGCGCCGCGCCCCTCGGCTCCGCTACGCTCTCACCGCTCGGGGCTGCCCCGCGCCCGGCGGGCGGGAGGAGCCGCCGTTTCCGCTGGGTGTCACTCTGGGGTGGGAGAGGCGCGTTCAAAAGCGGAGGGCAGGGAAAAGCCCGCCGACAGCCCCGGCCGCCCGCACCGGCAGCGCCCGCCGCCCGCCACGCCGCGGCACGGGCGGCAGCCCCTGCGCTTCCTGCGGGCCGGGGCGCTCCCGGCCCTCCGCCTCGGAGCCGGCGCCCGGCGGAGAGTCCTCGGCTGGTGCCGGCTGCCCCCCGAGCCCAGCCCCTGCGGACGGAGGCCACCTAACCCTGCCAGAAGGATGCTGGAGGGCGGCTGCAAAGCGGTGAAGGAGGGCGTGTTGGAGAAGAGGAGCGACGGGCTGCTGCAGCTCTGGAAGAAGAAGCGCTGCATCCTCACCGAGGAGGGGCTGCTCCTCATCCCCCCCAAACACCCCCCGCCGCCGCAGCAACAGCAGCAGCCGCCGCCGCTGCCGGCTGAGCCGGCGGCCAAAATCAAGGAGCTTCACTTCTCCAACATGAAGACGGTGGACTGCGTGGAGCGGAAGGGCAAGTACGTGTACTTCACGGTGGTGATGGCCGAGGGGAAGGAGATCGACTTTCGGTGCGCGCAGGAGCAGGGCTGGAACGCGGCGATCACGCTGCAGATGGTGCAGTACAAGAACCGCCAGGCCATCCTGGCCGTGCGCTCCACCCGGCAGAAGCAGCAGCACCTGGCGGCGCCCCACGGCCCCCCGCGCCTCCGCGGCGCGTCCAACTCCGCCTAGCGCAGGTACCGACCGGCCCCAGCGCCGCTCCCGCCGGGCACTGCCCGCTCCGGGCGCCGCTGCTTCCCCTCACGGGCTGCCCTCTGTGCTCTCTGTCTCACTGCAGGTTGCGTTCACGGAGCGCTTCGGGGAAGCGGGACTGAGCGCGTTCGTGGCGGACCTGCGCCAGCGGTCTGAAACTGGGAAAGCGCCGGAGGGGCAGGTAGACCGGAAAGAAGCGGCTCAAAAGCCTGAACCCCAGCCTGCTGCTGCTTTGCCGCCCTCGGTGCCGAGAAGCATTTCAAATCTATTATTTATGAACCTTGGAAAGGATACTTTGGTGCGATGGGATTTCTAGGAGACATGTACTGTAACTTTATTTTAATGTATTTTATTTTATTTATTAGGGTTGTTTTGGTTTCGTTTTCATCTTTTTCCTTTTTTTTTTATTTTTTTTAAAGGTTTATTTGCAAGACATTTCTGAATGTAGGGTGTATCATAAAAGCAAAGGAAAAAACGATATGCATGTTAGCTCCCTGAAGGAACTAAAAAGTTTTGGGTAGTTTGGCTCTGTGCAATTTGACGAAAAGTCAAATTTTTTATCCGAGATACACTTTATTCCACTAACATGGAAAATGTGATGTGTAGTTTGAAATTTGGCTGAAACCCATACTGCATATGAAATCTGTTTTCTCTAATGAGAATAACAATTGTAGTCGGAGGTTTAAATTATTTCCTTTTAAAATATTAAACGTGGTGGAAGATGGTAAAAACTTATTCATGCTTGGCTATTCAAAAAAGCAATGTTGCTCGTTACTCTGAGGTTAAAACCCATCTGTTTAATGTATGAGCAGAGGAGAACCTGACCAGCTTCTTTTGTGATACAGGAATCTGAGTTGGATTCCAGCTATCAGTGTGATGTGCTTGCTCCTGGGCTGGTGGGCCAGAGCTGAGGCGTTCATGGATGTTTCTTTCTGTCCAAGTTCAGGGCTCCCTCTGCACGCTTGTTTTTAAAGTGATCTGGGCTGTCAATCTGTATTTCTTTTTCATGGCGCTTTTTAAATGTCTCGCATTAAAGCAGCCCATAGTTTAAAATCTGTTTTATGTATGTCTTGGTGTGCAAATGGATTATTTTGGTCACAGTTTTCTTTCAGTGAAAGTTGCTCTCTAGCTGAGATGAACTAGACTAATTTTGGTGTTTAGCACTGTCAGATGTTGAGAGAGGCGTGCAATCTTGCCTCTAAAAACGTTGACGAAGCAACGAAGTTGGAAAACAAAGGGCTAATTGCACAGCTGTTGTGTCTTCCTCTGTCTCTTAAAAGTCAGTGGGAGTTTGGCTGTCAATGCAGGCGGGAGCGGGTCAGAGCTCTTTGCCGGTGCAGAGGAGGGAGTTGGGTGTGGGCCTGTGAGCTTTCTAGGACAGGGCTCTTCAGACGGTGGGTGGCTTCATATTATGTGCCCCCACAGCAGGTTCTCTGGTTTAAGTGAGGTGGGGAGGCTGTAAGTGGAACAGAACAATACGTCCCGTTATCTCTGGTTCAAGGTAAAAAGTCATAGCTATGGAGCTATTTATTTTAATTAGTGTAGTGAGGAAAATTACTTTTGGCCCCTTTACAGGTTACATATGAATATAAACAAATTCATTTAAAGTTTCACGTTCAGGACTTTTTTTTTTTGTGTAACTCAGATGTAAATTAACAGCTCCACATTCTCTGTTCAAGCTGTAAGTGTTTAAAGCAAAAGGCTGAAGTGATACTCAAAGGGAGATCTTAGAATTTGCTACTGCGCATGCGGTCCCTTCCTCTGCACTCTAAGCTTAAGCTCAGTCAGTAAGGAAGAAGTTGAGATCTGTGTTAGCCCTCCTCTTTTGTCCCTTGCCCCGAGGTTTTGGGGTCACATACCTAGACATGCAAAACATGTCATGGTGCAGAGTTAAAGCCCGGATCCTGATGATCCTCTATAGTTACTCCTGAGCGCTTCTTTCTGATCTTGCCCTTGACAAGGTTGCGTGATGAACTTGGGGTGGTAGATTACAGCTGTTCTAACAAAGTTATTATTTTGAGATTAATTCCAACTGAAGATGCCCCACATCTTCTAGGATGAGAGTTGCTGTCTTGGCAATCATAATAGTCAATTTCCACATCTCTGTACATCTGCCATTATTCTGCTAACGCTTCGATGTTAGAGCTGCAAGGGGATTCTCTAATGAGCTAGTCAAAGACTTACAAAATAGACTGTAATTTGTAATTTGGCTCCTCTCTTTGGAGCGATTAATTACAGTTTACTGAGTAACTAATCCACCTTTTCAGATCTACAGACGTATCACTGATCTCACCTACTAAAATACATTTTAGCCTACTGAAGAATAAATGTAACTGATGAAAATTAATTTCTATGTGATCAGAGACACATGTATTTCTCTAAGAGAGGCAGATATTCTTGTCCTCAGTGAATGCAAGCCTCTGAATGCCACAAAAGCCTATGGATGTAGTCTAAACCTGAAATTTTACTATTCTTCTGGAAGTACTTGTACTTTGAAAACAAATGATGAAAATTTTAGTGATAAAATTTTCCTTAAGGTACGAGAAAATAGCTTTCATTTTGAATTTGCTGCTCTTTTTCACCAGTTCATGGTCAATGTCACTTTGTGTTTCTTGTCTTAAGTTGCTCTGAAGGATGCTCTGAAAACCTTTTGAACTGAGGTAGCTCACCAACAAATTTTGCTGGTTGTCATTGCCTGCTCTGTTACCTGTTTAAAAAACTTGATGTCAGCCAGAGTCCTAGTGTGAGAGGTGGTCACATCACAAAATCCACGCTGAGCTGGTGGGACGAGTGTAAGGCTCAAGCTTCCCCCTTGTGTCTCTGGACTGTCTCCTCAAAACTGAATGGGAACAATTTGGCTGGGGTCCCCTGGGGACAGTCAGACTGTGTGGCTCATGCCCTGTCGGTATAAATAAGGCTAAATTGTCTGATGTGGACAGTCTGACAACTTTCTCACGCTCTAAATTCCACGGGTTCTTTTTTTTTTTCTTTTGACTGATAGTAATTTTAGACCAAGACATTTTTTGATGTTATAAAAGGTAGTTCTGCTCTTTTTTTTGTTTTGCCCCTCTACTACTGCATGGTCTTCATTTGAACTTTTGGATTAAATACTGTCTGTCACTGCCTTGTAAGCAATGGCTATGAAAATAGGTCCAGCAGATCATGCTGCATCCTATCAGAGCTTTGAAAGTAAAGAAATCAAATTGTCATTCTCCTTACCAAAAAAAGAAAAAAAGAAAAGAAAAAGAAAAGAAATTTGACAGCATGTGACTGAAGTAAATTCATTAGAGAATAAACAAAAATGCTGTAAAACACACACAGGTCAATGCTTGGTAGAGGTAGCAAAAGTGGGGACAGTCAGTTCATAAAAAGGTCAAAATTATGTGTCTTAACTAAAAAAAAAAACCCAACCAAACAAAAGAAGCCAAGAGAACGTGATTAAGGGGCAGATTCAGCAAGAAAATCTAAACTCTGGTGACCAAGACAATTTAGAAACTGAAAAAGGAAGATCAAGTGGATGTTGTTTCTGTGGCATCCAGAAGTAATTCCTTTTTAAAGATTCATGATGTGCAAATGCCAGCTTCTGAATTATAGCTGCAATGATGTACCAAATGTTTTCTAGCATATCCTATTCTGAGCAGAAATATCAGTGTCATCAAAAAAATTTGTGTGTAAATATGACTCAAAAATGATTTCTGAGAGATGTGATTTATTTTTCATATTTTTCAAGATACATTCCATTTCAAATAAAGAGGTATCTATTGAAAGAGCTTTCATTATGTTGGAAGAATGGTTGGTTTGATGGGCTGTCTTGTTGTGATTAAAGCCTAATCTAAGCTTTTCCAATGTCAAGCTCAATCTAAGGGCCTAAGAGGAATGCCCCCTGAAAAAAGATCCACTTAGATGCTCCACCTAAACTATATATATAGCACAATTATGAGTCTCAGTCCTCAGTTCTGCTTCTTGCTGTGCATGGTGTGTGAGCACCCACACTGAGTCCAGCTGATTTCTGTAATACTCGGTGTCACAGTTCTCATACAGCAGGTCTTTGGGACGCAGAATTCAGACTCATAATCTTTACCTGTGAATGCCTCACTCTATGTGACGTTAGGAATCTAAACTGAAGCATTAAATGTGCCTTGTTGCTCTTTTTTATGTATCTTAAGCACTATGTTTGAATTTCAAATTACCTGGAAGTAGTCCCGAAAGAACACATCCACCGTTCGGCCTGAGCTCCGACCTGTTCTTTTCTAGCTTCGTGGGAAAAGAAATGAGGTATGACAAGAAAAATGTGCGATGACTTCTGCTGTTTGGGGGTCTCCTTAGAGCTGCAGCTGCTTGGATGCCTTGAGCTCCCCTGAGGTGTATTTGTATTGCAGCAGGGCCTCACTTTCAGGCATCTTCCAAAAGTGTACTAATTTCAGTGACAAAGTATGCATTGACCTAGACTTGTTGGTGCTGTTTGCCTTCACTGGGGAGGTCTCAGTAACCTCTTCCATAAGAAGGCTTTTGCTGTAACAAGTACAAGTTCTCTTTTCAATAGTAAACATCCGAAATGTAGGCATTTGAACTTAATATTTGATACGCAAATGATAGTTTAAAGACCTGACCTCTCGCAAGCGCTGGTGCTCAGCAGCTTTGAAAAGCCAATTAAGCATCTCTGGATTTATTATCTAGTCAAGGACCCACTGTTGCTTACAGCTGTTAGAGATATCCCTTATGAGCTTCTAGTAACAGTGATAGGGAAGTGTCTCTGTAAGGGCATAAATACAGTGGGACAAGAATTTATTAAATTGTGGTTCTTTCTGCTCCTGTATCAATGGTGATATCTTTATAAAAGTGCATCAAAAACATGTTTCTCTGCTTTAAATTTTGATTAAGAGGATGTAAAATAAGACTGCTCACCTATTCATAGTACATATGAAATGGTCTTAGAAATTGGGGCCATTATTTTCCTAGTGGGGAATATTGTCTTACTAGGGTTTTCTCTGATCTTAAGTACAATGCAGGGTATAGAGAGGAAATCTGGACCTTATTCAAAATTCATTGAAATCAACTGGAATTTTTCCAGACTAGGACAGATGCTGACCTTTTTCACAAATGGTGAAAAAGCTCAGCATCTTTTTTGGTTTAAAAAACCCAGGAACGAAAACCCAGAGCAAGACCTTTGCCCATGATTGGTGCCAGTATCAGTGGCATGTGACTAGGATAACACTGACATTATGGTCTTTCATATTTTCCAATGAAATGAGGAGGAGAGGAAGAGAAAGATGAAATAATGCCTATGCTTTCATCAAAATAAAATATGAAGGAAGACCAGTCTAAATGTCTTCCCTCTCCCACCCCCAAAATGAAATCTAGACCAGAATGGTTTCTAGCAATTTCACTGAATTCACAGCACAGCTGAAATGGAACATTTTTTTTTGTACTTGAACCCAGACCAGAACTAAATGAAAGGCTTTACTTCTTTGACTATTTGTTTCTAGCAGGAACATCCTAGTCCTTCCTAGAAAGCGCTGAATTACTTTCCACACTTACACATAATTTTTTTGAAAATCAACTGTTGTGAAGACTTTCAACTTAAGTCCTTTATAAATTTGAAATAACCTTTCTTTTTATCTCTCTTTTTTTTTTTTTTTTTTTTTAAGTTATAAACAGTACAATGGGTGTTTGTGATAATGTTTTTTCTGTCTTTCCACTGGAGGATTTTTGATGTATAAGGTAAGGACCCTCATACACGCTCCTCACAACTTTTCTTTGTGCCTTCTACACTGAAGATAAGCAGAGCAGAAGTGCCTTTGGTCCTGCTCAGAGCTGAACATCTTCAAGGTGTCCTAACACCCAAAGGACCTGGGAGCTGTTTGGGACCTCAGAATGGGATTTGATTACTTGTAGGGTCTTGGCCTAATGTTACACACTGAATTTACGAGGAAAGAGACATCAGCTTCTGGGTGAGGCATTGGTAAATGAGCCCATGCTGGTAGCTGGCACCCACATGAAGCTTGTGCTCTGCCTCAGCAGCCTGGTTGGATTGCAGCACCTACAAGTTTTCCTGAGAGACTTCAGAAGAAGCCAGAGGTGAGGCTTCTGTGCTTAAGTGCATGAGATTTTTTTTTTTTGTTCAGGTTTTTAGAAAAACATCAGAGACATTTACCCCATTATAGACTTATCACAGGCACTTTAAATTAGCCACTTTTACAGCCCTTCCTGGTCATTCTACTAGATGTCTCTGGCAAAGCTTGCCACCAGTGCAGGGGAAATGGTGGTTTGGATGGGGGTTTGATTTACCTTTGGTGTTGAATTGTGCTATGACTGCAGTGGATTTTGCATAAACAAAAATTTTAATGACCCTGCTTCATAATCTTTGCCTTGCAATAGTTTGTGAGCAGCCATAGTAGATTAACCAAACCAGTAAATATCTATAGAATGACTAACCATTACAATGAAGCGTAGAGTGGTCAGCAGAATGTTTTGATCAAGACAGTTTGCCCTGTGTTTTGTAAGGCTTCCAGTGAGATGAAGAAATCACTACTTTTGTTTTTAAGATCTTGTCAGTGTTTTGTAAATATTTCTGATATTTATGCCTGTACATATGGCTTTGATTATAACTTGCAGGAGGCTCAAGAATAGGTCATATAGCGTCTAGGAGGAGATTATTTCATTATTGGTAATTTCTGTTGGGTTTTGAGGCTCAGCTTTTGCATCTACTGCCTTTTACAAAGGTAAAAGTACAGCAATGAATCTGCAGCTTGGAGAACAAATACAGCCTGTTCTTGGCTTGGGTGCCAGAGCCAGGGTCCTTTGAGGGAACAGCTTTCCATGTTGCTGTGTGCTTTGGACCTGGGCCTGGGGATGATAACTCCCTGTACCAGTGATAGCACCTCTCTGCGAGGCTCTCAGCCCACTTGTATATCATATCTCTGTTTTGGAGAAGAGGAAACTCGGGACTGGAGAGCCCATGCCACCTGCCCAAGGTCATGCCTTGGGAGCTGAAGAGCAGCGTTCCATAGGCGGGGGCCCTGTCCCTGTGTGTGAAATGCTGCCTCTCACAGCAGAGGCTGCTTCATCTTCTGTGCTTGGTAGGCATCTTCCTTACAGACACCTGCATTCGCAGTGTCCAATCCCCCCACCGGTGCCATGGATCCTCAGATGGAGACCACAGTGGGTGACTGCCCTGCCAGCTAAGTTTCAGTCTTAAAAATTCATCATGGTGCAGCTGCTCACCCGTTGGAGACAATAGCAAGACAGAACCACTTAGGCTTCACATGGGATTTAGCAGAGTTTTTGGATGACTTTGGATTATTAAATCAGCTTCTGGTTATTTCCAGCACCAGGCATTGTGCAAACACTGTATTAGGAACGAAGGGATCTGCAAGTTGTTCCCTATTTCCGGTGTGATTAAGCTCTTCTATTTACTGCGAATTGCAAGGACAAAGAGAGGTTATCAGTCTCGTAACTTGAAAAGACTCTGTAGATATGAATCCAGTGTTAATGCAGCTTTTCCAGCCTGGTACCTGCCTTGACCAAAACACACAAAGAAAAAAAACAATGTGTGTGTGTGTGTGTGTGGGAATAATTTTCTTCTCTCTGCTATTCTGCTGTCATTTAACCATTTCACTCAGAAATAAGGAATTTTGAGAGACGTCCTTTTAGCCGGAAACCCTTATCCCAATCATGTATTTTTCTATCAGAAAAAAAAAAAAAGTGACTGATGCACAAAGCTGTAGTATCTTATACCCAACCTGCTTATCCTGCTGCCGGAGGGTGATGGAGCTGTCTTTATTCATGGGCTTTCACAACAGCTCTTTAAACCATCTGTAGAGCTGAAAACTTCTCCATGCCCTTTCCTATGCCAGCAGCTACTGCAATATGCAGGTGACTTTGCTTAGGGCCTTTTCTTGTACACAGATGAACACATGAAAAATTACTCTGTTCTTTATAAAAGTCAGACCTGAACTGGAAAAGCTATTTCTTTATTGGCTTTTCTGGGGGTCTGTGGCTGCTCTTAGCCAGTCGTAGGGCAGTGCCTCCGGCTGAGTTAGGTGTGCACTGGCTGCTTAGTTTTTATTTTTATCACAGATCACTAATATTTCCTGTTCCACTAAGCCACGTTTCCCTGGTACTCTTTCCTAGTGCTTGGCTCCTAAACAAAGTCACAGCTCTTGTCACAAGGCAGCGGGCTGCATACTTATCCTTTATGCAAGTGATGACTGAGGGCTCAGCAGTAGGGAAGTAACGCTGACAGCTCTGCTCCGGGATGGCAGATTGTCAGCATTCCTCACCAGGGCACCCAGCTGGCCTGGGAAAATGCTGGTGGTTTGGGGGGTGGGGGTTGGGCCTCTAAAATAGATGGTGCTTCCAGACCTGAGAAAGATGGAGAGGAATGGTTGGCTGATCTCTTTCTGAGCAGAGGTAGAGTCAGACCTATGAAGCTGGAGAGCCCGAAGCAACTCCTATGATTCTGCAGGCACAACCTGAGTTGTTGGGTGCAAAGAGAGAGAGGTATCTGATGGCTGAGATGGCAGCAAGACATAATAACATGATGATAATTATCAGCAATTAGCTATTTCCCCCATTCTCTCCCATCCTCGCTGTTAGAGAAGAGACAGTACTTTCCATAAAAGGGGAAGATGATAGCTCACTGGGTGGATGTGTTTGGGATGAAACTGAGACCATTTCTGTGGCTGCTCTGTAGGCTTGCTCTTGTGCTTAAGATTTAGCCCAGAATGTTGAGAGCAGCAGCTGCTAAGGAGCACTTAGCTGCTGCTGCCCCAGGGAAGCTGTTACACTCACTCCCAAACAATCTGGAAATTGTTCCTATGTGTTTTTCTGAGGGCTTAAGAAGCTTGCAGTTGTGGCCCACAGATGGCTAGAGTTGTGAAATTGCAGCCATGGGGCAATCAGCTGCCTGTCTTCCTCACCATCATCCTTAGTCATCTGGGAGGGAGGCTGAGGAGGGGCTTCCCAGGCAGGAGCTGCCTCCTGGGGCAGGCACATGGGTGGGCTGTAGGCTCTGGGCTCACCTCTGCGGTCCTGCTGCTGGGTACACCTGATCAGAGAAGCCTTCCTGGGCCACCCTTGCTCCATGAGGGTTCACACAGAAATGGAACAAGCTTTGTCGTAAGTGACGTTGAAGGCACTCACTGGCCTTCTGGGGTTGTGCCATGCCACAGCCTTCCTGGTGGCTTCAGCAGTGCTGCTGTTCCTTGCCAGGGTTCTATGAGCTCTAACACTGAACACGACCAGTTGAATGAGGTCTGAAAGCTTGAAAGGGCTCTCCAGAACGCCTTTAACCCTGCAGTTCTGCTCCTAATAACCTCAGAAACGGCTCCAGTGACCTGCCTTGAATTGGGGCTGGGGGGAAAATGGTGCTCTGGGCTGAAGGTATGTCGTAAACATATCTCGAGGACAGAGGTTCCCTTGCCCAGAGAGCCAGGTGCTAGCCATCCCAGGGTGGGACTGTGGCAACCATGCTTGGTGGCACCTTCATTCGCAGGGTTGGGGTCTTCCTTCCTTCCTTCCTAGGTTTTCCCTAATTCTGCTTGTTTCAGCCATAGTCACCTACCAAAGGATATTTTCTTCTCAAAGGTAATTCTAAATAATTTGGTTGATTTTCCTGTCAGCTGAAAATCCTCAGCAATCTCTTTTGCTGATGAAGTGCACTGAGCAAGCGTGAGTTTTTATGCAGGTAGCCCTGATGTATTTAGGTTTTATTCTGGGCAATGGCAGGGATCTAACACAGTGCAAGGCTTGCATAAAAATAAAGTTTATGTATATTTTCAAATCTGTCATGGCTACAAAGGTCATTTTGCTGTCTTTGATTTCCTAATGTTTTAATGTTTTAATGAATCGGAGTAGATTTAATGGCTGATTTTCAGAGTATTCAGTTAAGGATTTTTTTTCATTTGAAGCAGAAACCTTAAATCAAGCTGAGTTTGGGAGAAGCAATTTAGTTTTGCTGAGCTCCGGTTATGCTTAGTCTTTCTCCGGCCCTCTTTTTTCCTTTCCTCATCTCTGAGTTGAGCATGCAGCATATAGTGGGAGAGGTTTGCAGACCATGATAATAGCATCTGTTCTGCCATCCATTATGTGAGCCTTACTGATGAGGCTAGTGTCTCATAAAGATATAGTAGCCTTTGAGCAGCCACAGATACATCCTCTGCTCAGTCTGTATGCAGCCATCCTCTGTGAGATTTGCCCTTGTAAAATGAAACTCCAGCATAGCTGGAGCTTGCTCATAATTCAGCTGTCACGGTCCGCCCTAAACTGGCCCAGGGGTACTTGATAGGCAGAGCCCTACAATAGCAATCCAGCACCGGTGTCCTTCACGGGGGTCTTTTTTTATTACACCTTTGTTGCAGTCGCTGAAAATCAGTCCCAGACATTGAGGAGATGGAATTGTGCTCCCCCTCTCACAGCTGCTAGCACTGCTTTCCACGTGTGATTGATTAGGGTGAAATCTGGTTTGCCTTTGCCGCCGTCATTGCTGTGTTTCTGCTCCAGGCAAGAGTTAAGGTGCACTGAAAGCAAGGAATGGTCTGAAAGTACAGGTTATTTATGTGATGCTCTTAGTGGGTCTTTCAATCCCATGTGTGTAGCCTTTCTTTAGCCTTGACCTCACAGAGCTGCTGTAAAATCCAGTAGCTCACTGACCTGCAGGCTGGGAGAGGTCAGGGTGGCAAGGTTTGTATATACCACTTGGAAAAGAAAAATGCTCTTACAACAAAGAATTCCCAGTTCATGGTGAAATGAGTATCAGCGGGCCAGGACCCTTGTTCAGCATGATTCCTAACAGCACAGCATTTACTGGAGCTGGCAGGGTTAGCCCGGATTTGGGGCCCCTTGAGCGTCAACCATGTTCCTGTGCACGAAGGCACCAGGATACAGCTGTTTTCAGCTGCCAGATATTGACTACATGACACTGGAAAGCTGTATCAGCAATTTACTGTGTTGGTCTATTTAGCAGTGTTGCTATAGATGCTACAATGTCAGTGGGCTAAATAGCTCAGAGCTGCAGTGAGCTGTTCTAATTGGTGTCCACTCCCAGCCCATAAAAATCCCCAGATTTTACAAACTCCGTCACTGTTCTTCCTTCAAATCCTTTACTGGCTCACAATTTTTGTATATTTGGCCTCCCCTCTCCAAGAAACCTTGCTCTTAAGTTTGTCAGCAGCTTCAAAGAGATCTCCAGCGCCCAGGTTTGCACACCATTTACTCAGGATGTTCAGATCCTTCGTCTTCACATGTATGTGGAAGTGAGGTGCTAGGAATGAGGAAAAATCAGTTCATTCAGCAGCCAGAGATGTTCAGTAACTGCCCACCCTCGAGAAGCTGTCATATTTCTGTGTCTTGAAGCTTAGGACATAGGAAGTGTTTGTTCTAGAATTTTTCATATTTGATGATTGTAGAGCTCTGGGATCTACTCCGCAGGAGAAATTAAAGCCTGTACTTCAGTGTGCATGAAGGCATGCACAGAAGTGGAAATGTGTGCACCTCCGGGGTGAACCATGGGAGTGAGGGAATAGAGGGCCTAGCAGAACCCGGTTGCCCACAGAGGAGGTGAGTCCCTGATGAAGACATCAAGATTCCTCCTCTGTGGTCCCCTGGCACTCTGCAAGGCTGTTCTGCAGAGGATGGATTTGCTGCTGGCGCATCGATGGAAAGTGGACAGTGGAGGGTGCTGCATAATTCACATCCCTTCCTCTGATTAACAGCTTGGCCTCCTTGGCAAAATGATCCCCTAATCATGCAGGCTGGCCCAGAGGGAAGGGCATGCCATACCTTAACATTTGCCCTTCAGCCTAAGCCCAGGGAGAGCCTCAGTCCTCTGTTGTGTGAGCAACACATTGGTGAAATGGCTTAAGGAACACAGTGACCTCAAAAGGAGCAGCTCCATGAAAGGTCTTGAGGATACTGGATACCAAGGCCTCTCCCTGTCCCACCCTGGCCTTGTAATCAGATAGCACCCATATCTGAGGGAGTCTTTCTAAAAGACTTCAAAACATGTTGGTGGAAGCTTTAGCAAAGACCAGACCTGGCTTTCCTCAGATGGGTGCCACCCAGCCTTGAGGAGACCCCTTCCACCCAGAGCGAACATGCTTCTGTAGCTGCCTTTGCAATGGTAACAGCGTTAATTAAACCTTTCAAAAAATTTAGAAGGAGTGGCTAAAGTGAATGGGGTATTCAGGAAAATAAAGGGCAAAGCTCGAGAGGTGAAATCTGTGACAGATTTTTACTGACTTCAT
>NW_020955388.1:668111-670544 GCF_003031625.1 Empidonax traillii | reverse complement strand
TGAGGAGACCCCTTCCACCCAGAGCGAACATGCTTCTGTAGCTGCCTTTGCAATGGTAACAGCGTTAATTAAACCTTTCAAAAAATTTAGAAGGAGTGGCTAAAGTGAATGGGGTATTCAGGAAAATAAAGGGCAAAGCTCGAGAGGTGAAATCTGTGACAGATTTTTACTGACTTCATTGAAGGACTTGTCAGTTTAGGAAACTGGGGATAAAAATGGGAAATTTGGGATCCTAATCAATTGCCAGTATGAAAAAGACATTTTAAAATAATTCAGTTGCATTTATTTGCTTTAGCTACTCCGTTATTGAGAGGAGAGGTAGGCACAAAAAGGGAAAAGTATTCAAGTTTTCACCCTCTGAAAGGGTGATTTCTGAGAGCTGTATCCTGTGGGTCCCAGAAGAAGCCCCAGTGCTTGTTGGGGTGATGGAGAAAGAGTTTCTTTGGCACATGACACCCAGTTGTGTACTCTTGAAGGGACGACTACCCTGAACCCAAGTCTGTAGCAGCCATTTTAACACAGTTCAACTTTCCCAATTGTCTTTGGGCATTCAAAATTTGTCAGGGGTAACAAAACAGGTATTGCTCATTAATGATGAAATTCTGCTTTCTCTTTACTTACATTTCTCCGCAGAATGAATAATTATTGGCCTCTTCTCAACAACAACCCAGAAATTATAGAGCTTTATGAGGTGTTTCTCACGATACTGATAATAAAAATGTGAGGAAAAACAAGTGTGGCAGAATTAGACAGTATCCTAGAAGAGGGCATATACCAAAGGAAACAGCCTGCAAAAACAGACCCAGGTTGCTCCTTCTTAAGGGAAACCTGTGTGAATCCTGCTGTGCAAACACTAGCTCAAAATTTGTCCTGAGGGTGGGAATTGTCTCCCCAGCCTCTTGACTGCATTGCTTTGTCCGTGCTTGAGTTCTGTTTGCTGTCACGTTGCAAGGCTACCATGCACTCATGCAGCCACAGACATGCTAGACCGAAGCCCAGGGCTGCTCTCATTAAATCCTTGGGGAAGACACTCAAGGCTGACTCAAGCATTGTGCCCAAAGCATCCCATTTGTCTGTGCATGGGCTCCCCAGGCCACTGGAACTCTACTCCGGCACCGCTGGCCTTCCTCATGTGGCAGGTGTCAATGGTGCTGCTCTACCAGCAGGATGCTGCATTTGGGAACATGCTTCTCTAGGGCAGGAGACAGGAAGGTAAACCTCTATTGTACTGGCAGAGATGGGTGCTGTATGGCACCAAGCAGCTGAAACACTGGTCGCTGATTCCTCAGAACTGCTCTTAAATCTGGCTCATCTCAGTACCTCTTGCCTGCTTGCTAACAGCTGCCTAATAAGTCTTTTCTCTGTGCAGTATAAATAATTACTGAGCTGTCTGCTTCTCTGTTGCTTACCCTGCCTCTGATCCAGCCCTCACAACCAGAATTGTATTTATGCTATCTCTGAGGCTACCTGCAAACCCTGACATGCTGTCCCACACAGCCTGTGAGGAGAGCTGTGCAGGGTGGGTTCTTCCCAGGGAGTAGGGCCATGGAGGAGGTGACATTGTTCCTCCCACATGGCAGTCACAGGGATGCTCTGCCAGGCAGCTGCCTGCACCTGGGCAGCCAGCACCCCATGCACCCCACGCTTGGGGTGGATTCAGAGCTCCCACCTCCTTTGCAAAGACATTGTTAGTGCTGGGGGAAAAAAGTGTAAGTCCAAATTCATCATAGGATGCTGGAAGCAGGAGAAGGTCCTTAATCTGCCTTTGCATGGGGTGAGATTTCCCCATGGTCCTACATGTCCTAGCCTTGCTGCAAGTCCCTGTTCCTATGCTGACAGCTGTGGGGCTGGTCAGTTGGGGAGCTGGCTGCCTGAGGGAAAAACAAGGTAGTGCTGTGTGGGAGGCTGCTGCCCCAAACTCCAGCACAGCAGTGCCCATGCCAGCATGCCACAATGGGGACCAGCTGCCCACCCCACTGCAGGCTGGCCACAACTGGGATCAGCCCTAATGTTTCTACTTATGTAGAAACATTAATGTTAATGTAATGTTTCCCTCTTACTGGGAGAAAATTCCCACCTCTAAAGGCTGATGCTTTCCTTGTGAGCACATGTTGGCTGTTATACCCTCCATCACCATGTCCAAAGGTGACTATAGTATGTGGGAGCCCCTGGTGGCCTAGAGGAAAGACACTGCACTGTCACTGCAGAGACCCGGGTTCGATTCCCGGTCGGGGCCCCTCCCCAGGCAGATGGAGCTCGTTAGCCCTGTAAGGCAATCCATCTACGTCCTGAGGACCTCGCTGCCACCGTCCAAGTGTGCTTGGCCCCGGCAGATGAACCTCAGGATTAAAGGGTGGGCTCAGTTCCGCGCACACTGTGTCTCACCTAAAAAATCCAATGCGCAGGCTGGAAGGTGGAAAGACCTTCCCCGGT
>NW_020955388.1:537930-667980 GCF_003031625.1 Empidonax traillii | reverse complement strand
TAGCCCTGTAAGGCAATCCATCTACGTCCTGAGGACCTCGCTGCCACCGTCCAAGTGTGCTTGGCCCCGGCAGATGAACCTCAGGATTAAAGGGTGGGCTCAGTTCCGCGCACACTGTGTCTCACCTAAAAAATCCAATGCGCAGGCTGGAAGGTGGAAAGACCTTCCCCGGTTCTTCGTTCGCGAAGACTGGCCATTACATTACATTACAAAGAACTTCTTTCTAATATCTAACCTAAACCTCCCCTGGCAGAGCATAAGCTTGTGCCCTTTTGTCCTAATACATCCTTCCCTTTTGCATTTGCCTCCCATCTGCTGCACCCACTCCTGAGACAGGAGCAAGGGCTTTAGGTCACAGCCCCTCATCACCTCATGTCTGTGCAGCACATCGACAACAGTCTGCAAACCTGGGGCTGAGCATCCCATGTCCTGAGTAAGTTACAAATAGTAACAGAACAATATTATTCTTTAATGACTGCTGATCTGATACTGTGAATCACACAGACTGGCATGAAGGATATTGGATTTATTAACTGTAAGTATGCCTATTTTTCTATGAGACACTGACTTCACAGTATCTGCGAAGAGGAGACCAAGAGATTTCATTCAGCTCTTACCCTTCCCTTCCAACCTCCCCTGTTCTGGGTCAACTTCTCCTTGCCTAATTCTTCTGTTTTGCCCCAAATATGTTCTCCTATGAGTGTGCCTGACTCACAGCAAACATCTCCGCCATTAGCACAGGCAGGGAAGTGGTTGCGTGATGTTGCCGTCAGTGGATGGTTTATCTAATTGTAATTCCCATGTCTCCAGCTCTGTGAGTGCTTATACACAGACCTCATTTTGCAGGGGTGGCAAGGGGAAAGGTCAGTATTTATGAATCATTTCCTCCTGGCTGTGGCAATGAGGTTGGTTTGTGGAGTGAGTCATGGAAGAGCAGCCTGGAGAAGTGACGACCTCCAAGCAAAGGGCTTTCAGGTCCTTAGTGACCTTAGACATTGCAACCAAATTACCATCATGATTTCACATCCCCGGTCACAAATATATTTGGTTACTTAAAATTCTAGGTTCTTTAGGTATCATATACCATGTCTGTGAGAAACCCTGCTTCTTCTGGAAGTATTGCAAGGACTCAAATGTACAACTGCCTGGATGGAAAATCAATTATCGTGTAGCAAAAACACAGAGGGAAGCCTAGGATGCCTAGAACAGAGTATGCCTTCCTCTGTCAGGAGGATGGGCTTGTGTTTGAAATACCTGTTTGTTATGGAGGTGGAAAGGTTTTCCAAAGGGAAGTAACCTGATAAAACAGCGTAGTTGAGGCTGGACTGATTACCACTTGGAAAAAAATTTCCATATTAGTGCAGAAGTGATCCTGCTGCAGGGTTCTGCCTATCCATTAACATCAAGGAGCCAGTATGGTACCCCTGTATTCCAAGCTGCAAAAACATGGAAGAAGCCCATCCCCACAATGCAGAACATACAAACTAAAAGGACTGAGATGCCAGAACTTGTACATGATCCACCTCAACACTTTTGAAATAGCATCAGCTAATTACCACTCGAAGGATGCATCCTCTCACTCGAGAGATCCAGTTTTAGTGCAGACTTTCAGGGAAAACATTTAGTTTGCTCTATTAAAATATTCTTCAAAAGAGCTGCCCACCTGCAAGCTCTAAAATGTTCAAAACTTCCTTCAGAGTAGAGCTATTTATTTTCTCTGCCCTGTTGCCTCCACCCTCTGTATTGTTGTCATTAGGACTATTAGGAGCTGCAGCAATGAGTCAGGCTCCTTCTTCACCTCACCTTTAGAGGTTTCCAGCATGCCCTTTCATCTCAGCATGCACAGGGATGGCAGCACCAGGACAGGTGGAGAGAGCGGGGCCGAGTTTTCTCCAGTGCTCAGCAGGGTGTGGCCACATTCGGTGGACACAGAGCCTGGCTGGTCCTAGAACTGCCTATGCTGCAAATGCCTGGTCCCTCTCGGCTGCCAGACAGCTGAGAGGGAAGCCTGCCCATTCCATCCCCACCCCAGTGTGGGAGTGCTCCTGCAGATGCTGGAGTCATATCTCCCTACTGTCCAGTCAGAGGGCAGAGGTTTGAGGGGCTAAAAGTAGAAGGGTATCATGTCAGCTGATGGTGGTTCTTGGGTGAGCCCCTTCCAAATAATATTCCCACTTGTTTCCCTGACAGGGCATCCTTCTGAATATCATCCTGGAGCCACACAGTACTTTCTGCTTGGCCTGTAGCACAGCCACCACAAGTCCATGG
This sequence comes from Empidonax traillii, assembly GCF_003031625.1. Classification (NCBI taxonomy): domain Eukaryota; kingdom Metazoa; phylum Chordata; class Aves; order Passeriformes; family Tyrannidae; genus Empidonax; species Empidonax traillii. The sequence continues at coordinate 665,712 of NW_020955388.1, read as the reverse complement.
CCCTGCAGCACTAATTGTCAGCTTAAGACAGGAAATCGAATTAACAGGGAGATGAGCTACAAGGGGATAACATATGGTGCACTCCCTCTCCACAATCAGAAAAGGCAGGCAAGGGGAGGGCTCATTCTGAGGCGCGATAGGGCTGGGAGTCTCACACCTCCTGCCACGTTGCTTGTTGCAGTGAGCATAAAGGAAACCGGCAGCACCTCTGCCTGCCCTTGCACTGCGTAGGAATAACTCATCTTTGGCCATCTTCCATTTACAGTGACCCCAAAGGCTGTCAGTCAAGGGGAAGACCCTAGCAGCAGCAGAAGGTCTGCTTAATGGGATGCCGCCAGCTGAACCTGCCTGGGCATCCCACCTGCCTGGACAGTGCTAGAGGCAGCCCAGGAAAGAGTTGTGCTTGTGTGTCACACCCTTCCCACTGCAGCGGAGCTTTGCTGGGCATCTTCTGCAGCACGTCCCTGTACAGGGATGGTGCTCACCAATGCAGTGTGGCCACAGGAGAAGCGTGGCTGCTGGCAGTCTCCAGCTGCCTGATGGGCTGTTGGTGGTCCAGTCCTGCCTATGACAGCGTCCCGAGAGGCTGACCATGTAGTGGAGAGAGGAGGCTTTAAGAACAGAAAACACAAAATTAAGTACCTACCTGTGGCCTCCTACAAGAGGAGCCAGTTTGGCTCCTCCAGAGGAGCAGGTCTCACTGCCACCTTGCTGATGGTGACTGACACTGGCAGCATGAATTCTCAGCATCTCACACATCTAGAAGGCCAGATCGTTTGCTCTGAAAACAATTCATAGCCACCAGTGATCAGCCCAGAGACACAAAGGTTATCTTAATAGTGCAACATTCAGTACTGAATGCTTTTGGTGCTGATAGCTGCACTGTGATTAGCAAAGAGGCACCCCACATCCCAACAGCAGTTGTCACATATGCAGGAAGGTATTGTTCATCCTCAGGGATTTAGAGCTCCGTGGAACAGTATTAACAAATACAACCCCTCTATTCAGATTAGGACTTGAAGACTTTATCATATATCTTCAGTATCCTCAGAACAGCTAACTAATTCACAGGAAAAGCTTGAATGTGAAACACATGTTTCAGCAGAGTTTTAAGTCTTCACACTCAACATTTGGCTGGCTCTTTTTATTTCCCTCAGGGGCTTATTGATACTGTTGTTCAAGTGCACAGTAACTCTTGGAGCTTTTGCTTCCTTTGTGCCTACTGAAAGGCAGCGGGTTTGCCTTACTGAGCCATCAGCAGTAATTGAGGAAGGGATATGAGATAATTTTGAAGTTGCACAGGTTGGACTGTGCCCAGTTTCTTGGTGCTACAATCTTCCAATGGGTATCCACAAGTCAGTAACATGAAGTGACTGTACTTCAAAGATCCTTCTGCATTTTAATTTTTTCCCTAGTCACAGCTATTTGGCATATTTTTCTTTACATAGCTTGGTAGGGAATCCTCTGATTTGGACACAATGTTTGAGATTTTGTACTTTAAATATGTTACTGGTATCGAGGAGACACATATTGTGATCAGCACTGTCTTGTCTATTCTGTGTGATCACTCTTTGAATCAACCATCTGTCTGTAACCCAATGGTGATTTTTCTTCAGCTTTCCCTTTTGGCTTGTCTTCTTTCTTTGCTTGAAATCTCTTGTCACAGATCTCTTCAGAGAAGGCAGGGTGAAATGCTCCACCTGTCTTTAAAGCCACACAGGGGAGTGTGGTCCTCCTGAGTGTGAATTAAGGCCATTCAAGTACTTGGCATTGACCCTGGGGAGATATGTAGACATGCCCAGGGTGATAATCCTCTTTGCAAAGGGTTGTGAGCAATTAAATTCATCTTTCTTTTAGGTGTGAAGAGCAGGACCCCGATCCCAGAACTTGGGTGCCATTTTCTGTACTGTGCATTTCCCTTGTGAAATGGTTGCTTTTCTTTTTGTTTCCACTTTCTGCCTCCCAACACATTGTCAGAAGAAAGCACGCAGATAAGTGCTCAAGCATTTCCTGAGCTCGTAACTCTGTCTCCTAAGGGAGAGTTAATCTGATCCAGTCAAAAGCTTGAGTACCAAGTGTCAATGTGTTTCTTACATACATACTAAATGAAATTTTGAATGCTTCTTTACTGCACTGAATAAAACACTTAAAGCGTTCCTCTCTCTGCAACTGCCTGGCAGCAGGGACATTTTTACTATAATACTATCATATGTCTAAATATAATAACATTCTACGCTATATTTAGACTGCATATACATGCATATACTGTATACACACAGCATATACTTTAAAACTATTAGTAACTGCTTTCAGCTTTTGGGGGAGCCAAGGAGCTCTCATCAACCCTGAGGTTTGTTTGACTGGTGCAATGGTTTTAAACTTGTGGTCTGTGGATAACTGAAGGATCTTCAAAAAGGGACTATGAGAAAAAAGCAAAAATCTGTAGATTTAAAAATCTCTGCACATCACGGACTGGAAAAATCTTACAGGACGGAAAGCTGCAAGAGGTTGAAATGCATTAGTCAGTGGCCTTGTTTCTGTTACTTTCTAAGTGTTCCTGGACTATTCAATGAAGTGGCATTGGGGCAACTGATATGCATTTATTTTAAAAGATGATTCTTCCCAATTACCCTCCTTCTACTAATCTTTGTCCCAGGGTTGTCACTCCTTTACTTATATTCTGCCTGCCCAATTTCGCCCATCCACTTATGTGGTAGATATTTAGGTTTCCTGTAAGAGAAAAATAAAGACTTGGCTCTTAAGCTAGAGTTGCACAAAGTCTAATCTCCAGTCAACAAATGTTTTCTTCTTCTTTTACTTTGATTTATTTTTTTATCCCAGCCCAGTATATTGTTTCATTGCATGGAGAAAATGTTATCACAGTGGGTTGGTAGAACACCTGTTGTGTAAATCTTGGTGATTTTTATAATGTGAACTCCTGCTGGCAGAGACAGCTGTGTTTCACATTAAACACAGAGTATAAGGTATCCAAGGAGGAAGGAGAAAGGAAAAAAAAAAAAGACTTAGGATAAGAAAACAGTATATCAGTGGCCAGAATCTGTTGTCAAGATTTATAAGTTAAATGAGTTACAGTTGAAGTGGATATTAAAAGAAAACCATTCTATTCCTGGAAGACAAAGTGTGTTTTCTCATAGGAATTCCCAGAGGACTTTTCATTTCTGACAGCAGAGAGAGTAGACAGCTGGTCCACATAAAAATGTACGTGCTAATTAACCTATCCCTTGCATTACACCCAGAGAATATTTAACAAGCAGAGACATTGCTGAGGAATACTGGCAAAATTTGAGGGGCTTGCTTGCACAGTGCCAAATTCTTTTAACTTGCTATGCAAGGTCCTCAGTTTTATTGGTTCAGCAGCAAGTCCTTGGCACAAGGAAGGAACGCAAAGACTGTTGCTTTTATCAGCAGAACTTTGCAAAACTTGGAGTATTTTCTTTCCATTGCAGTTCAGTCTCCTTCTCCTCTACACCACAAATTCCACTGCCTTGTGGCAGGAGCAGGGCCACCAAGTCAGATGGCGGCTGGGCCTCCAGACAGTCCAGTTCTGTGTGAGTTATTCTCCTGAAGGGGGTGCTTATGATGGCAGGACTTCAACCCCTGGCAGTGGTGGCTTGGAGATGAGGGTGTTGGTTCTCTCTGGCAGAAGTGAGATGTAAAGGCTCTCTTCGCCCACATGTTGGTTCATACCTTGCAAGGCCATGGGGCTGCCCCTTACCTGGACTCTCGGTTGGAGATGAAGACGAGACTCCTCAGCCCTGCTAGGTTAAAGTCAGCCCTGCTGAGGAGTAGATATTTTTGGCACCATCCACGGCAGTACGGTGTGAACCCCACGGGGCATCTAAAAATGAGGAACCAAATTTGAATTGAAAGAGTTAACTCAGAACAGGGAGCTGCTGTCAGAAACAAACACATTATAGTAAAAAACAACTCTCTGAGGCAGCAGTGGAAATCCTGTCTATGCACAAAGGGGAATTAGGTCTTCAGGGAACAGCCTTATAAGCAAATTAGAATAATACTGTAGGAAGGGTGATGGTATGAGAGAGGTCAATGTTTGCAACCAGATCAGAGTGGACTTTTTCCTTCACTGTATACTTATTTGTGCTATTACTTAGATCACGTCAAGTTTACTCTAGCATAGTCATATAGTGTTCTCCAAAAGTTTATCCCAAATATTTTAATTCACTTATTTCTCTCATCCGCTTCCCTTTCCTCTTCCATTTCACTATTACAGATGTCAGATCAACAAATAAAGTATGTGGGCAAAACAATGAAACTATTCTCTTGGAAAAAAAAAGAAGAGATTATTTCATTCTCCTGCTATTAACTTTAAAAGAAAAGGCCTTTTGTACCTTTTATGCAAGCGTGATACAATTGCGTACCTCATCTCCTTAACTTCAGAGGAAATGATTCATGAAGGACAATATATGGTTGTAAGGGCTGTGGGTATATCCCGAAATTCCTTTTAGCTAGTAACTGTTTTCAAGTAAGAAACAATAATTCCTGAGGATAATGTGACACAAGTAACCTGGACTGAGCTGCTTCCATTCCCCTTCAGCCTACTCCAAAATCCTGGCTGGGCTGTGAAAGGGTCTGAGAAGTTCTCCGCCTATTTAAATACATAATTTGATTTTTTTGTTACTTTCCACTTTAATTCTTTTTATTATGAGGCTAGGGTAATGAGGGGGAAATGGGAGAAAAAAAGGCCAGGATCAAGTGAGGAAAGAAATTGGGATTTTTTGTTTGAATGTTGACATTTTGCCTCATATGTATTATATGTATTATCTATCCAGAGAAATTAATAAGAAAATAAATAACCGTGATGTAAACTATTATTTTTTGTGCCAGAAACTTTACTACTGCTACTGTAAATATCAACAACAAGAACGTGTATACTGTGGCACTGAAAACATGAATCATGTCTTTCTAATCAGAAGATGCCGTGATTTTTCTCATGCCTTGAATCATTTTCTTTCCAATCATAGCATGGGATGTGGGCTTCTGTGAGTATTTCAGCATCACTCTGCCTTTCATGAAGATGCATTTCATATGAGGAAAACTGGGTTTAGTGCCAGACCTTTCAGGCAGCTTATGAGTAAAAGGACAATAAAATCGTGTTGCGTAAGGCTTCCACCCTTCCAGTCGTGCTCCCCTTCTCCATATGCCTCTTGTCAGTGACTTTTTTCATACCACATGCTTGGCCGTTCTGGCACTGCAGAAGAGCTGACATAGCTCCAGAGGAAGAGAATTTTAAATTAGCACAAAAATGCCCTCCTGGATTCCGTGCTGGTGCCAGCAACAGCTGTACTTTGAGGATACAGCCCTGTGGAGGAGGGACACAGGTCTGATGCCGGGGGAGCTGTGAAGGGCTACCAATGCCGTTCATATAACTGGGGTGAGCATGGCGATGCTGACTGGCACTTGGGCCCTGCTGAGGGCTACGTGGTTCCTGGGCATGAATCACACAGCGCCTTGATAAGGACGGACATTACTCATCAGAATATCATGGACCCCACGCATCAAAAGTATCACGGTTTATTTTGAAAACGTTATCTCATTTCCTTGTACATCAGGCATTAGTCTCAACAATTATCTACTAAAATAGTAAGTTATTTGTTTCTAGGAAGGGTCTTTTGCTACTTGCTGTCCTTCAGCTTGGTTTTACTTTTGTGCGACCACCCAGAGGGTGGGATTGAATTAAATTCAGGGATTCGGTGTGGATTGAATGAAGCCAGTGGGTAGCCAGCCTCTGAATGCAGAGCTGCTCACCCATGTCCAGTGGCAAGAACTTAGCCTGACCCACTGACACATCTGGGTGCTCTCTCCTGCACTCAGCCTTCACTGGGGTTTAGCATTTCTGCCCACGTTTTGTTTGGAGGATGACCTAATTCACCACAGTTAATTTCTTCTCTTATTTCAGATTTCAGTGCTATTCAGGTCATGACCAGTATTCATATTCAGTTTTTAATTAAACATGAGTCTGTGTAATAGATTATAGTTTTGCAAATAATCTCAGGAATAAGGGGCAGGAACAAAACTGACTTTATTCAAGATTAGATTTTGACATCCTTCTGCTGAAAAATAATGAAGCCTTTGAATAGTCCTCTTACCTTCTTTTTATTTATTTCTGTGGATCTTCTTCCAAGGCAAGACTTAGTGCAGCATAATCTGGGCCTTTATGATTCGATATCTTTTGCTGACAAGGAAGATTTGCTGCTCCAATCCTCCAAGAATTTTGAATATTTTATAGCTTGTCTCTGTCCTGATCTCTCCATCTTCCCTTAAAATGTGACTGGAATTTGTCTGCTAGATCACAAATCTACATCTGTCATATTTTTTCTCCCTAGTTCTTGAAGAGGTTGCTGATTGTGTCTGATGCAACTTTCAGAGACAGCCAGTTTTCTGATAACCATTTTAGATCAATATTTAAGCACATAAATATGCTATTGCAGACTAATGAGCTGTTAATGTTTAGCTTAGAGTTATTATCATATTTTAATTTATCTTAGCCTTTTAGCACTCAGGAAAACACTAAATATTTCTATCCATTTGGAAATACTGCATGATTTCCATTGTGTTGAGCATTTGTGAGTCTCATTTAAAAGTGAGTCTAGTATATCTGAGAATATCATAATACTGGGCATGGTCTGTGAGAGAAACACATTATCTTCACTCCTGCCCTGTGTGTGTGTGTGCACCGTGTGCTCTGTGTGTGCTGTGCTCACCTTCCTGGTGAGGGGTAGTGGTACCTGCCTCAGCACCATCCCAAAGGCCAGTGACTGTGCCTCCTGCATACCACTTCCAAAGGCCTCAACTTAAAATTTTACTTTATTTTTACTTTTGTAGTTATTGTGGATGTATTTACCTGTGAGTTTCTGAGCCACTTGCTCTCTCCAAAAAAAACACTCCAAGTGCAGAGTCAGATGGAGGAATAAAGTGCTAAAGGAAGGCTGAAAGAAACAGTCTATTATGCAGTCAGACTAGAAAGACTCAAGTCATATCAGTGTTTTGTAGTATCAGATACTTTGATATATTTACTGCCTCACCATTGTTGTGTTCATCCACATACATTTAAATTTGCCTTGCTTCCAAATTTTGTGGGTGCAACCCCATAATCAAGGGAGAAAAACCCACAGCCTCCACGGAATGCATGTAGAAAAAACTCAAACCATCTTGTAGCAGAAACACAAATTTGGTCCCTCCTGTCCCCTGTCTTTGTGAAGGCACTACGTGACAAAGCCTTTCCTGAAAGGCTCCAGGATGTTACGATGGTACAGTGGAGGTTCAAGTGCCTGAGATCAGACTGCCAGCCAAAGAGGGGAAAGCAGAGGCACATCTGAGTGGGCTGATGGGACATGGACAAGACAAATGGCAGACACCCAGAGGGAAGAATATGAATGCAAGAAGTTGGAACCGAAGACACAGTGAGCTTAGATACCTGCATACAAACACAGACATCTGGAGGGGCCTACTAATATGTATATGGACATAGTCTACTGGAATTTTTACCCATATTTTATCTCACAGTTCATGAAGAAGTATTTATTCTGCTTTTCAAATTCAAATTCTTTGAGAATGATAGAAAATTCTGAAGTCTTGAAATAAAATGCGCTACCATAAAAAAAAGTTTTGGGCCAAGTCACACAGGAAACATATTTTTATATCACCATAAAAACAGCTGAAAAGCTCTAATCTTAAGAGCTGATCTCAAAAATGATGTGTAGATGTTTGAAGAAAAGTGCTGATTCAGTCCTTGAAAGCAGAGAGCTTGCAGGAGAAACTCTTGGCTGTGCTCTGGACTGCTCTATATGTTTGGGAACCTGAATCATCTTCTACTTCTAAGTAAACCTAAATTCCTCCTTCCCTTGATTCCTTATAGGAAGGGGACAAAGCCAAGGAACACCCTATGTTAAGAGCTGGAGAGTAGTGGTGTTAGTGATAGTGTTTCTATTAATCTGTGGAAAGAGCACAAATTCAGGTTAAAATATAATCCATGAAATCAATGGTATTTATCTTTACTCTTCAGATTTAATTTTCAGTCTGTTCTTTGAACTTACTGCCCTATTAACTTCCACGGCAGGGTAGAGGTAGAAGAGAGTTATCTGTCAAAAAGAGTTGATGGAATTATTTTTTGACCCATGTGTCTCAACAGTAAGTTTGCTGTTTTAAATTCACTTCACCTTAAAAAAGGCCATTCTGACCATATTCTTCCAAGGCAGAGTGGTCAGCCTCTCGAGGCAGGATTTGGTTCAGAAAAGGTATATGAAGGAAATTTGTTCTTTTGTGTTTCCCCCCACCCACCCAGCTGAAGAGAATCAGTCATTTTCAGTGTTCCTTGACATGTTTTCACCCCTGCTCTCTCAGATATATCCTGCTTCTTTTCCTCTCCTGCTCTGGTTTCACATCGTGCCCATAGCAGAAGCACTCGGCAGGCTGCAGAGTATTCAGAAGACGTGAGCAGACTTGATGTTTTCTTAGCCCAAAGAGACATATTCACCCTTGACTGAATGCCATTAGCTAATGTGTTATGCACATTAACTTTTGCTATGTTGTACTGGGTACTTGACACAGTCCATGACACCAAATCCTTCTTCTAGAGCTGTAAATGCAAATCAGTGTTCCTGATGGTCACGTTTCTGTGACATTTGTAGAGAGGAACGCGACAGTCTGATTTGTATATCTGCTATTGTAGTTTAAATTTTCCAACACTGTAGCTTGCAGGGCCTGAAAAGGAGGTTTACTGGGAATGTAAGATAACAAGAACATTTTAGAAGTGGCATATAAAGGAATTAATGTAGTTAATTTTATTATATAATTGTATAACTTTTCTACATATGTTTCTGCTATTGTATGCCATACAAAGCTCTGAACTAATTACATTTGCTGTGATCTCGGCAGCAACCATTTTGATCATCGCAGGAAGATGGTATCTGTCAGCTCACAGCCTGCTTTTGCTTATAGGTAGAAACCAGTATTTCAGATTTTTCACCAGTGTAAAAATTAAGTCAGGCTTATGTGAACTGATAAACCATACCATCACTTTGTCTTGGTAACAAAGCAAAGCTGAGATGCAAAGCAGCAGCTGTTGTGTGCTCTTGTGGGGAAATCCAGAGATTTTTTTTTTGCCCATTTTCCTGGTTATGGGAACCCTTCCCTGCTCTGTCACCAGTTACCACTGCCATGCCTTTTCTCTCTAGCCTCTCCCTTCTACTTGATTCTTCTGTCACTGCCATTTCTCTCTCTTTTCAAAGTGAAATAATATTTTTCAAAAATTTTAAGCTGCCAGTATTGTTAGAGGTATTGACCAAGCAGGTTTTTAATCAAGCATGAAAAGGCAAAGTGCGATGTAGAGGATGAAAGCAGGAGGTAGACCCTTTCAGAGCAGAAACATGGCACACCTGTAATTTTTACAGCCCAGGGAAGGGCCAGGCATGGGGGAGCAGGGCACCCCGAGGTGCTGCAGGCTGCTCTGCCCGTAGGTTCCCGCTGGTGACCCTGAGGCACATGACATGCCAGGCCTGCACTGTAGAGGAACTTCTCAGGTCAGCAGGGAGCCCAGCCCCTCTCTCCTACCTCCTGTCTTCACAGGGATACTCTATGTACTGCTGTCACCTCCCAGACAGGCCAGCAAATGAGCCACCCATGGAAAGCTGAAGTGTGCTCACTGCCCTGTGCTGAGAACCAGTTGTGAGTTGCTGAGCACTGCCCTGATTCTGCAGCAGAAACAGGCAGGATTTCACAGATTTTGGCACTTTCCTCAGTGGAAGCAATAGAGCCTGCAATGGAATGCTCACGTTCCAAAAAACTGTGCTCTTGTGCTATGTGCCAGGAGGCTCAGGACTTCAGCTCTGTCCAGGGAAGAAATCCAAAAAGGACAATAGAGATCGCAGCTCCTATCATAAATTCCCTGCAATTTTAAAAGAAGTTCCTAATTTGGAGATTTGTTACTATTTTTCATCTCAGCTCAGAATTAATTTTTATGGGGAAATGTTGGAGTTAAATCCTTTCTATTCATTACTAGATAAGCAATATCAAAAGAGAGAAAGCATGTACCAGGTTGCACAAGCAGGCTGTGTAGCAGGCAGATACGCTTGTATGACAAAGCTGTATCACTCTCTCATGTACACACGCACACAGACATTCATGGACAGAGTCATTCCTAACATTACAGAATGTGTTTGTATGTCAGCTCTTCTATCTTTAATATTTATGTTTGCAATACTGATTTTCTATCCTGCTGTGCAGGATAGAGGTGTCATTATAAGAGCAGCAGCCTTTTGGGCCTGAAGAAGTATTTCCCTATCTTTCTTCTCCTATGATACTCTGTTTTCAAAATAATAACAAACAGATATTTCTTACCTCTTAAACCTACTGTTTGTTTTTTACTGCAAATAGGTAACTTGCAGGGAACAAAGCTGGGACTCTATATGCTCCTCCAGACTGCAATAATTTCTTTATAATTAAAAAAAATCATTCCCTTGCTGTTTCTCTTCTTCAGGATAATTATTTAATGTAAATGAGTCTTTCTTGCACAGACACTGCCTCTCTTTCTCAGGCTTTTCATCTTTGCCAGGGCTGATTAAAAAGCCTGACTATGACTGAGCGCTCAGCTCATGTTTGGGAATAAAACTGAAATCTAATGTTGCAATTGCAGCAGCATAAAGGGCTTCTTTGTGCTCCTCTGCACATGTTTGAATGCTGAAACCTGGCTGCCCTGGAGGTTCACCCCCTCGTGGGTCAGGAGGCCAGGATGTGCCCCTTTCCTGTGGCAGACTTGCTGTTGGGTGCGAGCCCTTCCCCACAGCACTGAGAGGGAAACCTGGTCCAGCCTGAAGCATCCACCTGGGCCCACTGATACCTGTCTTCTGTAGTTTTGACACTTGAATAAAAGGCTGGAGGAGCTGTTACCTCCCTAATTGTAAGATTTGGCTTATTTGTTCTCTTTCTCTTGATAGCAGATTGGTGTTACAAGGGCAACTGGAGAGCTACCCTCAGGCTACTTTTGGTAGACACAGTTTCCAGTTTAAGCACATTTAAAACAGATTGTGTAGCGGTGGTTGTTAAATAGCAGAGCACAGTTTCACAAAACCCATCTCTACCTTCTCCCCATGTTTCTTCCTGCGTGTTATCCTCACTCTCTCAGTTCCTCCAGGTTGCCTGTCTTGTAGGCAAGGAGCTTTCTAATTCCCATCCTCCTTCCACAGATCTATTGGATTTCCTGCTGATTGCAGCAATACTGCCAGGAGCTTGTGAGAGCTGGCTCCCTTGCCTGCCTCTGTCTCCATTTTGAACCTTTCCATATGGGACGGTGCCCATGGGGAATCAGATCACCATGACCATGGATGGAGAAGAGATGTAAAGGACAATTAAGGCATGAGGATTCCTCCGCATCAAGATCCCACAGATTTGGAGTATAACCCTCCATGCCACTGTCCTTCAGATAGCTCATCACTGGGTAGTTAGATGTCAAATTAGTATATTAACAAAGGGCTTTGCCCTGCTCTCATGAGGAGAGAGTCCTGATGATGCCAGTAGGAGAAGGGTAGACCTTAGTGATATTTACTGAATCCTCACAGAATAGTTTGTGTTGGAAGGGACATTAAAGACTATCTAATTCCAATCACCCTGCCAAGAACAAGACAAGAACACCTTCCACTAGACCACGTTGCTCAAAGTCCTGTTCTACCTGGTCTTGAACCCTTCCAGGAATGGGACATCTTTTCAGTTTAAGGCCATCTTGCTTGTCCTCTCACTACATGCTCTTACAAAAAGTCCCTCTTCAGCTCTCTTGTAGCCCCCTTCAGGTACTGGAGGGTGCTATAAGATCTCCCCAAAGCCTTCTCTTCTCCAGGCTGAACAACCCCAAATCTCTTAGTCTATCTTCACAGGAGAGGTGCTCCAGCCCGCTGATCATCAAATCAAATTATCAAATCTGATCATCATGTTGTGAGACCCAGAGTGGCAGGAATGCAGAGGCAGAGAGGCAAAGGGACTTTGCCCTTGATACAACTGGAGTCAAGCCTGGGTTTATATTTTGGGATGTTTTGTTTAAAGCAGGATTGTAGTGTTACTAGGTGACTTGTCTCATTCACCCTGATGTCCTCATCAAATGCCAAGCTTCCTATGGACACATGTGAATTGTTGTCTGTATAGACACATCTAACAGCATATATCAACCTCATGTGGGAAAGCAGCCCTTTAAAAAAAAAAAAAAGAAAAAAGAAAAAAAAGTATTTCCATTTCTCAACGCTCATATAGCTGTTACTGTATAGTGTGATTTCTACTTCTAGATTTTGCAAGCAAAATAAAAACAAACACACAAAGCTTTTCTTTTTTTTTTCCAGATTTCCTTGTCACAAAACTTTCTCATTAGGAAATAGAGAGATTTTAATTGTCCTGTGCCAGAGGATGACCTCTAAGAGGGGCTGTAACTGGAGATCTCTTCTGTGAACAAATGGATGCATTTGGGGAACATGAACTGTCCTTGTGTCAGGACACTTTTACCATGGAGATGAAATTTCTGATATTATTTAATTTATTATGTGGCATACATGAGTAATTCAGTAAGCATTTGAACAAAAATTAATTGTGCAGGGATCATTTGTAACCCAGTTAATCTTTGTAAGTCTCTCATGTTTTACGTAGCCTATACTCAGGATGAATCCTGATTTGAATAAATGAAGGTGTAACTACATTAATTACTTCAAATTAGGCCACAGATATTAAGTAATTAGTTAGTATGATAGTTCAAATTCCAAGGCCTTTAAGAATTATGGAGATTGGAAAGGACTTTAGTCACATTTAGCCATGTGTTAAGTACTCAAAGAATAAAGCTCACTCTTTGTAATGTTGCTAGGAACATTTCTCAAATAATTAGGGTATAGGCAGACAAAGGAATGGGAACCACCCCAGTACCACTGTAGGATCATCAGCTGAAAAATGCAATCTTTGCAAAACCTTTGCTAAAATGTTAAGTGATCTTAAAGGTACCTAAAATCAAGGTCTTCAGTGGAGTGCCTGCATGGATGTGTGCCAGTAGTGACATGTCCCTAGCCAGCTGGACCCAAGCCAGCTCTGACCCAGCTGTACTAGTGTGATCCTGCACTGGAGCTGCTGAGGCTTCTCGTGTCCTTGTGTAACAACAGCTGATGTTGGTCCCTGGAGCAGGTGGAGCCAAGGGCTATCCCTTGCTGGGCCACGGTACTGCTAGGAGGTCTGACCTGCACTGTCCTGAGCTGGCTTTTCTGAGGTTCATCCAACTTCTCCAGCTAAGTATTCAATGAAGATCCTTCTTACTGATTAGGCTTATGATGTTGCTTGGCCAAAAGGACATCATCAAGTTAAGGAATATATTGGTCTTTCTGTAAAACATACTGTACCCATTTGAATTCTTGCTGTTTCTCTTTATCCCTGGGCTTCTCAGCTGTGTTCTATTTCATCAGTGAGTATGTGTGACATGCAGTTGACTCCTGACTGGCAAGGTGTAGGCTGTATATGCCAACATCGCTAGTGACATATTGGAGACCTGCTTTTTATAGATATTCCCTAAGAGTTTCATATAACATGAGTGTCTAATGAACATCCCTGTCAGAAAGCAAATTCACCAAACACTTGGGGAAGAGGAGACAAAAGGAGACATAACAGCAAAAATTATTTCAGCTGCTTGCCTGAGTGAAGAATTTTGCATGTTAAAACATCATGTATTTTAATTATCTGCCTGGCATTTGGTCTCTTTTCAGGGGATGACTACAATTGTAGGCACACTAGCAGATGGGGATTAACTCATTCTGTACACAGAAGACAGCGTCACCTTCTTGCACCTAGGCTGTCATGCTGTGAACAGTCAGCGTCCAATTTCTCAAGCTGGTAGACAAGTCAATATGCACATATGCTATTGAGTGAGTTTCCAAAGCACCTTGGTAGGCTCACTGTCTGAATCCTCTTGGATTCAGTAGGAGAAAAATCATATGTTTGTAAAAGGACTTGCATATCTGTGACTGTCTTTGCAAGGGAACAATCTTCATTATACAGTGGTTCTCACTTTACATAATCAAGTTATTTTCTATCTTAGTTTCTGCCTTGCCTCATCACCCTCCCAGACCCATCTGCCCAGAGCTCTTGCTTCACAGGAAGGGATAGGGGGAGAGTGTTTTCCCAAGTGTCTCTCTATGAGTATTCTACCTCCAAGGCCAAAAGCTAGGGGTTACCACATCTTTTGTCATTGCTTTCTGAAGCAGCAGGGGTTTTTTATTAGCCATTTGATTATGCATTTAATTGCCTTAGATATACTTCTATTAACAGACAAAACATGCTGTGGAAACTGTGCTAGGAACATTGCTGAAAAATTAATTTTATTACATTATCGTCCCCTTTATCTTTCTAAGATTCTTTAGATCATCCTGGGTTCAACAAGACTGCTTATTGTGCTCTCTCTTTACAGAGAAAATGAAGATGTGGCCCTCCATGCCACATGCCCCATCTTCAAAAGGGTGGTGTTGCTGTGGCTCAGTGACTAATGAGGTGTTGCATGTAAGAAAGCTGCAGGAACCATCTGTTGCTTTTTAGCATCTTCTCAGGTAGCTACGTAGTGTCTGCTTAGGATCTCATTTTCAGACGTTAAACTTTTCTCCTAGGTAATGTGTGAGCATTTGCTCTTAACCTCAGTCAGTGAAGTCCCCCATAGAGCTTGTCATTGCCTTGCTAAATGGAGGAATACATCAGTAAGGTCTTTGAGAGTCTGGCAGGAGTCTTACTAACAATGAAACTTCAAGGAAAATATCACATTTTTCCATATCTTTAAGACCTTAATTACCTAGCTATGGGTATTTTTCAGGTATCTTCTTCAATCTCAGTGACACAAATGCTTAATACAGTGGAGCTTCCTAAGTTTTAAGAAGGCTTACAGTATTTCAAGATCATTTTTTATCTATGGAGGATGGTGCTTGGCAAATAGGATAGCTGCTGTACATCTTCATATGTAGGGTGTGTCTGGCAGTCCTCCTCATCCTTCATCTTTCCTTGATACTTGGAAATAAGATACTGACACTTTTTTTTTTTCCAAATATATGAGTTGTATTGCTTAGAGCAATGAAAAAAAAATGCACTCTTTATTGTGATTTCTAAAAGCACTGCTCTTTTCTTTCCATTGCAGTATATTTTTTTTTCTGTTTGGTTGACTGTTTCTATAAAGCACAATTGATCAAATGAAAGCTGTTGGAAATGAGCCTGCTTGATTAATTAGTTAGCCACTTCCTAGCAATGTTTTTAATCTTACATAGTCAGTCAGCGGCAGAACAGATTGTGGAGTAACTTAAGATATGTAATTATAGTCTGCATAGATTGTGTTTCTTCAAACAGGTTCCTATTCAAAATTGAAGATATGTCACAAGTGATCAGGTTTTAATCCTTCTACACTGTGGCGTCATAAATAGACTGTTAGTATACAGTTATTACAGCATCTGAGAATGCTTCACAACATCAATTTTATTATTATTTAGGTGGCTCTCTAGAAAGAACCCTTCCAGCAGTAATATTGATGCATCCATCAGCTCTGATTGATTCCTTCTCAGCTGACAAAACTGAGGTTTAATTGCTAGTAGCCCCAGATGCAGTCAGGACACTGCAAATGTTCCCAACATAGTTAATTTGAGCTGAATACTTCGTGATGGATGTTTAGCAGAGATTCTGATGTGGTCTCACTTTGTGCTGTCGTAGTTCGAGAGAGCGAAAAAGGACATTTTTAATGCATGTTATTGTATCTTCTGAAGAAGTGGCAGCCCTTCTCTGTTCAAATGGCCTTTCACTTACACCCCATCTTCCATTTCCCTCACAAAACCTGAGCTGTGTAAATGCATTCATAACAGTGCATGCCTCTGTCACTTTTTAGTTCTCTGTTACTATCCAGTACAATCCACCAAGACTTGTGGTTCTGCATCTCATTCCTGAACCCTGTGCTGGCAGCTCAAATATTGAGGAAGGTGTGGAAATGTCTCCATTCACTCTTCAGACAAACTTCAGAGAATTATACAGGTGAGCAAGTTCTCTTTATGATGCCTGGGTGATGGGAAAGGAGAAGCATGCTATCCTTTCCTCTGAGGCGAGGTTAGCATTTACAGTGGAAGATGCCATTTACTTATGAGGAGAGCACAGAGCAGATCAACCTTTATTAAGACTGATGTGTAGGAGGGAGTGCTTGGCAGGGCAGAGCTAGCTGAAAATAGTTTTGTGTCCTCCAACTAGCTTCAGGTGCACAAAGCCAGTCTGCTGTACTTCTGCAGATATTGTGTGTTGAACAGCTGGACCTCAGCCTCTACAAGGAGTGTGCTTTTCTGAGCTTTGAATCTGGCTCCACAATGCCAAGTTCAGACTTTCTCCTGCTTTCTCACCTTTTCTTTGACAGCCCTACAGACAGGATTCCTCAAAGTATGCTGCCTATCAAGAAAACAAACATCCCCTCATTCAGACGCTGTCTTTACTGCAAAGTTTATGATGTGTCTTCCCATCACGACAAGGATTTACCAGGGAAAGAAAGTTAGTGAGCTAAAAATTTACAGTTGTTTCTCCTCAGTCCTGTTAGCAACCCTGGTGTTGGTTGGCATACCTGCCTTTTCTGGTGAGTGATAGTCACCTGGTGGTGCACCCCAAGAACAGAAACACCTGCTTCTGCTCCAGGCAACAGGCTCTGATGCACTAGAGAACACAGAAATAATTTATGTCCATATAAATGGAATTATGCACTTAAAAATTTATCAAAATAAGTAGGTGCTTTTTATTTAAAAAATACATTGTAGAGAAATGCCTAATTAATTTGGGAAATCCTGCAGCTTGCACATGTAGACACATTAAGATGATCATTTTCCTTTCTGGCCATATAATCTAAGAGTGAGTTTTTCCTACATTACACTACCCTTTCTTGATTATGCAGCTTTTTCAGAAAAGTCCTATTCTTTTCCTTTTTTTTTTTTTTTTCCTCATGTAAATAGAACTGGACAAAGATGGCTTTTGATTTATACACAGATCAATACTCCCTTCTGATTGAACTCAGCACTGTGCTGCTGTAATTAAATTCATTAATTCTGTGTAGGTGTAAGACAGGAAGCAATTATCACTCACAGTCATGAATGAATATAAAAGAAATCTCACTTTTCTTTGGAACCGTAACATTAATGACATATTCTATCTAATGTCAGCCTCTTTCATGTGGCTTCTGCTAACTGCACTGTTGTTTAGCTGAGGAAAAAGTAATAGCAGATAGCTGTGATTAAAGAACATCTGCTTGAATTTAGGGTGATGCAGTGTTTAGAGCTTTGTCTTACTGAAGAAAGCCAATGTTTTTAGTTTGTATCAAAACAGGTTTTGGTTCAAGCATTTTATTTTCTGTTCAGGTGAAAGTTAATTATGGCTGTAATTCATTCCTTAGTGATTCTCTGCAGTGGCAGGTGTTGCAGGAGCATTTTAAGGAAAGTGTCATCAAGGCAGTTTCACAGGGAAAAGGTGTAAGTAAGGATGATCTGAATCATTTTAATTACCAGCACTCAGTCACCAGTGGGCTCTGGGGGGGTTATCATTGTGGCACAGGCATCATTACTGGGAAAAAGCTGTTGTCTAAACTCTAATATTTGATGTCTGACATTGAAATGCAGCAGTCACCAGGAGGCAATTGTGTGAGCTCAGCTGAAGTGTTAACTTTGTCCCCAGGGTGTATCCACTCACAAGCACTATCCCTACCTCTGCTCAGCCACAGCTATTCACTTAACAAGGACTAGCAAAGACCAGCTTGAGGACTAGGAAAAGTGCTGACTGCTGAAAGAATCAAGAGCCACCAGGGGAGGTTTGGGAGAGCATTATTCCCTTTGAACTCCTGTCTGGAAAACAGGGGAGAAAACTGGGTTATGCAGGCACATGGTATCAGCCCTCAAGCTACAGAGGGTTTGTACATGCTTCAGGGAGTTTTTTGAATCGCAAAGTCAGGATCCCAGTGTTTCAGGGACCAGGGCTCACCTATTACTGCTGAAGTACTGGTGTAAGTCAGGTCAGCTTACTTGTCACAGTCCCAGAGCTGTGCCGGGCCAGCGAATAAAACACTTTAGGCATCAGTGAGAGATCCCTCTGGGTTTGAGGGCTGCCAGAGTTCATTGAACTCATTTGCCTCTTCTCTTGTTTTGTAAGGTGCTTTTACAATGAAATTTTATCACAGACTTTGTATCACATCACACTTACTGTATCATAGACTGAAGAGGATCTATTTATGGCTGTTCACTGCTTCCACCTCTTAGAGGGCCACTTCCAAGTAGCTTTAAAGCCAATGTGCCTGAAGTGGGTTTTTTTTCTTAATGATAGTAATTAACCTCTGAATTGCCACTTTCACCCCTGGTTATTCCTTTCTACCAATACATTTTTGTGTGTGTGCAAATGACTATAGAAAATGGAAACCTGCTAATCCATGTACTTGCACTTACTGCATAGCTCATTTAGGGTGCACGGCAAAGTTACATGCGTGCCCTAAGGATACATTAACTTTCTTCCCACTTAAACTGATATTTTTGCATTATAATCCCAATTCCACGTTTAGGTGTCTAAGCAGATTATCAAAACATTTATTGTAGTCTATTGTAATAAGAACTATAATGTTCACAGATTTCACTAAAAGAACACTGTTGAAAAGCTGATAATTTATTTAGGACTTAAAAAAAGGCTCAGAAGGTTAACTTCTCCCCCTTTTATCAAGTAATATCTGGGAAGGGAGGGCTGATCCCTGTAGCAGGTACTTTAATGTATTCAGCAGAGATGTATATAACATCTCTGCACCTAAGGGACAGCTATAACCTACCCTAAAGTCAATCAGTGACAGCCTGAGCCTCAGAAGTCACCAGTACTGCAGCTCTCACCGGAGTGCCCCATTGTAAGTACACGTTCAGCTCAGGTGTGTCCACGTGCGAGTGCTGACATTGCTGTTAAATTCTACAAAACACACGATATGAAGCTCGTGATCTGATGCTGGTAGAAGGGTCTGCAGCTGACACCTGCGCTAACATAAAGCTCCTTCAAACAAAGTTAAGAAGCTGAATTGTCTTGAGAACAGACAAGTGAAAATGGTGAGTTCACAATGACTTGGTGCTTGGCATCCTGCAGCAAGACTGAGAGTGCTGCCAGTGTGCCCTGAAGACAAGACTAGAATAACTGTGATTTTCAGCTTTCCTAAGATCCAGAGGACCTGAGCTGGCCTTGGGATATGACAAGAGGTAATGGTTTTAAACTAAAAGAGGGTCGATTTAGATTAGATATAAGGAAGAGGTTTTTTTACAATGAGGAATAAGAACCTGTAACAGGTTGCCCAGAGAGGTGGTAGATGCTTCATCCCTGGAAACATCCAAGGTCAAGTTGGATGGGGCTCTAAGTAACCTGGTATAATTGAAAATGTCCCTGCTTACTGCGTAGGGAGTTGCACTAGATGGCCTTTAGGGGTCCCTTCCAATATAATCTATGGGGTCCTATGATTTTATGGGGACATTAAACCATGGAGAGTGATGAAGAGGAATTCTTTGGTCTTCCAGCAGATTCACAGTGGCTGGTCTCATTGGCACTGCTGAGATAAATAAAATGCTGCTGAATCCAGATTAGTCAGGCTGTGGCCGTAATAGAACACCTAGGGTCTGTGCTGCTTTCACTGGGTTTGAGTGTAGCAGAAGCCATGGCTGGGAACTGCTGTGAGCATATGCTGAGAGACACTTACACATTGCTGTGGATTCCAAAATAACCAGCACCTTTTTTTTTTTTTTTTTTTTTTAAACTCCACTATTACAGAGCAGGTAGAAACATTAAAAAAAAATAAATACACAAGAAGATAGGATGTCATTCTCCTTGGTCCCTCCTTCAGCTGGCTAGGCTACTTGGCTTTTTATATTTTGGCTTTACACTGATGCTGGGAATGTACATTCCTTAGGGTTTCAAACAGCTGGATTCTGTATCTGAGAGTGCAGTCTCCGCAAGTTCAATCCAAATTTATGCACAATTTACATAAACATAAATAAATAAATAAATAAATACAAAGGCTTTTAAGCACATCCCATCATTTCCCATCCCTTCTCATTGGAGGGTGTTTCCGGGTATCCCCAGATTAACTACTAAAAGGCCAGAAAAGCTTGAATGCTACAGTGTTTGATTTTTGGGAAAGATCCCAACAGCTGGACTCTTCTCTGTGGGATACTGTGCCTGGCTTTGGAAAAAGCCCCTGGCATTAGGATCCAAAGGGGGCCAGGCAGTAATGTGTGGGTGTGAGATGTGCATATGCAAAAGCACAGAGGGATATGTCAGCTTAGGAATGCACAGCCTAATAACCAGGGGTGCTGGTGGGGTTTTTGCTTCTGTCTTGTGGGAAGGAGGAGGAGAAAGGACATATTTCTCTCCCTCACCCCTAGTTGTTGCCTTTCATCATTCATTGCAATCTCGAGCTTCCTGTATTTGAGTAAATAATGTTATCATCTGTTTCCAGAAATGGTTTGGGACAAATTCTTCTTAGAAGTCCTTCCCACGCAGTTATATTTTGGTGTCCTTTATTTCCCAGGCAGGCAGTGAGACCTCATAGTTGGGCTATATCAGTTTCCCCTCCCCACCCATCAGCTGTCTACTGCCCTGAGATAGGACCACCAAACATGATGTGTCGTAACTGCGGAATAACCGTCAGCAGTGTTTGCTGTGCCACGGTGAGGAGGATGCGGGTTTTCACTGACAAAGCAGGCTTTGAAAATTGAAAACAACAGCTAAAATTTATTTAGCATTTATTAGCATAAAAGCCCTCAGAATGTGTTTGTAAGTTGGCTTTCTGAGATATATGGACAGTCATTCACATGACAAGAGCCTGATGATTTTGCATGACGCTGCATGTGAAACCGTAACTCACTCAAGCTGTTTTGCTCTGATGAGAGGCTGCTGTCTCTGGAGGGCAAGTCTCCTCCCATCTTTCTAAACACAGGTGCCTTACAAAAGTCTGGCTTGGCGTCTGCAAAGCCTGGCTGACCACGGCAAGAGCCTAAACTCCATCCTGAAGGGCATAATTGTAGTAAAAAGAATTGCTGTGAGTCGAGCGAATGATTCACCTGGCTTTACCTGCAGTTGTTGCCCTGGGGAACAAGGCTGACTGCCTCCTTGGGCAGACTATGGCACAGGAGTCAGAGCCACCTCATCCACTCTTGCAATATGAAAGATAGGCATCAGTTCTGGCCAGGGCAGGTATGAAATAAGCTAATGTCAGACGCCAAAGAACAACTTCTCTTTACAGTTGTTATAATGGGCCATCAGTCAACACGCCACTCACACCTCTCCTACTTCTAGCTGCTGGTCTTTGATCCACCCTCACAGGCATCACATTCACCTTTCAGAATCACAGAATCATAGAATTGTTTAGGCTGAAAAAACCCGCTAACATTATGAGTCCGACCAGTAACCCAACACTGCCAAGTCCACCACTATATCATGTCCCCAGGTACCACAACTGTATGTCTTTTAAACATCTTCGAGGGTAGTGACTCAACCACTTCCCTGAGCAGCCTGTTCCAATGCCTTTTCCAAGGCTATTTCCTCTTGTCCTATTCCTTGTTACTTAGGAGAAGAGACTGACCCCACCCTTGCTACAACTTCCTTTCCTCCTGGGTGTTTCCTCTTTATTATAGCCATGAGGAGACATGCTTGGTTTTGTAATGATGAGTTACAGACATGGGCCATGGATGAGCAAAGCTCCATGGTTGAGAGTGTAGGGCAGAGGACCATGAGATTGCACACTTCACACTCATCCTCCTTTGGAAGTCATGAAAAGTTGTGTATGGAGAGCTGGCCTTGGCTGCTTTGGCTGTAAGAGTCTATGGAAGCTCCTGTTAACATTGAACTCTGTAATATGTCCTTAATGACCATAATTATAATAATTAACAAGATTACAGATGGTCTTAGGCTCGTATCTGCACAAATTGCAGGCGCATTGGGGATAACTAAAACACTTAGACCACGTGAGCACAGGACACCTTGGACAGTCAGGCTGTGAATAAGCACAGCAGTGAGAGGGAGAAGAGCCTTCAAGAGAAACAATATTATGATTTTTTTTTTTTCTAAAAATTAACCTAAAAGGGTAGTGGAGCTGGTGCTGTGAGCGTGGCTTAGGAAGGGCTCTCAAGCTTGTTTTGTGGTAGGATGTTTTACCACATAAAAAAGGAACAGCTTTTGTGGTGTACAGGGCTGTGTTTCTTAGCCAGCAGGTCAGAATAGAAGAAGGAAGGCTTAGATAAGGGACACCTCTGCAGACTTGAATCTCTGCTTTTGATGAGGATTTTGCCTCAACTGGCCATGTTTCAGATCTCCAATAAAAGAATCCTCTGGTCTCATCCAGATGGCAGGCTCAGGTTCTGCAGCTACAGCCTCCCAAGATGTTTCAGTGTCAAGCTGTGCAAGGTGTGTGGGAATAACTACAAACAAAAGTAACTTGCTCTTATTTTCCCTCCTTCCTGCCTGCTTGCAATTTTGATTGGATAGCAGTGCTTAGAGAAATCAACTCAGCCTCTGTGAGTGATGGTAAGCTTCAGAATAGGGCATAAAACCAGCTGATATTTTAAGACAGATGATTAAAATAGACATCTGCAGGGCTCAAAGAGTACAGCTGCTTAATGCAGCTTTGAGAGTTGAATCAGCAGATTCAGGTACAGCCGCTGCATTTCAACTCCCTGTGTAATTTTGATGCACATGTGGTAATGTACATTGGGATGGTGTCCTGGGCCTCATGTAAATTACACTGCTGATTACCAGATACCTGGTGCCGTGAGAGAGGGGTCTGTCATGCTTTATTTTCATGTGTGAGAGGAGTCAAGGACATGTGTGTACATCCAAAAGTATCCTTCCTCTGTCCCTTCAGTCCCCTACAAAGGAGACAGCTACTCTGCCATGGTGGAAGAGTTTGAATCTTACTAAACTGTGTTTTCAAGAGAGGAAGAATGCAAAGATTTGAAACCAGATGGGAAATGTTAAGGGGAAGAAGCATATGACGGGGTGTTGTTAGCCATGAAGGCTCCTTTCACATATGGAGATTTTTGCACCATGAAAGAAGATCTAAAGAGAGACAAATCCCATGGATTGTCCCATGACTCCTGACGGAAGATTCAGAGCACTGGAGTGGGTTCATACTGGGGGCATGCCAGATACCCACCAAAGCCACTTTATCACTTCCCTCTGCAACTGGACAGAGGAGAGAAAATATAACGAAGGGTTCGTGTTTGTGATAAGGACTGAGAGAGATCACTCACTGATTACTGTCACAGGCAAAACAGACTCAGAGTGGGGAATATTACCTAATTTGTTAATTAATTTATTACTAGCAGAATCAGAGCAGGACAATGAGAAGTAAAATAAGTCTTAAAAACATCTTCCCCCCACCCTTTCCTCCTTCCCAAGTTCTACCTCCTCCCCTTCCAGTGGCTCAGGGAGATAGGGAATTGGAGTTATGGTCAGTTCTTACAGGTTGTTTCTGCCACTGCTCAGAGAAAGGAGTCCTTCCCCTGCTCCAGCACAGAGTCCCTCCCATGGGAGTCAGTCCTCCACAAACGTCTCCAATGTGAGTCCATCCCGCAGGCAACAGTTCTGCCCAACTGCTACAATGTGGGTCACTTTTCCATGGGGAGCAGTCCTTCAGGCACAGACTGCTCCAGCATGGGACCCCACAGGACCACAAGTCCTACCCAGGAACCTGCTTCAGTGTGTGCTTCTCTCTCCACAGATCAGCAGGACCCTGCCAGGACCTTGCTCCAACGTGGGCCTCCCATGGGGTCACAGCCTCCTTCAGGCATCCACCTGCTGTGGTGTGAGTCTCTTCTATGGGCTGCAGGTGGATCTCTGCATTCCCAGTAACCTCCATGGGCTGCAGGGGCAAAGCTGCTCCACCATGGTTTGCACCACGGGCTGCAGGGGAACCTCTGTCCAGTGCCTGGAGTACCTCCTGCCATTCCTTCTCCACAGCCCTGGAGTCTGCAGTGTTGTTCATATGTTCTCACTCCGCTCTTTTCTGGCTGCAATTTTCATCTGCACAATCACTTTTTCCTTCTTAAATATGTTATCACAGAGGTCTTACAATCATTCCTGATTGGCTCGGCCTTGGCCAGAGGCAGGTCTGTCCTGGAGCTGTCTGGCACTGGCTCTACCAAACAAGGGGGTAACTTCCAGCACCTTCTTACAGAAGCCACCTCTGTAGCCCTGCCACCCACTACCAAAACCTGGGCACACAAACCCAATACACCTGAGAGCACTCACGTTGGGGATGTGGTGTAGCACTCTGCAGAAGTGCTGTGCTTCCATCCCTTTGCTCGTTGTTCTGCCCTCACTGCTTGCACTGGCAAGTGAAAGGGGGTTTTAATACACAGTAATGTGAATTCCTAACTCTCTTTTTCCATCCTTATCAAATTCAGCAAGAAGATTGCCTCCCTAATCCATTATCTGTGAGGAAGTCTCCCCACTGAGAGCCTCATGCATTGTGAGAAGGTAAATTATGCTACCATAAAGAACTATCTTGATAAGCTGGCTCAAAGAAGCCATGTGTGTGTGCTTTGTAAACCATGCTATTAGCCTTCCTTTTAAAGTGGAGCTGACTCCCTGGGGTTGGTCCTGTCTAAAATAGGGGGTTATTCAATACACTGGAAAGTTATTGTCCCATAATTAAAGTAATTTCAGGGTGTACAGTTCCTGACCTCTGCCTGGACACTTGAGGGCTGTGGGCTGGCTGAATAATTTGAGCTGCCTCTCTGTGTTGGAGCATGCAAATCTGTCTGCTAAGGCAACACAGATTCATGCTGTCCCACTGCATTATGTCTGCTCAGGACAAACCTTGCTAACTGGATTTTGCCAAGCAAGGTTGTTTCTGCATTGTCCCCTACCTCTTCTGCTTCAGCTAGCTCCAGAGGTTGGCTAAATAGCAATGCATTTATTTCTTTAATAAAGGAAGAGAGGTAGTGCAAGAAGCTGCTAGCAGGAGTGCAGCAGCTCTAGGATCATTCACCAGGCAGCTACAGATGGCTGCAACTCCTATGGACACAGCTGAAACCATTTTTAACCATCTACAATGGGTGTTGCTTGCAACATGGCCACAGCAGCTGCAGAATCAGAGCTGGAGGAATATGTACACAACACAGTTGTTATCAAGAATCAGAGCTTTTTTTTCCTTCTTTTTCCTCCTGATAGAAAAAGCCATGTATTAGTGACCACTAGAAAGTTCCTGGGCTTGGTAGTCAAAAGTTAAGCCCAGAATGTCTGTTGCCAAAGGTGCTTTTTGTTTCCTCAAGGGCACCACAGTTCCTTGTCGACATTCTGGGTTATATTCTGGCATCTATTTAATCTTCAGGCCTGCTAAAAATTGGGGGAAATTGGGAGTTTCCTCCTAAAACAGTCTGGACTTTGCAACTAGACCATCTAATGTCAGCTGTATTTGCTTTGGTTTGGAGACCTCTGCCCACTGGGTGACTGCTTCCATGGTTTGCTGCTCCTTTGGATATAAATGCTTGGGGCAGGGACACCAGCCCCCTGCAGGGTGGGGGAAGACTGGTGAGCATCAGTGTGCTATTGGGTGCAGCAAGAAGAGCATCAGTGGGTAGGAAAGCCAGAGGCCCTGGCTTAGCAGAAGCACTTTCCCATCTTTCTGTCACCTTTTGAAGGTTAACATTTGATATTCTATCTTGTACCTTCATTTTCTCTGCCTTATTTTTGAACTCTTTCTGTTTTCTCTTTAGGAACAGGTTTTCTGTTAGAGCTTCAGCTAGGTGGGCTTCAAGGCACTGTGGAACTCTGCTGTAGCAAATTCCCATTTTTCCTCCCACTCTTTTATTACTTAGCATCTCTTGCGTCTAGCCCAGTGAGTATTAACTAGGAATCTTGATATAATTGTTCCTATTTCTGTAAACAATTTTGAACAAAAAGGAATGGTATCTAGTGTTGCAGTTTTATAAGAGCATGGATTTCTAAATATTTACTAAATTAACAAACTAACCAAAAAAGAAAAAAAAACCTCCCCAAGAGAGACAGGCTGGCAGCAATATCAGCTAATGCTAAGTGTTTTGCTGGAACAAATGCACTCCGTGCCCTTGGGGATAATTAGTATCTGCAACAGGATCTGACAAATGCAATGGTGACATCAGAGGAACCCCAGTTTATATCACTTAGTGCCAAAAACACCAACTCAGTGACGAGACTTGGATCGTACTCCTGCAGAAATGCCTGGTAAGGTCTTGTTGCAGAGAGCTCTCTAATGCTAACATAAATGTTAATTGAAGTTACTTCATGCCTCCAAAATTCACCCTTCTTTTCAGTGTGTAGACAGTACCTGCTTGGCATTGTTGAGCTGCGAAGGCAAAGGAAGCCACAGCGTAGAGTGGGAGGTCTCCCAGCCCTGGCTGATAGAGCCCTGCAGTAACAATCAGCTCACAGTTTCCTTTCTCTGGAATCCTTACCTTTTTCTAAATTATTACCTTCTACACCTGAGATTTTGTGTAAAATTGAAAAGGGAGTGAGCCCACAATGACTGAAATCACAATAGCGAAAGAAATTCCCAGGAGTGAAAGCGAAAAATGAAATAACGATAACTCAAGCCTGGAACAAAAGTCGATTTTATAGCGATCCAAAGGGAGACACAGTGACACAATTTGACTGAGGTGGAGTAATTAAGCAGCATGGATGGAAACTCCAGTGAAAAGCTAATGGTACCCACACACTATGCACCCACTCCCTTCCTTCTCCATGATTCCCTGGAGGGAAAATCAAGCTTGGCCCCATCCCAGGGTTGCCCAGTGGAAGTTAAGGCTAAGGGTCATGGCTCATGGTGCTGCTCCTGAATGTTTCTTGGTTTCTGTTGTACTGTGGCGTTGGGGCAGGGGAGGAAGGAGCTCACTCCTTCATTACAAATGATTTAGAAGACACCTGATCTTGGGACTTACTGCTCGAGGAAGAAAAGGTTCAGTGGGAACTTTTGGACCATGAAGGGAACTCTGTGTCAGCCCACTCCCATCAGTGAGTGATGACATCTATTTCGTAATACTAGTATTACATGGAATTGTGACATACTGGGAAAAATCTGGCTATGATCTGCCACTTACAGAGCATTCAGCATTAGAATTTATTATGTCCCTGTTGTCTCTACTTAGCTGCAGTTATCACAATTAATTAAATAAATAAATAGATCCAGGAGCAAAATCCTGCTTTACAAACGTCCTGGGAGCTGTAGGAGGAACAGTCATGTTGTCTGAGCTTTGGTGGCCATCAGGGGGGAAACTGGATCATGTCAAGATATTACAATAGGCTGAACTGTGCAATTTTGCAGGATCCTTTGATCCTTGGATCCATCTTATGCCCTGGCTCCTGCCCTGCTCTGGTACTAGGCTGCCTGGGGCTTATGAGACTTGGTTCCTTGAGTTTGTGAGGAAGGGCTGACGGCTTTGTAGATCACCTGGACAGTGACCTTGGTGAAGTATTGTTTTAGTAGCAAAGCTGGAGGAATATGTACACAACACAGTTGTTATCAAGACAACCCAATCAAGGTCTGTAATGACCATCTGTACAGGGAGAGGATATTTAGTTTCTTTGCTCACCATATTTTTTCCACCTTCTCAGGTGTCTGTGGTTTTGACCACAGTTATGCTTGGAAAATATAGGAAAATATGGCTATGTGCTTCACCTGGATTAATATAGTCTCTTGAGAAATCACCACTGAAAAGGCAGCCACAATGGTGGTGGCTGCATTCTTAGTCTAGGCTTTATTAGTCAGTCTTTCCTATCCCAGCACAACCCAAACCTTCAGATATAAGCCATGTATCTGTTTCTGAGACTCATTTTACCTCTGCACAGCCATTTCTATGTTATTGAAGTAAATCCTGAAACTATGCTCCTCAACACTTTTGCTATTCCCCTCTTGGCTTAATTACTTCTTTCTTTTCTAGAAGCTGAATTCAGTCATGACCTAAAACTGGGACAGTCATGACTTAAAATTAACTTTACCTACAGCATTATCTCACTTCCTTATAAGCAGTAACCAGCACCACAACATCCTGACGGATCTGCAGACAGACTCTCCTGCTGGGGACAGCCCCTTCTCTCACTCGCTGTGTCACACCTCTTTTCAGCAAAGAGAAAATGCAACGCTGCCAGCAGAACCCAGATTTAAAGCGGAGGTGCCAAGAGATAGGGTGCTATGGGGAGGAAAATGAAATATTGCTTGCCTCTGCCTTTGCGCAGCTGCTGTTTTCTAGGATGTGTTGACTTAGGAAAGTTGTTCTTTGTGTAGTCCTCTTTCAGATGTTGCTTAAGTGCAAATATGGGCTGTTAGTTCAAATTTAGTAACAATCAGGATTGATGGAAAATCTCATAGTAGGATGTGACAAAGAAATTCAATTACATACATACACTTGATTTCTATGCTAATAAGACTTACAGTAGTGCTAAAGAAGCTGCATTCTTGACTACACTGGCAGCTGGGTTTTGTCACTGAATACTGTGTTGGCAGCATACTAATGACTCATTTCTGACTGCCGACAGCTTCTCAAGTGACTTTGTACAGTGACTCAAAGCTTTGTGCCAAGCCTGTCGGAGTCATTGCGCCAGACCTGGGACCTTTTGAAGTCAGTGGGGATTATGCTGGGGTGTGCAACAGGGCCAGGCTTGGGGTTATCAAGCACTGCAATGAACTTCAGCCAGGCTGGGATCAGGCAAATAACCTGAATTTGCTTTCTCACCTGAGAAACAGGTGGTATAAATAGGCTGCATTCATGTTTGCAGCTGGGTTGAAAATGGTGCACCTTTTTTTTTTTTTTTTTTTTTTTTTTTTTTTTTTTTTTTTTTTTTTTTTTTTTGTGAAGGTAGAAAAGGGGAAATTAAGTTATGAACAGTGAAATACAGCTGCAAATTTCAGAAAACATCTCTTTCTTCCAAGATGACACGAAGATGGTGACATAGGCAGCCATAGGGTCTTCCCCATCCTGGACTTGCCATTTTATTTGGTGTACAAGGGGTGTGCAAGTGTGGTAAGGTGGAGGTGAGATGGCAGTAGTCACTTAAATATTACCTTGTGCTTAGGAAGCCAGTATATGTACGGGGACTGAAAGGAAGGCATGGCAACAACTGTTACTTGGTTGGATTTTCCCTCCTGGACCCTTCCCAGGTAGAATTACGGCACTGCCTCCATCCTTTCAATACTCAAAGTTCGAAACTGCACCATCTCATTCTCTGCAGGACAAAATGCAGCCCTGATATGAGTAGGTGCAGCTCTCTGGAACCCAGATTGCACCTCAAAGGGACAGCAACACGAGACTGCAGCAAAATGTTCCAGTCAAATGTGAGTGAACTTCTTATTTGGGGTAATTAATGCACCAACCTCTATCTGCATCCAGCTGTCTTGGTGATACAAAGTAACAATAACAAAATGAGGCCAGCACCACTTGCAATTCTGAGAGTAGCATATGGTTTGAAGGAGAGGTGTCTCTGTACGTGCCTTTTCTTGGTATTCTCCTCTTGCATCTCTTTTCAAGGGGAGAAAAATCCAGGTGTAAATGCTGTGAAGCCGTGGGCAGCTCGAGTTATCTTAGACTTTCAAAAAGGATTGGATTCCCTAAAGGCAAGAGTTTGGTAATAATGGGAATGTTGGCAATGGTTTTTTATACCATAACATGGATATTCATTCTCTTTCTTGGAGACTCTAGAAAAACTCCAAAAAAATCCAAATTTATTTTCCACTGGTGCACATACTGAGAAGTAACTTATTCAAAATTTGGAGTCAAAAAATTTTTTTTGCATGGTAAATTGGAGGCTCACTGCTAATTCTTGCATTTGATTATCACCTGGCATAAATACAACAGCCTGGTGACTCCTTGACCTGCTGCAAACTAATGGGCACCCTAGCCTTCTGGGGTCTGTTCCCGAGATATATGTTGTCTCTCTAGTGTGGGTTGTGTTGCATTAGTTATTGAGCTGTACTTGAGGCTGGATCTCACCAGTATCTTGCATGGCTAAGGTAAACCATGTGTTGGTGGAGAAGATAAATGAGTGGGGGTACCCAGTCTGCAAGGGTCTATGAAATCATGTGTCTCTCTGTAAGTCTCACACCCTGACAGAACATCTCCCGTCTGCTGCATTTTGCCAACGTATCCCCTTACTTGCCGGCACAGAGAGACACACCTGGCTCCCATGGGGTGCGGGTGGGGTTGTGAAAGCGCGCTGGTCTCCCGTGGGATCCCAGAATATCCTCACTCCACGTAGAAACAAGGTGCAAAGCAATTTTGGAGGTACCAGTCAGCACAGATCAAAGCCATTCCTGGGAACGCCATCTGCTTCTGCCGAGGCTGTGGCATCAGCTGCCCAGGAGAAAGCAACCGCTCTCATGTTCAAGGCAAACAGAAGCTTTTGTTTCCAAAAGCAAATAACCTTATCTTGAGGAAATTTTCTTCACACAGTTATGTGAATCAAATAGGAAGTCTGCGGTTTTTTACTTTGCTATTAAAATGAGCATTTGGCTGATTTTGCAGATGCTCAATGCATTAGTGAAAACTGGAAGCTTAAAATTTGTTAAAAAAAAGAAATTTTCCACTAGATTCAAGCTGTTCTATTATATTTACATACTTGTAATTATGTGTACTTATATTGTGCTCCCTCTATATATACACATATAATTATATTGGTGTGTGCATATATATATATATACACACAGCTACTTACTCATACTAATAGGCAGACCTGCAGTATTTACTTCCTAATATTAAAACTAGTCACATAGGAAATCCATAGGCACAGAACATCTCTGCAGGTTCATAATTCACGCTGATGAAGGAAACAAAGGGAAGGGAGGAGGTAAAAGGAAAAAACCAAACCAAACCAAACCAGGATTTTTTGCATTAAATCTATTGCCTTTGACAAAAGGTGTCAGTATTGCAAGGATGACTCAGAGGAGAGCTGCAGAAGGCAAGGATTTGGCTCAGAGTGGATAACCGAGTTGACACAGGTGGGAGCTGACTGGAAATATCTGGAGGCAAGATGAGTGCAGTGCTACGGCAAAAATTGGCTCCCCTGGAGCCTTTGAGAGGCACAGGGGTACCTCCTGGGAAGACCTGGGGAAGTGGGAAATAAATTTCACATGTTGGAGAGGGGAAATTTCCAAAGAAAGGTTTCCCTCCTACTCACCCCTGCAGAAAGGTGGCTTTGCACCTTCCCCAGCTCATGCCATGGGCTAAAAGCTACCACTGAAGCAAAAGAAGATGGGATTCGGTGTGACAGAGGTGTCAGTGATTTATATAGCTTGAAAAGTGCAATGGAGAGCTTTAAGGAGTAAAACTAAGCACAAAAAAATAACAACAGAAGCTTCATGGGCTTTTAATTCCTGGCAATTTCACAGTGGATTCTTTTGCATTTTGCCTTTCTTAGCTTATAGGGCTTATTTTCCATTAACCTGAGTCAAAATTGTTGCAGGATAATTACAGGCTCAGAAAGTCAGTCCTGATGGTCCATGTTTGTGGTATTTTTATATCTCACTGGAATATAAAAATGCCTTCTTTTCTGATGTTTCTCTGCAGAAAGGTTTGGGAAAGATTACAATCCAACAGCAATTGCTCTTCCTTCTCAAGCACATCTGGAAATCAGTCATGCCCTCTAAGCACCTGTATTCCACAAAAATAACAATAAAATCGTGGCTTCTCAATCTGAACATTAGTATTTTAGGGCAGGGCTGGTTTGCTCAATGCTTCTGTTATGCACCTCTGTTGTAAACTACTGATGGCTGTGCCAGATATACCCATCAGACATGAAATTTTTCATGCTGAGTGTCTGTCTGAAGCTGACTTTCATTCCTAAATTGCTTTCAGAGTAGTTCCACTGTTTTCAAAAATGGAGCCAGAGAGGAATGCATTAATTTACCCGTGTTAAAACATACTGGCAGAATCATATACTTGTGCAGGTAAGGCACATGGAGACCCAACACTGGCCTCACAAACACACCCAGGGAGTTGCACCAGTGTCTGTCACTTCAGGGTCCTTTTTAGTGCTGGCAAGTGCCAGAGGAACCCAGAAACGTGCCAGCACAAAGTGTCTCGCCCTGACTGCATACAAGTGAGAGGATGTCAAACGTGCTGCTGCCAGTTCTCCTGTAGGCTCAACTGGCAGACATCCCTTCATTTGAGCTCTCGACTCCCCCCTGGAAGGTGTTCCTGAGAACCACACACAGCACGGTATGTGGCCCGGGGGCCTGGATTTCTGTTTTTTGACCCCAGAAAATGACAAGTGGTTGTTTTTTGGGAGTGCCAGGCTTGCAAAGCCAGTGTAGCCTTGCTACAGTCCTCTGTGACACTCTGTCAGAGCCTTTAATTACACGGCCATGCAGTGTTTTTTCCTCACAGGACTCCTGTGTCTTTCAAGGCTTGGGATGGCTGATGCTTTTCTAATGAGCAGCTGTTCAATATTTGGTTTTCTCCTCCTTTCACAGTGTGTGGTTCTAGGGACCATTATGCAAATCCTGCTATGAATACAGAATTATTAATTTATTTGTAAGCTTTCTTTTAGCACCTCTGTGCTTCACGAATTAATCTTGCAAGACTCAGGTGAGGAGGAGAAAGGAGAAACAAAGAGGAAGTCGAAAGAAGGCAATTCACTAATATGAGGGATTTGATTTCAGATGTGTGCCTTGCAAAGTAAAGGTAAAATAAATCTAAATATTTAGCTGTTTATCTAATGAAAGGTCTGTGGGCGACAGCACGCACCAGGGGCTAAGAGCTGGCAGAAGAAGGGCTGCAGCAGCTGCAGCACTGAAGGGTGAGCAGGGCTGCACAGCCCATGGCCTTGCCCTCTAATGGAGTTCCTGTTGTGCTGCAAGGTAATGATGAGTGGCTTCCAACTCCCTTTACCTGCTCTCTTCTGCTCATAAACCTGGCATGTTTTAGCCAGTTCCAAATCTTCACAAGAGTGAGAAGGAAGGAGGTGACAAACATTCAGTAATTTATGTCTGCCTTTCAGTGCATGCCACTAAAGTCAGTGGTATTTAAAGCTGTGTGCTGGGAAAACTTAAGCTGTTCAACACAGGCTGTTTAACATAATCTACTCATTGTCATCAAGCTTTAAAATTAATAAATTTTTGCAGTTCACAAAACTAACTTGGAAGTGGTTTGATTTTGTTTTGGCTGAGGTCCAAGGACTGTTTGAAGGGTGGAGCTGCAGAGATTGATGCAGACTGACTCCAGGTGACTGCTGTGCAAATTAAGCTCCTGATCAGGTCACCAGCAATAGCTGACAATCACTTAATATGTTTATGACTTAGGTCTGGTTTTCAGAGCATCTTCAAACAAAGCAAACGTATGTTGATTCAAGCAAGTTTGCAGTGTGAGGCTGCAGACACTCATGGGTCTACATATATTTGCTCTCTTGTTCTTCACAGATCAGATTTGCCGTCAGGAATTCCAGGTCCCTGAAACTGATGGAAAGTCTAGAACAAGAGAGACTTACCTTGGTGGAGGAGAATCAGGAGAGCAACATAAACCAACTGGGCACAAAAAATCTATGGGACCTGGCAGATGAAGCCAGAGCTGACAATGCCATTGTGAGGCCCCTCTTATCTTTCAAGGGTCACAGCAACTGGTGGAGGCTACTGCGCATTGGAAGAAAGCAGATGTCATACTTTCTTCAAGAAGGGCAAGAAGAAAGATGCAGGGAATTACAGGTCAGTCAGCTTTGCCTTGATCTCTGGGAAAGTGATGCAGCAAATCCTTCTGGGAAGCATTTCCAATTGTGTGGAGAACAAGAAGGTGACTGGGAGTAGTGAGCAGGGGTTTATGAAGGGAAGATCATCCCTAACTGTTCCAATAGCCTCCTACAGTGAATTGATTGGCTCAGTGGATAAGCAGAGATCAGTACATTATCTTGACTTTAACAAGGCTTTCAACACTACCTCCCATAATATCCTCTCAGACAATAGAGAAGGTTGACGGGATGGGACTAGATGGTATACAGAGGTCAGTTCTAGCCCCAGCTATTCCATGGTTCCAAAACAGCAGCAGGCTTTGGTCTTCCAGCTTAATACAAGTGATTATATATTTGCTTTTCAGCAGACATGTTCTGAGTGCATTATGATAGTCTGAAGAGTTGCCTCTGATATCACTAAATTTTGCTTTGAGAAAAGACTTTTGGCCTTGATGAAAATGATGGTAAAACTTTAAGTGAAAATGAGGTGGATAACACCATCGGTTATTGGCAGAGCAGCCTTCTCCCACATCCAGGCCTAGCAGCTGCCTTTCAGGGCTATTATTCCCTCCAGCCAGCTCCCTTAGGAACCAGTACAGCACAAAGCTGCTTGTAGCTGTGTGCTTCTTGACAAGTGCTGACAGGCTACACCCAGGCTGGTGTAGGTGGGTTCACCAGCTGGAAGGTGAGTCAACCCAGATCAGTCTTCATGGGCTATGCAGTACTCTAGGTGAGTTTAGTGCCTTCCTACTCCCAGTGAGGGGTATAAAAGCACCAGTGCATCCATCCATGATGCGGGCTGTAGCAGCTGGGAAGCAGTTTGCTCAAGGCATCTTCCCCTGGGACTGTATTTTACTCACAATTCATAAAGTGAAGACACACAAGGTGAGATTAGAAAATTGCTGAATAGAAATGGAACCTCCAGCTGGAGCTGGGAGGCAAAGGTCTGACCGGATATCTGCACCCCAGCGACGAGCTGTTGGCTTTATTCCCTGGCAGTGATAGATAGAGAGATGTAAGTAGGAGCTTCACAGGGTGATGGTTACTATGGCTACCCACACACCGTCCATCCAGGCATCCATCTGCTTGGCTCGCAGGGCTGGAAAGATAGACTGCTGCTTTTGAAAGCTGATGGTAATTTATCCTTGCTGGCTGGACAGGGATGATCTCCTCCTCCGGGATCAATTTTGCCCAGCATTTTTTAAGATATAAAAACCATACTAACAGCAAATTCATGTTGCCGAAGAGGGTGTTTCCTTTCAATAGTTATGTTACTGTTACCAAATGAGGGGTACAGAGATAATGGAGAGGTACCAGTATGTCCCCAGCACGCTGAAATGCCCACCATCTTCAGTGGGAATTTAACCCTTCAGATTGACTTTGGAGATTGCATGCTCCAGCCAGCACATCATGGTGCTGGTTTGACACATTCAGAGTGCAGAGAATGGAAGCTGAAAACGCAAAAACCACTGTCTCTAGTTGTTTGTTGATGAGCCTTTTGGATGGCCACATACAGAAACTGTGGGATAAACACAGAGGTGTTGTGTCACAGACTGGGTAAAAGTGAAGTACTTGCTGCTCTGCCTACAGTTGTTTGGGGGTTTTGATGGCAGTGGGAATGCATGGGAAAAAGTACCACATATTGTGAATGACAGTATTAAGCACTGATTTTGTAGTGGGTTTTGTAGAAAAGCTGTGCTAGGAAAACTTTTTGGAAAAGTGTTTGTTTAAATTTCATGAAGAGAAAAATAATTTCTTTCTTGGGAATAGAATCAGAGTTCTCATATCTTTCTGCTGCACTGATTCTTTGTGTAAAGATGGTCTTTCATTTAAAAACTGGTCTAGAATGAGAAAGATTCTAGGAAATGTCAATTCTCTTGCTCCTGGGCAGTTTCTTAGTTCTCATCATTCAGTACTACTGTTATTCTCCCATTAACTGTTTTATATGGCTATTCCTCTTTGGAAAGGTCCTGGAAAAGCAGAATTCCCAATAGACACACAGTTGACATCTGTGGACCAGAGGGGAACTATATTGTGCTATGCAAGTAAATATGAAAAGCACAAACACACATACATTGTAGGCTTATTTTGTCCATTTTATATACATCATTTTGAGTTGAGTGCCTTGAATGCAGAGTGTGGTTTTGTTCACTCCTCGGACTGCCACTGGTATTAAACACAGAGGTGGTGACTTCCTCATCCTGTGTCTCTGTGCACTGGGATGGCTGGGGGCTTCAGAAAGCTGAAATTAGGTTCTCTGTTTCCTCTGTTAGCTGTGTCACATGGAAGAAGCAATCATTTCACAAGTCAGTAATTTGTCTTACAATTCCCATTCCTACCAGCTTTATCTAAACTCTCTGTCTTCCAGGAAACTGGAGTCTGTTACATCAGCAAGACAGGCTCTCCAGCCCTGACTGAAAAAGACTATAGACTATAGACATTACAAATTGTTTTAGCTAGAAAGACTTCATTGACAAGGCAAGTAAGATGTGACAGCAAACCACGATCCACATCTTGGGCATAAAATTGTCTATGCATGTGTATATTTAAATATACGTGTTTACTTCTGTTTATCCGCATAAGTCCATTAAAAAAACTGTTTCTTTGCCTGATCTTTGGTGTAGCAGATGCTGAGCTGTAGGAAGTAATGCCTTTTTAGAAGATGGTGGATTTGTGTTCTTAATCTTACAGCCTTACTCTGACTGCTTAGGAATGCTGAAGGGCGAGATGATCCGTGTGTCCTTTTGACATCCTGTTATCCATAATCCAACTTGCCTATTGACTTGTTCAGTATATATAAAGGGGCTAGAATACATTAATATTATTTTCAGATATTTGATTTTTGACTTGGAAAATTGTTGGTTTCAGCTTCTCTGCCAGATGGCTGAGGAAAGAGCAGTCCGTGCTTTGTGCTGAATGTTTGTGTGAGAATCTGAGGAAGTGGAGTCCAATTAACATAAAAAAGCCATTGTGGTTTTCCAAAATCTGGGAATGGAAAGTCAATGAAACAGAATGAGCAATCACCTACCTAAAATAAAATTAACTGCAGCTGTAAATCAGACCAGCTCAGCAAATGTACCTGAGTTCACAATCCTCAGAAATTATTAGCCATCATGGGTGATGCACCATTCTAGCTCTGGTGTTAGGCATCTTGATTCCATCATCTATATGGCAAAGATTATAGCATGCAATCAGGAAACTCACCATCTGCCACACACATCCAACTTCTGCCTTGCAAAGTGTTAGAAAAAATCAAAAGGAAAGGGCATCATGAGCTGCAGATCCATATCCACTTGAATCCTAATCTAATCTAATCTACTCAGGATATAAATGCATTTTGATCTGAAAATGTGGTGCCCTTCACCAAAATGTGTTTCACTCTTTGTGACCTCCCACAAAAAGTTATTTGTGATAACCAGGAATGGATTTACTGGAGGGAGGATGGAGGGTTACACCCCATACTCCCTGTACACTGTGTACAATTTGGACTCATGTGGGGAGGGATGGGCTGTGTAAAGAGCTGCTTGAGGTGGACTCTCTACTTTGGCCTTTCTGTTCCCCAAGACCACAAAATAAGGACCTTCATCTCTAATCTGCTTCCTGGAGGTAGGTGGAGGCTACAGGGACTGAACTTTTGGAGAGATCCAGCCTGGAGAGGGCAGGTGCAGATGTGTAGCCCCTTTGTGGTAAGGGGTAGATATGGAGGTGTTGTCTCTGTACAGCTATGAGAACAGCATACCATGCCTGTGTCCAGGCTTACAGTTACATCCAGCTCAGCAATAATGTTTGACTTTTCAGAGGTGAGTAAAATTTGTGTCCTGTGTCCCCCAAGGCTCCTCTTACTCGTTTAGTTCAGAGGATATAAAATCTATTTCAGGTCCACTTTCAACAGTACCAGTGCCCCTTTGTCCCTTTCCTCCTCCCAGAACGTGATGGCTCTTGCCAACCTTCCTTTGCACACTCACGCTCATGTACGCACCAGAGCCCAAAGCTTCACCGCAAAGATTTCAATGGAGACACTGTTCTAGGGATATCCAATGGGGGAAAGATTTCTGTTAGGCTTTATCCTATCTCACAAGCTTTCCCAGATTTTCCAAAACTATGAAGGGAATGTGCTATAGTCAGAACAATTTCAAACAGTACAGTTGTCTCCTTTTTAAAGGCGGGAAGTGAAAATCCAATATTAACTCCCCTGCAATTGCCAGTGAAGGTAGGGATTGTATAAAGGCATTAGCTGGAATTTACCCACAGTAATGAAAACATATCTGTGCACTAGGAAAAAATGTCATTAGATTTCCAATGACACGAGTAAATAATGTCAGGAATGTTGGACCAGCTGAAATGCAAACGCATTGGAGTAGTCATTGCATAGATATACAGAGAAATAAAGGAGAGTTAAC
The DNA here is from genome assembly GCF_003031625.1 of Empidonax traillii. Lineage (NCBI taxonomy): Eukaryota > Metazoa > Chordata > Aves > Passeriformes > Tyrannidae > Empidonax > Empidonax traillii. The sequence goes on along the minus strand of NW_020955388.1, from coordinate 627,574 downwards.
CAGGAGAGCGGAATGGGCCCTCCTCTGTGTGGGAGTGTGTTGCCCAGTACATTAGATAAGAACCACACAAGCTCCCAATTTGGATCATGGCTGGAACAACCTCTGGTGAGAAAAAGTCCCTGGCCTCAGGGACGTTTAGAAAAGCCAGAGAGGCACCACTGCTGAAAAGGATTACCAGCACTTTCCTTTTAAGTTGAGCCCTCAGGACACTGGCTAAATAACATGCCCAAGGTAATAAATTACCATGGAGGAAAGCCCAGCAACCAAAATCCCCACCCCTGTGCAGTGCCGTATCTGTTCCCATTCTGTGGGGATGTCTGGGCTCTGTGCCTTGGCCAACCCTCAGTGCCTCAGCTCAGTTGCTCCCTGTGCTCTGCCCCAAGAAGACTGCCCTAGGAAGTTCTGATGCTGGAGATATTTGGTGAAGGAGTGAACCACGTTTGTTTATCATATTCCCTCCTGAGATTAGCAGAGTCTAGTAAATGTGAGTTGCTGAGGCAATGGGCAGCAAACATGGGTGTAATGTTCTACATAAAAAGAGTAAGCAGCTCCCCCATGGCATTGCCGTAGGGTGTAGTATTGCCAGCTAGAGCACAAGTCCTATGAGGAGTGGCTGAAGGAGAAAAGGAGGCTCAGGAGAGACCTTATCACTCTTTCAACTACTTGAAAGGAGGTTGTAGCCAGGTGAGGGTCGACCTCTTCTCCTAGGTAACCAGCAATATGACAAGAGCTAGCCTCAAGTTGTGCCAGAGGAGGTTTAGATTGGATACTAGGAAAAATTTCTTCACCAAAATGGTTGTCAGGCACTGGAACAGACTGCCCAGGGAAGCAGTGGAGGCTTTAAACATCTGGAGGTGTTTAAAAGATGTAGATGTAGGGGTTTTGTGGTGGATTTGGCAGTGCAGGGTTAACAGTTGGACTTGATGACTTTAGAGGTCCTTTCAAACTTGAATGATTCTATGATTCTATGATTCCATCTTCTATTTCTACAGCCATCAACCAGACAAATTGCTCCGTTGTTTCTCTTTTCTTGGATCAGGATCTTAGCCTGAAACACTTCTTCAGAGCCATAAGTGGCAGAAAAAGTGGAAAAGAGAAAGGGTTGAGTTCTTACAGAGAAAGAACAATTCAACTGTATCTTTAGACACATTATTTATTAGAGTGTTTTTCTTCTCTCTGTGGGAGCCCCAGTTCCCTGCCCTTCAGCTCTAGCCATGTCAGATGCAGGTTTGAGTCATTCCTCCTCTCTGCCTATCCTTGTGAATGAGTGTTGGAAACTTCTGAAACTCAGATTAGGTGTGTTAGTGCTTATATAAATATCAAACCTAGCTTTTCATCTCAAAAATAAATCCATATATGTCTGCAATCTTTCTTCTGCTAAACTGTGTCATTTTGGGGGGACACAAGAAAGAAAATAGTATCCCTTCTAAGTATTTGTTTGCGTTTTTCATTTATCCTCTGAAATAGAAATGCAATAAGGAAAACACAAGGCAAGGCCTTGGGGAAAAAATAAATAATTTGTGTAGTTTCTTAGGATGCTGGAAAGCCCTGGGTGCCCGAAAGCTGCTCTCGGTAGGAGGAGAAGAATACAGAACATTTCATCAAGCATATATTCTTCTGGGTTTGCATTCATCACCTGATATTCTCCTTCTGACATGCGATTTATGTCCTCATACATCACTCTGAAATTTGGCATAGTGCTTCTTTTCCTCCTGTGCAAGTTTTAGGATCTTTTTTTAAATAAACATGATTTTCCGATTTATAAAAATCAGTTTTAAAATAAACTTTGGACCCTGTTTTTAGCTATTTCAAGGTCAGATGTTTAATCCCCTTGGAAGCAGAGGGGATTACACATAAACAGAGGCAACTGTTTGTGTGTGAGCAGCCACACCTGGCATCTTCAGGCTGCCTCATGCCTGAGCCTCTGAGGGGTTCTCGGATCATCCCCTCCATGGCATCTCTCATATTCCACGTCTTATTTTTTTCTATTTATTTTTTTAAAGGCATTCTCAGAGCATGTCTCCCAGGTCAGGCCTCTGACAGAAGACAGCTAGGAATGAGACTGTCTGTGTCTTCCAAATTTGCCCATTCTATCTGTTAAAGCAGTGCACTGGGGTATGTGAAGCTGAGGCATTCCACCCTGTTTGAGGCATAGATCATCATCTAGTTGGCAGTCTGCCCTACAAAGGCTTGGGTGTAATTTTGAGGTGTGTTGTCCTGAACATCATGTATCAGATCTCTTTTACTTTGAATGATTCACTGCACTGTGGGCTTCACACTGCCTTTCTCCTTCAAGTTCCAGATGAATTCCTCTCCATCACTCTGGTGAGGGATGCTGCTCAGGGCTTTAACAACACAGTACCAATGAAACTTAATCACAGATTTCCAGATGTGCCACCTCTCCCTGTAGACTCTGGCAGTCTGCTGGCTTGGCTGTCTTCTGCAGATCTCACAAGCACTTCAGTCTTGCTGTGTGTATTCAAGGAATACCTCACATCTCTTAGGGCTTTGAGGATGCCTGAATGTGGGGTGGTGTGAAATTAAGAAGTACAGTACTGTAAGTAGCAGCACTTAAAAATCCCCTGCGAGACCTTCTCTGGAATTTTCTTGCCTTTGGATGATGCCCCCATTGATGGGTACAGTATTGGCTACTTATTTTTCAGCATCCCACTGAAAGTGATATCTTGTCTCCAACACCACACACAGTACCTGGCAGTCTACAACCTGTAACATAAGGAAACTCTGATTCAGCCTCCTCAAATGATGAGCTTATGCCCTGAAGTATGATGAACATGGAGTGCTGTTTGCTTGAATAGCTGCTAAGGTTATTAATAGTCTTAAAAAACATCCTGGAAATTCTTTTCGGTCCATTCTTAGTACTCGTTGACCTCAAATTGGCAACCATATGAAAAAATGTTGGGAGGGGAAGCACGGATTAATACAAGAAAATAGAAACCACATGGTGGAGGGAGGGAAGATCAACAAGGCAGTATTACTGAAACAGAGGATTCCTTCTTAGTTCCTGTCCCACCTCTTCTCCTCCTCAGCATTTTAATCAGGGATTAATATTTTCTAACTGTTTTTCTTTTTTATTCATGTAAAAGAGTGAGTCTGTCCTGTTGGGTTGTCTTTCTTCAAGCAACAACCCAGCAGAACTGGTATTTTTGACTGCTATTAATTATTGCCACTGTTAATTGGAAGGAAGGCTAGTCTGATCATTTGTTCTCTTCTTAGATGTCTCATCCCTTCCAGTCTGCCTTGTTAGTAGGTTTCAGGGGAATTTGGGGCATGTTGGTATCTTGAAGAACTGGGCCTGAATAGAGAAAGTCACATTGCATCTAATCCTGTCAAAAGACTTTGAAGTGGTATTTTCATTATGAAAGTTGCACATTTGTACTATAATTGAATAGTAATAATGATAGCTTAACTAATAAAGATGGGATTTCAAGCCACGTTTTTCTTTCAAAGCTCAGCCTATAATTCTTAAATGGCTCCCTGCCAAAGCTTTGAATGCCAAAGATTATTATTTGTCAGCTATTAGAAATTGTGTATTAAAAGTCTAATCTCCTATGTTTTGTGCTGTGTGTACTACAGAACTAACAGGGCTAGAGAAATACTGCTTTTGAGGCATCACATGTATTGTATAACTGCTGGGAATTTGTCAGCCCTGGCCATAAAGAGAATGAAAATGGTTGTTTTAGCATGAATTTAAGAATATATTTTTCTATTTGCTCAGTAGAGAGGCAGGCATAGCCCTTACGTGGTGCAAAGATGGACATTTGTCTTCCTACCGCCACATTATATGACTTTATGCATAGCCCATACTGGGAAATTATAAAACTCACCTATCGCCTGTGCAATCCTCACTTCCATTCAATACTGCTGTCTCTTACTAGGGAATGGATCAAGCTACTTTGTAGGTAGTTTTTTAAACAAATGGCAGGGCAATGATATTACCTTGGCTTCTCACAACAGTTTCTTTGCTTGTTTTTAGATTTACAAGGTTACTGATACAGCAGGCTGGTAAATGGGCGTTTTCATGTTGTGCCTTGTTTCTCTCATATTTCAATAATTAGACATTTGACAGTGTTGTTTAACAGAGGTATGACTCTTACAGTCTGAGAATCCTCTTTTGTCCTTTATTATCTTCATTTTACCCTCCCCCTCCCCCCCCAAGAAGCACAACAAACATGCCCTGCCTCCTTTTCTGCCTTGTCTTCAGCATTTGGTCATAATACATATGTCACCTCTACGCCTCCTTTTGTTACATTCGATGGCAGTGTGCAATCAGTGTACTTCTATACATCCTTGACTTACAGGGAAGCTTTGTCATAATGATGTCGTTTGTTTTGTCATGTGACTGAAAGAGGAACCTTCTGGGGTGTCAGCTGATCAGTACTGGCAGACTGGTCTTTCTGGAAAAATATCACTCTGAGCACTCTGACTTAAAACCAAGGGAATTAAATTGAACAGGTGAGGGAAAAGGCACCCCTTCAGATTTGTTTCACGATTTTTCTTCTGCAATCCAACTTACTGTTTGCATCGTCTAATAAATGTGAAAGTAAAACATCTTTTTATCTTCCTGTGATTTCACATTTTTTCAGAAAATACAGTCTATATAAGAGAGTCTTTATATTGTCCATGATTTTCTAAGAAATCAAGCAGAATTCAGACCTCAGGTGATCCCAATAGCACAAAGTTTGAACCACAGCTTGATTGGTGAGGCCTTGCTCATCTAGCTCATTTCTCTGCATATGTATCCCATTAGGTATGTGAACCATTTAGTTCCCAGCTGAAAACTGAACATAAGGGAAACAAGCACTGTACAGGTATTGGGATATACATTATTGGCCTTGATCACCTGAGCTTGTGCTGGCAACTCTAGCCAGATGATTAGAGGACACATTTTTCTCTTGTTTTTTTTTCCAACCATGCTGGATAAACCAAACAGATATACTCAGGACTAATTTTCTTTGCTAAAGAGAATTATTTGTTGCTTTCTGCTAGCTGTTCAGTGGCACCAGCATAGTTCAGCTTTTGCCAGCATTGAGAGCAGAAGAAATCACCCCAAAAGATTTCCCCAAAGAAAAGTGGAGGTGGAAGAGTAATGTCTGACTTTACATGGAGTTTGTATTGCTGTAGAAGGTGTGATTTCATTTGATCTGATCTTCCCCTGAACGATTGATGGCAATAGGTGTTGCAGACACCTTAAAGTAGGAAGAGTTGAAGGCAATGAGTCTTCAGCCCTTAGCTTTGGTTTACTTTGGTTATAGACATTCCTATTTCTGAGTAGGAACTTCTGTGCTTCCCTTAGGTTAGGCTCTCCTGAAGAACACTGAAGAACAATAAATGATTACAGTTCTACATGGCAGAATTTTTACAAGCACATACATTGTGTAGGCATAGATGTGAAATGGTTAGGGTTTCTTGGTTAGGAATTTCAAAACTGAAGTTCACAAAGGCCATAGACCTGTGGCTATTTGAGATGTAGATGTCCCCGTGCCATCACTAGCTTGGAAAAAAACTGCTGAAGAGAGATGTGCTAAAGGGCCTATCCACATGAATTTCTATGTCGCAAAAAGCTGGAAGGATGCATTAGATCCCATCAATTTAATGAAACGTTTACAAAACATCTGAATGTCTAAACAATTATCAGTTGCTTCATTTATTTAGACTGCTTGTTTCTACTTCTACAAATAAACTGTTGCTCTCATTCCAGTACTCTTCTTGCTACATATGTAAAACTTCCATGCAGCTGGCAACTCATTTTTGTTGAATCTTGGCTCCTGAGAGACCAATATGGAACATATTTGCAGAAAGAAATTTCCTGGCTTCTCTGGAACTACAGAGATCAGAAACTTCTTGAAGGAGCCCCCTTTGTATGTAAATGCAGTTTGAATAGGGCCACATATAGGTAAATGAGAGGAGAAAGGGTTGTCTTAGTAGGGGCACATGTTTCACCTTCTAGGGATTTTGAAAATAGAAAATACTTTAAACAGATAGGTCACCCCTTCAACAGATAGGGCACCCCTTTCTACAACAGTGGGACGCTCATGTATTTTAAGTAAACATGAAGACTGAGAATCAATAGGACTCCTAAGGATGGCACTGATCACAAGTGTAACTGATACCACTACATTTGAGGCATTTATTTCATACATCTTAGCCCACTATTCTTCAGGCAGGGAGCTTCTACCTCAGGCAGGAGTTCTGTGTGTGGCAGGTGTGTGATTTGGCTCTGTGCTTTTGTAGACTCTGCACAGGCAACCAGTATGCACTTACCCAGCTGCAGAGCATTAGAAAATGTTTTAATTAATTGTACTGCTCACAAGGGACAGCATGGAGGCAATGTGCATGGATTTCATTATCTATAATGTTCTGCTAATTCATGACAGAGTTGGAAGAAGCAAGAGGTTTTTAAGCCTGCTCTGGAAATTCAGCCTCTGGTTTTGCTTTTTTTTTTCTTCTTTTCTCACTTGTTCTTATCAATAAGTATTTTGGAGGCCAAATTATGTTCAGATGTACACCCCTCAGACTGTATTGCCCTTGAGAACACTGAAACATGAGACAATCTATTGAATAAGAGAATTCTCTAAAAGTATGTACCCATCTGAGCAATGTGAGTGGTGTCTAAAATTAGAATAAATATTTGAGATATCAGACCCAATTCAATCATGATAGCAATCTGTCAGATAACCTTGACCTTTGGGTGGAAGCTTGATTTAACTCTGTGGCTCTTTGTGGCCTCATATGGAACCTGGAAAGCTAAAAATTTTGGTTAGGTTTATGGCTGTAAAGTGTATTTGAAATTATACCTTTTTGCTCATTTCAGATGTTCTTCAAGGGCACAGTTTAAATGTCTGGTTTCTGTCTTGCTTTGATTGAATTGGGTTAGGAGCCCCTGCACTGGAAATGTCAAAGGAACAGAGAAGACCGTGAGCCTGAGGGCAGCAGTGACCATCTGGGCCAGACTGGGAAAGGCACAGCTGGACCTAGAATGTACATCTGCCCCGTAACCAAAACATCACTTCTGCTGCACACTAATGAGCTAGAGGTAATTAGGGATCTGTCATTAAAGTCCTCTTCATCTGAGAGGGGAACTGGCTTGTTTGTGATCAGATGAGGTCAGCGTGGCTTTGAACTGAAATATCATCCTGGTCATTGGTGGGGTGTACCAAGACCTACGGGTTGTATCCTGGGTACACTGAAATCCCCCATAGCTGCTTTTACTCTGCCTTGGTTACTCTGGTTGCATATTTGCAGAGTATTTAAGGCTAGTTTCATGCAACGATTTCTCACAGTTTATGCATAACACTAATTGGCATTTTCTTCTGGAATTTTTAATTGTGCAATCAAAATGCTCTTTTCCATGTAAAATCAATCTGAAGGTTTGTGGCAAGAATTGGTATTCACTCTGCAAATGCTGGTGTTCAATTTGAACATCTGTGAGGCAAACTCATCTGAAGACATTACGACACTTAATGGTGTCTTCACTTGTAATTTGTCATTTATGGCATCCCATACAATGAAAAGGCATTGATGGCTCCTAACTGTCCTCAGAGATATTCTCCATCTGAAATTGCTGCACAGGTGACTGAATATTATTTAACCAGAAATTTGAGAGCAATAAATTGCATTTTAGAGACTGTTGGGAAGATTGATGGGAAAAGATCTTTTACTCATTCAGACTGAAAACAAGAAGCAATAAATTAGCTGAATTAATCTCAACATAGGAGACAGACTACACCCTATGTGTAAGAATAAGTCTTGCTCTTATATGTGACTGCTCTTTGAAAGAATGGGCGCATCAAAACAAACAAACCAAAGAGCCTGATGTCCATGGAAGAGGCTATCTACTTCCAGTTAAAAACACATCGAAAATTAGTAAAGGTAGAAAATATGCAGAAGATCTGATGTGAAGTAAATGGGTATAGACAGGCTCTTAGATTAATTGACACCTTTAAAAACTACCCATTTCTGGCAATACCAAACGAAAAGCTTGAATTAAATAATATACAAAGCTGGAGAAGTGGTTACCAGTAAAATAATAGCCTGAAGAAATTAGTTAAACCAGTCTTACCAAACAGGCAGCATAATGGACATTTATTGTTGCTAATGAAGAATGCAGAAGAAATTGCTAAGTAATTGGTAGATTGTAAACAAGGTTCTCTAAACAGAAAACTGCCAATAAAATAAGACACTTCTAGTTTTGCTCTGAAACATTGAAAAATTATGAATTGGGTGTTTCAAGCCCATGAGATCTTATAAAGATAGTAGGAACTTCAATTGCTTTCTGGTATCTGAGGTCTTTTATACAGTCCATGTTTTTGTAGCCACAAAGCTTGAAGCTTACAGGGAAGTGAAGAGAAAGGAGGGGAAGGCAAGTAAAGTTCAGTCATCCAAAAATGTGGAGTTTTCTGATTAAAAACTACAACCCCTAGCAAGTTGTCCCATGCTTGAAGCAGCTGAAGGGAGCAGTTATGATGGCAATGCAGCTTATGCAAAGGACATATAAGATGTCCAAACAGATAGGCAGCACAGGGATCACTGTAAGCATTGCCAGCTCTGTAGAAGGCATAAGTGTCTGTCCTTGACTCCTCTATCTATAGGTATGTATGCATATAGCTGTGTGCTATATATAGACGTCTAAATAGCATATATAGATGTGTACACATATAGCTGTGCATGCATGTGATAAAATAGCCTAAAGAATAGCATAGACACACTGGGAGGCAATGAGGCCAAGAGCTTCAAGAGCTTTCGGGGAAGAAGCAACTGAGAAGCCTCATGGGAGAGAAAAGGAATTGCCATTTTTATTAAGCAAGAAGATGAAAGATCTATTAATCTTACATTTGTAGTGACAGCTATGTTAAAAAACCCCATCTTCACAAGTTTTGAGTGTTCTCCATTGCTTTAAATGAATGTTATTCCTGGCTGTAAAATTATGATTAAAATTAAATCTGGCTTAAGTGAAATCCACTCACTCACTTGTATGCTACGTGTGTCTGATTCTTTGGCTGCCTAAGGTCTTCCCCACACTAACTGTATCACTACATTTGCCCCCATGACCTGGCAGCACTCAGGAGAAGCCACCCCACATCCCCAGACATCCGCACTTCTACAGCCTACATGGAGCAACCCAGAGCAACCCCCAGCAATTTGGCAGTTCTCAGACTTGAGGAGAGCAGAAGAGAAGCTGGGGGAAATCTCATTTATCTCGTGGGACATACACTCTCTTCCAGCTTCTTCTTTTTTCTTCCAGGAAGAGCAAGCTCCTGCATTAGTCACAGCAGGTATGTCACTAGACCCTTGGAGGACAGCCATTCCTGAGCTGTGACTGCTGTGTCTGGTCTCTGTTCAAAGACATGAACATGAAACCCTAATCTTTGTGCAGAGCCGCAATGCAAATCCATGCCTCACCACGGCCACAAAACTGCGGCACTGCGGCTCTGGGTGGCAGAAACGTGTGGCTTCCTGCACCCAAAAAGCAGCACTGAGTGGTGGTGGAAAGAAGCAAAGGTGCAGTCAGTGCTGTTGACTGACACAGGAGGTAACACCTGCATGGTGCAGTATGTGGCACCAGCAGTCCTTAAGACTCCCAGCAACTTACCCTGGAGAATGGTCATGAGGAAAGACTCTTCTAGCATGACTCACTGTGCCCCACCTTTGCGTAAGCTCTCGAGCAAGTTTCTATGGCTGGATGCACCTCCCTGACTGGGTGTACATCTTCATGGGACACATATTCTTTCGTTGCTCTGCCAGTTGTGGCAGGTAAGTGTGGATGTTTACTTTTGCCAACACTTGATCATCTGGCAAGGTGTCTCCTTCCCTTGCTTTTCTTGTCTCTGGCCAAGTAGATGTCAGCCAACAGGCAGAATATGGTTCTTTCTTTCTTCCTCCCTTCCTTCCTCCTTTCCTTTCTTTCCTTTCCTTCCTTCTTTCCTTTCTATTCCTTCCTTCCTTCTTTCTTTCCTTTCTTTCCTTCCTTTTCTTTCTTTCCTTCCTTTTCTTTCTTTTCTTTCTTTCCTTTCTTTTCTTTGTTTCCTTTCTTCCCTTCCCTTTCCTTCCTTCCTTCTTTCCTTTGCACTCAGACAACTGTTTCCCTCAGCAGCCCCTCCTCTCCCAAATCCAAGTGCCTTCCTGTGTGCAGCTATTCCAGCCTGGCCACAGCAAGGTCAGCAGTGATCAGCAGATGTAACACCAGCAATTGCCCCATTCAGGTCAGAAGTGTGTGGAGGGGGCATTGGGTGATTGAACCGGCACAGGTGTAATGGTACTGAACAACAATGCAGCATATTTTCCCTATTCACCCACTCACACATGCTTAAATCACCTGCAAGTTCATAATATGGCCAAGTTTGAACACATTTTTTGCTTTAGTCCCAAAAACCTAAGGCTATTGCCTCCCTCCTCTATCACCAGTCACATTTCAAGTCTCTGTGGAACAGAAGGGAGATGCTGCAGCTGTTCAAACAAACCATTTCTGGAAGTGCTAACACAAGCAGATGAGAGTGGGATTTGGAAATGGCCAAGCCATTTGGCTGCAATTTTCCACTGAATTTCAGCTAGAGGTAGTACCACCCCCTTCTCTTCCAGAATAAAAGATTTCTACCCTAGCTTTTAGAGATGGGTAAGGATCGGGGCAGGAGGGGGGTGAGTGTGTGTATAAAAGTATAAAGAAGCCTGCCATCAGCCCTACCTAAACTGATGAATTACCAGAACTTTCCTAAACTCATTTACTTTTTGTACAGCACTCATCATTCCTGCCCTGCAGAGTTTACAGTTTCATCTGTCTTTTGTGCTTGTCACAAGTGGGACTTCTTAGCTTGTGATATCCAAAAATGGAGTTCTTCAGCAATCCCAAAATATAAGAAGTAATAAATGATTCAGGAATGCTGCTATAAAAACAAGTCTGCAATGAACCCCTCTAAATTTTAAGATTCGACCTTGAAAATCCTAACTTATATTGACTTTAATTGTTGGTGCTGGGTTGCTGTATGTTTGTTGTGCAACTCATGTGAAGTGGTTCTAAAATGTTATTTTTCCAATATGCTAAAAATTAACATGCTTTTAAGCCAAGGTCACAGAATCACAGAATATGCTGAGTTGAAAGGGACCCACAAGGATCAAGTCCAACTCCTGGCCCTGCACAGGACCATCCCCAAGAGTCACACCATGCACCTGAGAGTATCATCCAAAGGCTTCTTGAACTATGTCAGCCTTGGTGCTGTGACCACTTCCCTGGGGAGCCTGTTCCAGTGTGCAGCCACCCTCTGGGTAAAGAACCTTTTTCTAATGTCCAACCTAATCCTGCCCTGACACAACTTCAGACCATTCCCACAGATCCTGTCACTGGTCACCACAGAGAAGAGATCAGTGCCTGCCCCTCCTCTTCCCCTCACAAGGAAGTTGTAACTGCAGTGAGGTCTCCCCTCAGTCTCCTCCAGGCTGAACGGACCAGGTGACCTCAGCTGCTCCTCACATGGCTTCCTCTCAAGGTCCCTCCTCGTCTTCATTGCCCTCTTTTGGACACTCTGTAATAGCTTAATATCTTTCTTATATTGTGGTGACCAAAGCTGCACACAATATTTAACGTGAGGCTGCACTCTTTGCCTTGAGACACATTGCTAGAGCATTTGTTCTGTAATTTCTGTGGTCAGTTTAAACAGGTTATTTAGACATATCAGTAGCACTGTATTGATCCAGGCTTGTTCAGACACTTTGAGAAGCAAACTTAAAATTATTTTTTTCTCACTTGCAGTGTGTTTTTGGACATTTGTCTGAAAAATACATCCACAACTCACTGGTTCACAGATAAGACACATATCTCCTTAGAAGGTTTTCATTCATCCAGTAAGTTTTAAATGCTGTACAGGGAAGGAAACGGGCAGGCTTTGTATTGTTAGCAGGCTGCTTCATACTTCTCTAAGTTATTTATTGCTTCTGCATCCGCTTCATGAGAGCGATTCTTACTCTGATGACAGGTTGTGACATGCAGGAAGATCAGCGGAGTCCTCAGGCTTAGCAGGCAAGTTTAATCACTGAAGCAGATGAATATCAAATTGAAAACATGTTTCTGTGAGTAAAAAAAGATTCAGTTCACAATGAATACTAGAGAGGAAAGGCCGAATGTCTTAGTATTTTTGGCTGTGATGGCTGCTGTGTTCTATAGCTCTCTTTTTCCAAATGAGTTGAGCTGTGAAGGTCAGCTTTCTGTGCTCTTTGCATAGAAGAGGTACTTACAGCAAGGCAATTCTAAGTTTTCTAAGTTATTCAATATCTCTTGACACTTTACATAATAATAGCCTCAGATGACCCAAGGGTGAAGTCACTACCATCATTGCTACAACAGCTATAATGGCAAACTACAGTCACCTTAATGACTTCATGTACTGCTAAGTTTAATGAAAAATGTGCCACTTCAGTGAGGCCAAAAATACCAGAAAATAGGGTTTGGGAAATAACAGTATTACTTCTGAAATGTCATCTCCTTGGTGGTTGAAGAAATTAATTTCATAAAGGTATAAAAATCCTCATAAAGGTTTGACAGCTTTATGTAAATGCAATAAACCAAAGGTGTAGGGAGAAGAAATGAAACTCATTTTGCATTTATGATGCGCAACAAAATTCTAATGTGGATAAGGACAAAATTACCTATAAATGTTAAGCACAGGGTTTGATATCTAATATGGCAGCAGTGGCCCTGCTGAGTGGGCATGCGCAGTACTGCGACATTATGGGGACCATGGTATCATCAGTGCTGGGGTGGGTGATGAAGGAGCAGTGCACAACTCTCCTTCCTCCAAAGTAGATGTAGGACTTTGTGGGATGTCATTAAAAAAATGAGAAAATAAGAAATGTTTTTCAGTCACACTTACGACTGTAAGAGTTGTGAATCTAACTCCTGGAAGCTTAACACCAGTAAGAGTCTGTTTACCTCTACTGTAACTTTTTCTTCCCTAAAGGGTTGAGGTTCACCCTGTGCTGAAAGCCAGCACAAGGTCTTTTTGGACCATAGATGCTTTCAGGGTGAGAGCTGCAGACATCTTGTATTTGGCCTAACTTGACTTCTAATTGCTGTTCAGCTGAACTTGCACATTCAGGGGTCTTCTCATCCCATTGAGAATGGAAAGACAGAAAGCTGTGATGCCCTCAGCATCTGGACAGAGGGGTGGGTGCTTCCCCCCTCCTTATCTGGCTGTCCCTCCCCGTCCCCTTGTCCCCTTTGCCAAACACATTCAGTTAAACATGCAGAATGCTTCAAGCTTCAGTATGATTGTTCATTGCACAAGCACATTGGGGGAACAAAAGCTCTTCTCTTTAAAATATGGTAAAGCAGATACCTGATGCTGTTCTTGAACATACATTAAAGTAAGCCATGTGGCAAATACTATTATAACTACCTGCATCTTCTCTCCCGATAATGAATTTTATCATCCTGTTGACCATTGAGCGCGGGTTTATTTTGACATATGTATGACGTGTGGATGGGTCTCCTCCTTCAGCACAGAGGTGCTCAAGATAGTGCTGCTGGATGTCAATTTACAGCAAGTTTTACTTCTGACCTATGTGAAAAGAAGCTCCTGGCGCAGATTTTGCCCTCCCTGTTCTTCTGATTTCCATGGCAAACCTTTGGCTTGCTTCCCTGCCCTGCTGGCAGGATGAGCAGGGTAACCCTCTGTGGGGGGTCTGAACCACAATGAAGGAGGTCAGGGGGCTGCCAGTGCTGCTGCCCCAGCTGTCTGCCCTGCCTCTGGCATAAGGACAGCTGGGTGGGAGCTGCCCACAAGCTGCTGAAGGATCACTGGCTGTGAAGTGCCGCTGTCGAAGCCGTGGCTGTTGGGCAGCTGCTGGGTGAGCAGCTCAGGAGTCCATGCCAGGACTGGCACAGACAGCCGGCACCAGCAGCTCAGCAGCTGTAAGTGCCTTGTAGACCTTCTCTGAGTATTAAAGCTGAACCATCAGCACAGGGCAGGTTTGGGCATTTCCATTTGTTTTGCTTCCTTGCTCTTCTACTATAACCTTTTTCTGTCATTTCCACTATTGCAAATCATTTATGAGAAATAATTTCTGAGTATAAATCGGAGCTAAATGGGCTAAAGGAAACCAAAGAAAGAGCAAAATCTGATCTGATGTCGTAGCATCAGCAGGCATGCCAGATTTTCAGGCAAAGAGCTGGAGGATAGTCAGTTAGACTGACTCATCACTATGTTTGCAGCTCTGGGAAGGTTTGCAGCTGGTTGGGTAAGTATGCTGAGCAGAGAAAAAAATGTTGAGCAAAGAAGAAAATAAATCCATGCCAAAGGCATACTGGCTTTGATAACTTATTCCTGTGCTGAAATTTAGACAAAAGGCTGTTACAGAGTTGTTTTCTTAATGTCTAGAGCTTGTTTCAGACCATGTTCAAATAAATCTGCAGATTGCTGCAAGCACCAATATGCTTGATAATGAACTTCCTCATCCTGTTGACCTTTGAGTGCAAGTTTATTTTGACATATATGTGAGATTTCTCCCAAATCCACCCATGGCCTGACAATTAGGGTACCCTTTTGTAGAGGAAGTGTGAGACTGTCCACCCACCAGCTAGGGTGACCCTAGCTCCCAAGCCTATCTGACGCTGCTGTAAACACAGCTGTAATCTCATTTGGAAACACAAATCCCATCAGCTCCTGGATGAGGGTCAAGGATAGCCCAGCCACAAAGGCAGGCTGGAAATAGAATGGATTGTGAGCACCCTGAGGGGAAGGACTTGTTGGGGGTGTTGGTTGACCAGAAGTTTGACATGACTCAGCAAAGTGTGCTTGCAGCCCAGAAAGCCAGCTGTGTCCTGGACGGCATGAAAAGCAGAATGGCCAGTAGGTCGAGGGAGGGGATCCCCCCCCTCTACTCCGCTCTTGTGAGACCTGAGACGGAGTACTGTGTCTGGCTTTGGGGTCCTAAACATTAGAAGAACATAGACCTGCTGGACGGCCATGAAGATGCTCAGAGAGTTGGGGCTGTTCAGCCTGGAGAAGAGAAGGTTTCTGGGACAAAGGGGGCTTGCAAGAGAGCTGGAAGGGGACTTTTTGTAAGGGCAAATAGTGATTGGACAAGGAGTAATGGCTTCAAACTGAAGGAGGGTAGGTTTAGCTCAGATATTAGAAAGAAATCCTTTACTGAGAGGATGGTAAGAACTGCAACAGGTTGCCCAGAGAAGTTGTGGGTGCTCCATTCCTGGAAGTGTTCAAGACTAGGTAGAAGGACTTTGAGCAACCTGGTAAAAGTGGAAGGTGTCCCTGCCCATGGCAGGGAGGTTGGAACTAGATGGTCTTTAAGATTCCTTCCAACCCAAACCATTCTGTGATTCTATGATCCCATTAGGAGGCTGAGCCATGGGTCAGACATAAGGTGATTTAGGATGATTTGTTGGTGCCTGGACATTCAGGCAGAGCCCCCTCTTCACTAACCCTGGCCTTAGGGAGATCTTTGTAGGGGACATTTTAGGCATGGAAACATCTATGCAGTGAGTGGGGAGCCCAGGGGTGGGTCAGGGTGGCACTCCTGCAAACTTTTGAGTTCAACTGTTTAATTTAATGTTGGTTTGTTTTTTGTTGTTTTTTTTTTTTTTTTTTTTTTTACTTTAGTGTTGTACTATTCAATGTCAGGCAAAGAACTTCCTCTGTACTGCATAGGTGATAGGGTTACAAATCTGGGCACTTATCTGGTCTGAGTCCTCTCCCATCAGCCTCGTAGCGCCCTATACAGTGGTGAAGGCCCCATGGCCCACAATGGGGAAACAGGCTGCAGCTCCTGCAGAGGAGCAGCAATGTGTTTTGTTCAGTAGGAGGCTGAAATAGATAGGGTGGCTCACACAGTTGTGAGTGTGTGCAACTCAATACAAGTCCTTAACCCAGCCTGTTGGGTGGGTGCATGGAGCTCTAGCAACAGACTTCAGTCTCACCTACTATGTAGACATACCCACCTCCATTTCCTTGGATTACTCTCCTCTGACTAGGCACTCAATCTTTGTGTTGCAAAGCTGATGCTGGGGAACATTGTGTGTGTTCTTGGCATCTCACCAGTAGTTTCCTCCATCTGTGGAAGACTGCGTTACAAGAAGCAGTGATATATGAAATGCTTTCCTTTCAGGATGCTCTAGTGGCAGTGATTTTTCCTTCAATGTTTCTTCATATCTTTTGATACTTGGATTTTATCCAGCTGTCAGCTGACCAGGAAACTGGTTGTAAACATACCAGACTTTCAGATCATTAAATGGTCATGTTTATTTATTGCCTTTCCTTACAGTTTGATTCAGCTTCAACTCTGACCTAAAGCAGAAAGCACAAAAGGAATTGCTTGAAGTGAATATGGGTTTCTAGGTCAACAGACCTTAGGGGCTAAAGTTACAAATGTGTATGCATCTTATTTGTCCCAGCTGTTGAGGTCTATGTTTGTTTTGTAATGACTATTTGTGTTCTGGTAGTTCCAATTAGGCAAGAAGATACCAAAGCATGGGAAGTCCTGAAGAATTTATAGTCTGCTTATGGCTGAAGTGCAATATGCCAGTGACACAAGCAATAGGAGGGCAGGTGGGAGGAACAGCAGGGATAACAAAAACAGGATTGTGTGGTTATATAGAAATATATGTGGGCAGACTGTGGTTCTGAATCACATACAGAATGCACACTGCTGAAATCCAATGAGCTGACATAGTACTGCTCATATTTGTACACCAAAGTTCTTGTGGACAGCCTGTGGACAGGGTCAGACACAGAGAACATGGGCCTGGTAACATAGCCCAGAGAGAAAGGAGCCCAGGAAAGCTGCAGAAAGTTGGCAGTGGTTCCTTGGTTATAATGATGTTCTGATAAACCTGGGAAGAAGGGAACACTTCCAGATCAAATTATAGCTTTCCATGAAGTCTTCTGGGAAGACACTGATTACATGAAAGGGCAAGGAGGCAGGCTGCCAAATATCTTTAGTTTTTGACTTAAAAGATTTTTTTGCCTCTTGCTGAGTTTGCCAGCTAAAAGTATAAAGTCAACATTGCCTTTTTGATGTATGCCAAGATATTATCAATGGTGTACCCAGTAATTCATCTAGGTGGGTGAAGGTAATAGTCTAGGAACAATTTTATCTATCTAGGCTATATTCTGTAAAATGGATACTGCTGATTCATACTGCTGTTGTTTGCTTTACAGTGTTTTGCCACCATTTGCCTACACAGCACTCACCTAAAGGTGGATTTATCTTCTTTTGTGAAGCCATATGAAACCATAATCAAGAAATTTTATATTTTTACGTAATCTCTGATGTCCATGGCAATCTTTGTTATTGAAACACTTGCATATAAGACCCATAGCCAGTCTCGGTCCATTAGAAGGAGCAAAAAGGCACAGCATCAATTCAGAAGAGTTGTGTCAAATTAGATTTGACATGAAATGATGCACAGAGATGTGCTGTCAAACAGGGATGAAACAGAGATAGGTTTTTATACAAACCAGTAAGTTTTTGACTTGCTGTTTTGGAAAGTGTATATCACATTTGCTTGTGAAGTTCCTGGAGAAACATTTGCAAGTTTTGACAGAACTGCTCTAGCTGGATAGCCAGTGAGAAGGGACTAATACTGGTGGCCCCGAGTTCCCTCCTTCCTTTCCTATGTACTCCTTTGTTGCGTTCTCTTCATTTATCTGAGGGAAACAGTGTTGGTGCAATAGCAATCTCTTGCTAAATTCTAAAGCCCACAAATTGCCTTTTCCTCTCTCTGGGTAGAGAGAGAAGTGTGAGGATAGGAGCACAGTATGGGCTGTTTGGATTTAGCCTGCTCCAGAGTATATTTCCCTTCTGGTTTTGAGAGCAGGGAGAAGTTACCTGTCTTTTTCTTACGGATGTATGAAACGTATTCAGAAGGTGCTCACATGCTTGACAGGTGCTTTACTTTTCTTGTTTGCTTTCATTATTAAAAATAAATAGCAGTGAAATACCAAGAGCCAGAGTGCTTATGCACATTTCAAAATTCAAATATACAAATATGATTTCTTCCTAATTTGACTGGAATTAAAAGAAATTATGAGACATTCACTTATTTTGCACCTTTTCAAAATATTTTTTACATGAATTCACTTGTTAATTTATCCCACTTTAGTTTTGTGCAGACTTGAAGTCAACTCCCCAGGATGTTCAGTGAAGGAGTTAAAAAAAAAAACAAACCAACCAAAAGGGGGTAGGGTCCCTGTCTTCCCATCAATGAAGTGCCACTCCGGAAGGTTGAACCTCAGCTCCAGTTGCAGGTTGAATCCTGTTCCATTGCCATCAAGCATTGTTTCCTGGGCCCAGATTTCATTCCTATGCCTCAATAAATAATGGCCAGTCTTTGCGAACGAAGAACTGGGGAAGGTCTTCACACCTTCCAGCCTGCGCATTGGATTTTTTAGGTGAGACACAGTGTGCGCAGAACTGAGCCCACCCTTTAATCCTGAGGTTCATCTGCTGGGGCCAAGTGAGCTTGGACGGTGGCAGCGAGGTCCTCAGGACGTAGATGGATTGCCTTACAGGGCTAACAAGCTCCATCTGCCCGAGGAGTGTCCTGACCGGGAATTGAACCCGGGCCTTGGCGGTGACAGCGCCACGTCCTTAACCGCTAGACCACAAGGGGCTCCCATGCCTCGATAAATCCACCCATATGTCAGACTAAGTCCTGCTGCGCCTGATGTTTCTGTTCTGAGCAGGCTCTGGGATTCGGAAGCTGCCTAGAAAATACACAAGTATGATTCAGCCATGCGGTTTGCTTCCTTACTGTTTGTATTAGCAGAAGGGAAAGCCGGAGGGGAGTTCAATGGCAGCCCCACTGTGCTGAAGACTCTTGGAGAGATCAAGCATCACAGCCTTGTAGCTGGACACAGTCAGTCCAGCATTTTATTTTTAGGGACTCATTAACAATAAAAATACACTAGAAGAGAAATGCTAATCACTGCTCAGATTTCCATGCTGCAAAGAACACAACAGAGCTACTCAGGGGCTACTCAGGGTCTGCTGCCTGAGTGGCTTTGGTCCCTGTCTGAAGTGACATCATTTTCTGCAGACTTCTGCAGAATTATCAGGGACAGCTGTTAATTGACCATGTTTCTCAGTGTCCTGAGCTGGAGGACCATGGCTGCAAGAATGAGCAACTCCCACCTGACCCTGAAATTGTGCAGGATCTGCTGCTCCAGCTGGATCCCTAAAAATCTGTGGGACCTGATGGGATTTATCCAAGAATCCTCAAAGAGTTTTCTGATGTCATTGCAAAACCTCTCTCAATGATTTTTGAGTAGTCTTGGGAATCTGGAGAGGTCCCAGCTGACTGGAAACTGGTGCACATTGTCTCCATTTTCAAGAAGGGCAAGAAGGGGAAGCCCAGAAACTACAGGCCTTTCAGTCTCACTTCAGTGCCTGGTAAAGTTATGGACAAGATTATTCCGGGAGGTATTGAAAAACACCTGAAAGACAACGCATTCATTGGTTACAGCCAGCATGGCTTCAGGAGAGGAAAGTCCTGCTTATCTAACCTGATTTCCTTTTATGACAAGGTAAACCACCTAGCTGATGAAGGGAAGCCAGCTGATGTCATCTTGTTGGATTTCAGTAAAGCTTTCAACACTGTATCTCACAGGATCCTTCTGGACAAAATGTCCAGCACACAGCTGGATAAACACATCATGTGGTGGGTGAGCAATTGGCTCAAGGGTCGAGCACAGAGGATAATAGTGATAGGGTGACATCAGAATGGTGACCTGTCACTACTGGGGTTCCACGGGGCTCCATCTTGGGCCCTGTTCTCTTCAACATCATAAATGACTTGGATGCAGGACTGGAAGGGATACTGAGCAAGTTTGCAGATGACACAAAACTGGGAGGAGCTGTTAACTCCCTCAAAGGCAGGCAGGACCTGCAGAGAGACCTTGAGAAATCAGAGGGCTGGGCAATCACCAACCATAGGAAATTCAACAAGGGAAAATGTCAGATTCTGCACTTGGGAAGGGGAAACCCTGGATGTTTGTACAGACTGGGGAATGAGAGGATGGAAAGGGACCATGGGGGGCCTGGTCAATGGCAAGTTGAGTACGAGTTAGCAGTGCCCTGGCAGCCAAGAAGGTCAACCGTGTCCTGGGAGGCATCAGGAAAAGCATCACCAGCCGGGCAAGAGAAGGGATTGTCCTGCTCTGCTCTGCATTGGGATGGCCTTACCTTGAATATTGTGTGCAGTTTTGGGCACTGCAATGCAAGAAAGATATTAAACTATTAGATAGAGAACGTCCAAAGGAGGACAACAAAGATGGTGAAGGGCCTTGAGGGGAAGCCATACGAGGAGTGGCTGAGGTCACTTGGTCTGTTCAGCCTGGAGAAGAGGAGACTGAGGGAAGACCTCATTGCAGTTACAACTTCCTTATGAGAGGAAGAGGAGAGGCAGACACTGATCTCCTCTCTGTGGTGACCAGTGACAAAACATGAGGGAGTGGCTTGAAGTTGTGTCAGGGGAAGTTTAGTTTGGACATTACAGAAAGGTTCTTAATCAAGAGGGTGGTTGAGTACTAGAACAGGTTCCCTAGGGAAGTGGACACAGCACCAAGCCTGACAGAGTTCAAGAAGCATTTGGATGATACTCTCAGGCACATGGCATGACTTTTGAGGATGGTCCTGAGCAGGGCCAGGATTTGGACTTGATAGGTCCCTTCCAACTCATCATATTCTGTGATTCTGTGATTCTTTGATATTGTGCGGCTAATTGCAAATACTGCTTCAATTTCTTGGTTTGTTTTTCATAGGAGTTAGAAATCTCATGTGGTACCTCTCTCTTTCCTATTGCATCATTAATGTACCAGATGGGCAGATGAGAAAGTGATTCCTATCCCTTTTTCAACAACCTTGGTCTATATCTCTGAGCAAGTCAGATCACCCCTCCACCCCTTTGTTTGTTCAGCCTGAGATTTTCAAGAGAAGGAAGGTCTTTGAAATCCTTCCCTGGGGAAAAGGCCTGCAAATACCCTGAGCAGGGACTGTGTGCTCTTTTGTTTGCAAGGCTGTGACACAAAAGGGCTCTGGTTTTCACCAGGCCTTCAGGTGTTTGTGCAAGGCTACAGAGTTGCCATGAAAATCCTCCCTTTCTATGCTCGTGAGAAAGAACAACAGGGATTGACAATGAAAACTGGAAGAGCAGGGGGGTAAAAAAAGGAGACAGATACTGGAAGGAGGGAGAAGTAACAAAAGGATGACCCAGGACGAGAATAGCAAATAGAAAAAGGGCTTTGCATGTAAGAAGA
This sequence comes from Empidonax traillii, assembly GCF_003031625.1. Lineage (NCBI taxonomy): Eukaryota > Metazoa > Chordata > Aves > Passeriformes > Tyrannidae > Empidonax > Empidonax traillii. The sequence goes on along the minus strand of NW_020955388.1, from coordinate 606,296 downwards.
AGAGAAAATGAAGTAACAGCACAGCGGCAAAAAATAAACACAAAAAAATATAAAGATGACTATTACATGTGGAATAGAATAGGTGAAGCAAAAGGACAAAAGAATGGCTCATGAGGGAACAGGGAATAGAGAGAGCAAAGGGAACAGTGTGTACTGATAACTAAGCACTCAGGAAAATTCAAATGATGGTGTTTAAGAAATCTTCTTGTGTTGCTTGGAATTAGGATGCTTTTGGCTCTGCTGCAGGACTGAGAATGAAAGCCAATCTTCTTTGATCTGCTCCAGTGGTGCAGAGTGACTCTAAGGGAATGTATCAATTAAGAAAATATTGAAATTGCTAGTACAGCATTTTACATATCTTAGGTTCTACTGAAAGTAGGTTGCATTGGAAAATAAATGAACCATGATACTGTCACAATGGCAATCCACTGAGCTCTTTGGGGGAAAGGGTAGGAAAAAGTACAATTGTGCATGTTCTGTGGATCCAAATGATGACCACTGTGTTATAAAATTGCTGTGCTTTTTGTTGCTGGGGCTCGCCTCCCACGGTAGCAGCGTAAAACAGTGCTTCATGAATTTGATAACCTTTCTCCCCATGAAAATGTATGCCAAATTCCTACCAGTTAATTCCCTTAAGGCATTAGCAAAAAGCCAGACCCCTGGTGCAAAATGTCAAATATCAGACTAGATTTGTCATAGGAGGAAAACTGCAATGTTTAGAGGCTGGTGATTACACAGACTTTGAAGACTATGGAAATGTAGAAAAAGAGTTTATCATGTATTAGAACAAACTTTTGGATGTGTGAAGTCTCACAGCTCCTAGTGCAGCACTTGGTCTTCTTTGTTCTTGCACAAGGCATCTTGACACCCCGGCTCTGAGTTAGTCTTCTATTCCTGATGTACAAATAGGAAAAACAAGAGCTGAAAAAAAAAAAATGCCTAATGGTAAGCTCCTTCCCCTGTGTTTGTGCATCTACAGAAGTACTTCCCACTCCCTGCCATTATTTATTTAAATGGAGACATTTCAAAAGGGCTTTAAACAAGATTTTCAAATACAGAAACTTCATTTGCATTACCTAAGACATGACTGGAGATCATTCATATTCATTAGGTCTGTGGCTACTCTTATATCTGGCTTCACCAAATAAGAAATCATTAAATCTGCCTCCATCTTTGTCCTCTCATGAGTCTGCTGAACCCAACTTTTGTCATTCATCTGGTATATAATGAGCACCACGTATAACGCAGAGTCTTAGGTCAATCAGGAGCAGTTCATGTTATGAGTCTTGTACTAAGACTGCAGCCTGTCATAGCTGTGCTGCTGCCTCCAGTCACATATGCACTCAATTGCCTTTTCCTGGCACTGTATAAAGTGGGAAGATCTTGTCAAATAACTTGATTAATATTTCTTTCATCTTTGAGAAAGATAAGAAAAGGAGATGGGGATCTGGGTGTTCTTTCTTTTTTAACCATAGCCAAGTAACGATTGTAGATCCATTTTTATTATGTGATTTTTGCTTGAATCAGAAGTGGATAGAAAAAAATCAGGTGCAGCAATATGCAGTAGTATATCCAGATTTATTCTGCTGTAGAAATAAAACAGGAAAATAACACTCTTAGCACAGTGTGTTATCAGCTTTCAAAATTCCCATGAGGAAATTATGTAAATCTCTATTCAGTCAAAGTCAACAGACTTGTAGGAGAGTCAAACAAGGGTAATTCCAGATGAATCAAAAAACGGTAATATATGAATACCATGGAGAAACAGTCTGTCTGCCTTCCTGGTCACGTGTGCTGTACACTGGACTTCCAGAGGCAGTTTAGAGCAAGAGGAGGAAGACCTGCATGGTTAACCAGTACAGCTGGGAAACAGTTTCAGAAAGCTGAAAAAGAAGCGCAGTTAATTTGGGGTTTGAGCTATCATTTCTGCATTTTTAACTATATGTTTGTTAATGAAGTGTTATTTTAATCCAAAAATTAACAAAAATTATTTTTTCTTTATTGTCCCCAAAAAATGTAAAAATAAAAGAAACTGAGGAGTATTTAGAGGGATAACTGTGTTACATTTTTAAACCAATACGATTTGATAAAATTCTAAAGGTTACTGATAAAATCCTAAACCGATAGGATTTGATAAAATCACTAAATATATGTGTGTACCCAAACTGGGGGGCTTTGTACAGAGAAAAGGTTCCAGTCAAAACTTCTCTCCAGCCCAGCAGATGATTTATTAATAGGAGGGGTGTTTTGCATGCCCGGCTGGAAGTTATGAAAGGGGATCATAGTGCACAGGGCAGAAACTGTGTAGGGAGGTTTCTCAACAGCCCATTGAGAGCAGTGACCCAACACGGGCTGGAGAAAGATGCAAACAAGCAACAACAATAGAAGTGAGGATTAGGATCTTTTGGCCTGTACATTTCCTGTAGGTGAATACCAGAGCTGAGCAGCTCTGTACAGAGTTAGCCACTTATTTACTTAGCATTGCAGAGGACAGCCAGCTTTTCAGCATTGATTAGATAACCAGAAATGTGGCCAACACCTAACTGTGTCATAACATCACACTGCCCGGGACTCCTCTCCAGAAAGTGTCACTGCCAGCAGCAATGCCCCATATTCCCGCGTGAAATGTTCCTCCATCTCTCCCCATAGTCTCTCAGATCCAGGCCAAGGGTCACTCCATGTATGGGCTCAGGGCATGGTGGACGCTTCCTTCTGCTCTTCAGGTCATTGTCTCAGCCAACCCTCTCTCCTCAGCATGCTTTCTAAGGACTTCCCCTTTCTCAAGTAATTTCTCCTGGTGCCAAACAGTGGCCTGTTCATCATCACCTTGTCTTCACTGGTGAGAAGGTATGAGGGGGATCACCTTTTCCTTTGGAGATATGATCCCCAAAACCACTGCCTCCTTCTGCTTTCTACTCAGGAGAGATGAAATCCCCCAAAGCTAAAGCTGTAGGGGAAAGGGCTGCTCTGATTCTACCCCTACCTACCATTCTACCTGCAATGAAGAAGCAAGAGACATTACATAATGAAAAGTCTTTCTGGCCTGTATTTGCACATTCTTCCATAGGGGCTTTTATTCCTTTATTGTATTTATAGGTCCCCAGGCTTGCAATATAGGTTTAAATGAGGCAAATGGTAACAGTTGAAGATAAATCCCAACACCTGCGTTCATAAGCTGTCATCTCTGTTCAGCTGTTCTCCATTCTCCTTCACAACAGGCCTGTATATTGTAATCAGCACACAAATTCTCATTGGCTTCACTTGCCAGGTCCAATGTCCCTAGAAAAGCTCAGGGTTAGGGAACCTGCACCACTGATCCTAGGGGCATGGGCAAAACATTAATGTCTGTGCACAGTGTTGGGCATTATTGCACAATGTTTGCTTTCTTCTTTTGACTTCTTCTTTGTTTGACTGCAGGTGGAGGTATGGCCAATGTCTCTTTAAAGAGGGCCATGTGCCCTTGTAATATTTTACTTGAGCCTCTTATACCACAGGAGGGAATGACCTTTTAACTATGTCTCTCCTCTAGTTTCATTCTCATGGTCAATGAATCACACCAGAAGCTTTGATTGACCGAGTGTGAAAATTACACAATAAGGTCATCTGTCTCTTTGAAAAAGCAGCTGTTCTATTTTTTCTGTCTAATTGAGTTTGTCCTGCTGAGAAGGACATGAAGTTTCTTTCATATTTCAAAGTGGTGAGTTCTTTGCACAATTTCAGTAAATTTTGGGTAGGAGAGAGACTGCTTCTGCTTATTGCTACTTCATTCTCAGAGGAAATGTAGCAGGCTGATTTAATTATCGATGAAATGTAACTCACACCAGGCTGCTTAATGGTGTTCCTGCACCAACGTGATGTGTGGTGCTGAAGGCTCTCTTTATTTCACCTTTTACTGTCAGGCTGGCATTAGCTTGCACTGCTTGAGTTCCCCTGGAGTAAAGAGCACCTGTACAAGAGATAATTCTCCCATTCCTGTTCGGCTGACATTTCCCTGCAGTACTGTTCAAGGGAAAATGGAGGAGAAAGAAATGTAAACAGAATAAAAATAAAAACTCAACCCAAAAAACCTAACTGCAACAAAATAAAAGCCTCAACACAAAATAAACAAAAAACAAGCAAACAATAACAAAAAAACCAAACCAAAATAAAGAAAAAAAAAACTTCAAAGAGCTGCTAGAAAGCTCTTTCCTTCCCTACATGTTAAGTACAGCCTTGAGCATCCAATTTATAGCAGGGAATAACCAAAGCTGAATCACAGAAACTTCTTACCACTCTGCCTATAGGCACATATGCAAGTGGTGTCAAGGCAAGGCTAAGACTATGACTCAAGCCATTTTGAGATAGGGAAGCAAAACTGTTTCTCCTATAGTCATAAAGCAAGACAAGGTCAAACTTAGGAAACCTTTATTTAACTTGTTAAATGAAAGCAGTACAGGCTGTGTCAATGCACTCGCTGCAGCTTCGTTATGGAAGTAAAATTTTCTTCTGCTGAAGCTAATTAGCCTCTATTCCAGTGTTTTTTATGCAAGATTTCAGCCAGTTGTGCTGATTATAAAGTGAACAGCCTCTGTGGTAGAGAAGTACAGGTTTATGTCTATGTGTGCAGTAGTATCAGGCCTGCTGAGAAAAAGCCCTGTTGTTATTCAGAGCAACCCTTTTCACGGTCAATATAGTCACCATTCTGATTAGCACTATCGTATCAGCAAAGACATGAGGGAGACCACTGTGGAGACAGTTCTTCTGTAAGAAGAAACAACAGGTCCTTACCATAGGTCCCTCTAGCCTCAATCTGTCTCCAACAGTGCTCAGGTCCAGATGTCTAGGAAGAAGCACAAGCAACTGGATAAATGATCTTGTCCCTGTGGTATCAGTTCTTTCTTTTTCCTTTTTTTTTTTTTTTTTTTTTTTAAAGGGGCATTGGAAACCACTTGGACCATCATTTCTTAACAGCCACATTTTCTCTTCATTGTGAACACATTTTCAACTTCATTGTGAAAATAATTTAGCTCCTGATCCCTCCCTCACTGCTTATTCCAGCAAACATCCCAGCTTCACTGAGGAGGCAGTTCAGGGCAAAATATACCCAGACACCATTGGAGATGTAGGGTGTCAAGTCCTATTATGGTTTTATGGTTTTAAAATAAACCTATACTCTTTTATTATTGTTCTTAGCTTATCTACTTCATCTATGCTCGGTTATAATGTAAGTGTGAAGTTGTTTCAGGAAAGTGAAATAGGCTGCTAATTTCACCCTGAAATGTGGTCTTGAGCTATATCATCACTATTGAATTCTCTTGTAAATTTCTAGAGGGACTGAATGTTGTTGGAATCTTTTTACTAAAATAACATGAACTTCCTTCCAAGGTCACCACATTCTTGGGTAGCCAATAAGCTTTGATGCTCATCAATAGCTAAAACAAGCCTGAGCTTTAATCAAAGGTGCATTAACTCACATCCTGTTGTTTGGCTCTCTGATTGCAAAACTAAAATGACTGAACACAATGTGGCAACATACACGCTTTAGTAACACTGCTGCCAGCTGTTCTTGGCATAAAATGAGTTGACTCATCTAGAAAATAGGCCTCTGTTCCTTAAAACTGGAGCAGAATGCAAATGCCTGTCCTGCTGACCATCACCGACATCATTACCGGTGTTATTTGTGGGGCACCAGTGCACACTCTCAGAAGGGATCTGCAAAAGATTTGTCCTGTTAAGCTGATGTGTTACAGTAAAATGAAATCACTTGTATAATCAGATAAACCTGTAGACTACAAGTAAACCTAATGCAGGCTATGAGTGTTTGGGGAGGTCTGTCTGTGTAAACAATTTGTCTGAACTGAGTTCATTCTTTCTAGAAAGTAAAATACTCCATATCCATTTTGTTGGTTCCTTGGGGATATGTGCTCCATTATCCTAATGCTGAAACTAACAGGTGTGAGAAGACAGAAAGCATGTAAGGGAGATGAAGAGCAGTTTGTATGGGGAGAAGGCTTACTAATGAATGGTGTCCTCCTGAAAAGGCTTTCTTTGGACACTGGATACATTGCTTTTCATTTCTTTGTAATCTTAGCTAAGTTATACTATGTGAGAGAATAGATTTACATTTTCCCACTCGGTTTTATGCAAAGAGGAAGGTAGCTATTCAGTTTTTGACTGATTTCCCTTCATTATTTCATGTCACAAGAGCCTACAAATGTAATACGATAAGGCAGAAGGTCTGTAACTGGACCTGTGCTAAGTGCTGGGTTGAGCTGGATATGGCACACATTACCTCCCTGCGCATGGAAGTCCTGCAAACCTGTTCTGGAGCTGTACAGCATCCCTTTCTTCCGTAGTAAAGCTATACTTCTTAATGCCTATAATTACTCTGATTACTACAATCCTAACTGAGAAGCAAGAGAGCTGGAAATGACTCTCCGCTGTTCTATAGACTTGCACACAAATCACTGTCTTAAACATTGGAAGAGATGTGATCATCATGGTCAGATCCTCCTAGCACTGTCTGAAAATCTATTGTCTTGTATAATAATAATGACAGTACTAATCATATATAGATTCCTAGTAAATTAGAGAGATTTAAAAAAAAAAGAAAAAGAAAAGAAAAAAAAAAAAGGACCAGGTAAGGATCCAAATGTAATAGGATTTAATTCCTATTAAAATGATAATTGCCTTCCTCACCCTTCTTAGATTCAGGGCAGCCTTTTGCCACAGCCTGGACTAGGATGACTCAGTAAACCTTTGCTAACTTTTTAACTTTTTCTCTCTTCCTTCTTTTCCCTCTCTGCTACATTATCCCAGTATGGGGAAGCCTTAGTATCACTGGCTTGCTGCAAACAGTTTTTCACATAAAAGGTCTGAGACTGGGAAGTGACAAATAGTTGGGCACTCATCCCTCTGGCTGGAATAATGGTGTGCTACAGGAGCTCAGATAACATGTGACTGCCTTTAAAGGCACTAGTTTCCCAGATAGGTTTTGGTTAGTGCTCCTCATTCAGCTGGCAGTACAGGGAGAATTTGTTGGATGAGTCCCACAGGAGCTGGAGCGTTACTCACCCCTGCTCTTTCTGGTGTTTGCACCTTGGAGTTCATTTTTTGTACACTGCCATTTGGTTTTGAACCCAAACCTGTATTGTGGACCTTTTGAACAGCAACTGGGGCAGACTGAACTCAGAAGCTCAGGTTCACCAGCAAAGGTAATTATGATAACTGTGTGATCTCAGATCATAGTGTGGCCTGTAGGGGGAGAGGGATGCACCACCACATGATCTTTTCAGTCTCCCCTTTCCACTATGCATAAGTGACTGCAGCATCAGACACGAAGAAGAGGGACTGAGAACGGAAAAGGGGCCTGCAGGTACCAGGATTCTGGGCAATCTGCCTGGCTTTTTTGTGCTTTTGTGGCAATTTATAGAAAGAATTTTTGGCTTCTGACTCAAACCTAGTGAGGTTAAGCATGTTGGTTTTGTAAAACTGAATGCTGGACTGTGCTTTTACACTCATGGCATACCACTGCCTGGAGATTTGGCAAGGGTAGGTTCTGTAGCAGTGACCCAGGACAGGCAAACATTGCTTGTCTAATAGAGTAAAGGCTTGAACATGGGTATTTATCCTGTATACCATCATGCACATGGCCGGGCAGTTTGAGCACAGATATATAAACTCGTGGAGAATTTTCTCTAATTCAGGACAGAGTCCAGGCAGCTTTACACGAGGACTGCAGAATGGCCAAACTCAGCTACCTTGTTAAGGCCAGTGCCCTTCTGGCCCCACCAGCCCAGTCACCAGAAATGCACACCAAAGTTTGGTATGGGTCTCCTGGGAGAGGCCTGCTGCACTGAGGTTGGTTGACTCCTGAAGGGTGCAGGGTGCTCTGTCCCCGGCACATGTGTGGAGTCAGCCTGCTGGTGCAGAAGTGCTTGGGGGGGGGCAAGGGAAGCTTGCTGGATAATTCAGTGTTGACACACCATGGAGGCAGCTTAAGATTGATCTCCATAGGTGTTTGCCCTGTTTTCATTCAAGGAGTCATATCCCCAAAGCAGGGGTGGCAGGAAGGCTCATGAGTCAGCTCCTAAACCACCGGAGCCCTCAGCCCAGTGTATTACGGGAACTGCCATTGACCCGGGGTCACACTGTTGTTAAGCTGTACCATAAACTGTAGCTGCTTAGGAGCTGATTCACATCCCTTTCATCTCTTTCTGAAGAAACCTTCAGGGATACTTCTGGTGTCCTTGCTCCATGTACCATTGCTTGTGGATCAACCTGAAACCAGGAATGAAGTTTTCCTGCGCAAGCAGAAGAGGATGTCCCACTATACCTTCTTGAGCAAAGGTGTTTCTTTTCTTTAGTCTAATTGTCCTTGTGTCTGTCAGTCTGACAGCTGGGTCATGATCTAAAATCTGGGCCTGATGGATAAGCTTCAAAGAAGTTCCATGTGTTTTAGGAAGAGTCTTTCTATTAATTAGAAACATATGTCCAGTCCATTCTTTGAAAATTCAGTCCAAGACTTGCTTTTACTCAGGCCTTTCGCTGGACTCTAGGCCTTGAGGGATGGACCTAGAGAAGAGAAATGGCCTGACTGCCCTCAAACACAATAAACTTCCAGTCACAGTAGTGTAGCAACAAGAACAAAACCCAACATTTTTTCTTTATTCTCGATATTAGAATGGTATTCAAAGACTGCAGCTGACAAGAGCCACTGCATAAGTGCGTAATGAGAACCCATCTGTCTTGTGAAGAACTTCAAATTGATGGTCAGTGAGAGCATTAATAATTCACATTAATGAAATTCTGCAGGGCGAAGGAACCAAATCACATGGAGGTGGAATTAGCTTACCTCATATGAGCTACCTAGTTTGGCTAGTCAAAGAAATTTGCTTTTTTGATGGTGATTTGCCTTCATTTTATATCAGTGTTGAAGACTGGTGCTTGTGCCTCCTCACTGACAGGAGAGAAGGGCCTGCTTGACTGGCATAGACCAAGTGCCTAATTTTTTGGTGAATGAATTTAAGTGACAGTGAGTCCCAACCTTGTCTCCATTATCACTGTAGCTGGGTTAAGAGCTGTCGCTGGAGCACTCTCAAAGGCTAACGTGTACGCCTGCTCTGTCCCGTGTTAGCACTTGGTTCCTTTAGTAGCCTTTGCATAGTGTACAGGCGCTTTTAAGAAAATATTTTTTGTTCTGTCCATCAAAGCAACATCAGAAAATTTTAATCATATATCTTGGTGTTAGTAAGGCTTTGACATGGTCTTACATCACAGGCCACTGAAACATTGTCCAGAACAAGCTGTGATAACACAGGTACCTTAGAAAAGTGAAATCAGATGGTAGTCACCAATGGTTCAGTGTCTAACTGAAGACTGGGTTGTGTGAGATTTGACACGAGTCTGTCCTAGTGATCTGGATGATGAAATAAACTGTATATTTATTTAGTCAGGGGCTGAGAGCCTGGAAGGGACTGGAACAACTCTCATGAGATGAGTGCAATTTCAAAGGATTATGACAAATCCCTTTTTAAGGGGCTAGTCTCAAAGGACTAGTTTTAAATAAAGGACTACTAAACTCCAGTATGGAGTTAAGTGAGGACATAGGCTTAGGAGTAATCTGCTGCAGGTATGGAAGTGAATATGTTGGAATCAATTCTGATGAAAAACATGTGAAGGAGCTGATAATGTGTCAAAACTGAAGTAAGTGCTATACTGATGAAAAAAATCAAACCCAAACAATCATCGAGTGAGGACACTTAAATAGGAGGTTTTTGATGTAAAACAGCTAATACAGTTGTTCTACTTCACTGGAGTACTGTGTTATATACCACCCTTGAAGAGAGGTGGAAGGAGACTTAAGGAAAGAAATAAAGATACTTCAGAAAAAATAAACCATTAAAAAAAAAAAAAAAGAAGAAGAACTGGGACTGCATAGTGCAGAGAAGGAAAATCTGAAGAAAATGTAGGCTGCAGTCTTCAAATACGTAAAAGTTCATCATAAAGAGAGTGGTGGTTGATTTCATGCTTCACCCATATTCTGCCTTAGGTGAATAAGGATTGAGAAGATGAGATTACAGTAGAGGAAATACAGCACAGATGTTTGAGCTGCAGAGTACTTCAGGAGACCAAGAAGCTTCAATCACTGGCAATTTTAAATAATGAATATTTTCAATCCTGTATTCTAGGAATCTGTGATCTCATCCGGTTTATGGTGAACCAACACATATAACCGAGAGTCTGGAATAATTGTCAGAAAAAGAGCAATTTTTTCAGTAATGACAGCTCTTCTTGCTAGTTTCTCTAATCTTTGCTAGAACTTATATACCTGTCCCCCTCACTCCCACATTTCCCTAGTTGTCAGAAAGAGTGATTTGCCCAAGCTCGAAGCCTGCATTTTAGTGTAGAGAGGTCAAACACTGTTCATACTGTTCATGTGCACATGGTGGCCTTTGAGACTTTTTGGCAGAGCACGCAGTGGACAGTGCAGCCCCTCTCCATCATGGGGCTCAACTTCCCCAGGATCATTTCTTCATCTCTTCAAGCAAAATAAAAGCAGTTCTGGGGGTGGGGCTGAGGAGTGGTTGTTAAAATCTCTCTTTCCTCAATGTAAGCAGCATCTTTATGAGGACAGCGAAGTACTACCAGCTGGAAAATTAATTTAGAAATTTCCTTTTATGGAAGAAGTCTTTTTCTAATGCTACCAAAGAGAAGCTTTTAAAGAACAGCACTAATTTGAAAAGCTTACTGTTTCCTTTTAGGCTGTGGATTCAGTCTAAATAAAATGCATCTTCCCATTGCAGTGCAGACATTTTCAAATGCACTGACAGCAACAGGGAGATTTTGGTTATCAGTGAATCTGTCTGTGTTTTACTCGCCTAACAAAATAATTTTGTTGTTCAACATTAAACATCCATTTTAGATGGGAGGAATCTAATTCTCCTTACTGGGGACAGATCCAGCTGTGCCAGTGGATGGAAGAAAGGAGGGATGAAGAAACAGGGTGAGCTGTGTAGCTGAATGGCCACAGCTACGCTGTGCAGCTGAGGGGGACCGTGCAGGATGCAGCAGCGATGCTAATATGAGAAGGGGAGACTCCAACCATCTTCACTCTCTTCCTTTTCAGTACATATGCATCTGTCTGGCCCATGCAAGCCTCCAGGCAACCCACCTGCTATTCATATGCAGTAAGGTTGCTTTTCTGTGCAGTCCTATGCTGATGTAAGAATCCTATTTCTAAAGATTTTGTTTTGGATACACTAGATTTTATTTTGAATACTCATTTTGCTAAGCATTGGTGGTTTGCTCTTGACTTTTCTAAAGGTCTCTTATGCCTAACTGTCTCAACCTGCATTTTGTGTTTATATCCTTGCTTGTATTTGCCATTAGGCTAGCATTTTCACAAACTTTGCTGTTTTGGGACCTAGAGACAATTTTAGGAGGTGTTTAGCACCCAGAACTCCAGCTGAAGTCAGCTCTGAGTGGAGCAGAAACTGGGACTAATACATACAAGAAGCTTATAGACTGTGTTAGGTCTGATCCCTGCTGCTGATCCCTCAGTGTCCTTTATCTCTCCAGCACTAGATGATGTCACCTCCTTCCTAGATCATAGAAGACCTGGATGTAGACAGGCAAAACATTTCCTTTTGATTTCTTGGAGGCTGTCTATGTAGTGGACACGGCTATCTGTTAAGCCTTAGCCTGACGTTGTAGTCATTTTCAATTGAAGCAATAACCTGTTTCAGAGGATGATTTGCTTGTTGGTATTTGACTAATTTAATCAGTGCAGAGGATCAGTGCCCAATTTCCATTCTCCTAAGGATCACTTTTTGCTTTTTCCATGTTATGTCAACAAACCATGAACTTGTCAAATTCTGCTGCTTCACTGTAATTACAGCATGGGCATGAGAAATTATTCACAGAGTCAAAGACAAAGATGTGGCGCCATAAATACATTTGTCAAACTGACCTCAAGCTGGCAGGCAGGCAGCACCAGTGCCAAAAAATATTTAGCAGGTGCAAGCATGCCAGCCACTTGTGGTATGCAGTATGTTTCTTTAACAAGTAGATGGCTGTTTGTGTTGTTTTAATATCTGTGGACAATTCTCTCATGTGCTTCTATTTATTTGCCATGGTATTTTGATTGACACTATGCAGAGCTGCACTTGACAGCCAGGCACCTCATAACCCCATTGTCTTTTCTCTTTTTCACTTGTGCCTCAACTGCAAAGTCTGTACTTTTTATCTTTCTCCAAGTGATTGGAATCCACTCAAACTTCAGAGAATTGAACATTTGACGTAAAGAGGATTGAGTTCTTGCTAAAAGGCAGGATACAAACAAGTGAGCAAACAGGTCCATCAATTAGATCCAAGGGAAGAAAGGTAGGGGGGAAAAAAGCAATGAAGAGTCAGGATAAGGAATAAATGAAGGTTAAGTGATTGCAGCAATACGTCTCCTGAAGGGTAAAAAGATCACTCTTGATTCTTCGTTAAATGGCCACAGGGGGAAATAAAAAAGAAAAAGACATCAAGACAACTGATCAAGAAACATAAAGCCATGCATATGGTTTGTTTACCAGTATTCTTTATATGTTAGTATCTTTATTTAAGCAAGTTGGTTGTTTCACTCTTTTTTCAGCCTGGAAAGAGAAGGACAGAAGGCTATTAAAGAACAAGACAGCTAGGGTAAGGAGAGGGGTATGGAGCCTGTAGAGCACTGGCTTTGAGTATACTGCTGCCTCTGAAGGCTTCACACATATAGTGATATAATGAGATATAATGAGATGCACATCATAAGCTTTGTTTGGCTTTTTTTTTTTCCCCCCTAGTGTTAATACCAGTGACTTGCTTTGTCTTCTTGCTAGCCCAAGGGATTTTTGACACCCATATACCAGATTTGCTGCTACTCTGAAAGAGAAAAGGAGCAGGAGACCCAGGAAATAATGGCAGAGGGCCACTCATGGAGCCAAAGTGGTGTAAGAAGTCATAAAAGCAGGATGTGACTGTAGGCAGCACCAAATCCAACTTGTCCGAAATGACCACGAGGTGCTTCCTAGTATTTTAATGCCTGTAGTGTCTAAGGCTGAAATTCACTTGGTGCTTAAACCTGGTATAAGATGACTTTCTTGCTGAAAGAACTTGGTTTTGTTCTTGTTGTCAGGTGCAGTTTCCTTCCTCACAAGTAACCATCAAGAAAGAAAAGTGGGAACAGAAGTGAAATATCTGGAAAACATGAAAGGTGCTTCATTCAATATCCAGATCCCTGCCTGACTAACTTGGGAATGAGAAAGTTGTTTCTTCTACGTCTCTCACCAAAAAAAAAAAAAAAAAAAAAAAAGCATAAGGCCTGGCTTGACAAATTTTGTTTACTTTTTCATTATAAAATTGGTTCAAAGAAGCTTTCCTCTTTCCTTGCAGTTCCCCTGTGTGAAAAGAGCCCAGGACTGATATGCAGTCTTATGCCATTGGATTGAAAACTGGAGTCAATGGTTCTCACAGAAATAAACTGAAGGCATGAATGAATGAACATGATTGCAACAAACTGGGGAACTGTGGAAGAGTGGAGTTCTTACTGTCTTGTAGTTCAGATTGCAGAAGTCTGGCTTATGTCAGCCCTCCACTCCTGACTCCGTCTTGCTCACCTCCTCCCCCTCCTCCTTCAGTAACGGAATGTCTTGGAAGCCTAGAGGATAACACATTTTGGGGAGATCTGTCAGGAACTACATCTAAGCTGTTGTGGATGTATGTCAGGTGAGTAAGGCTGGTCACAGCCAATGAAAATGTGCAGGAGGTAATTTAATAATTTCATTAAGAGAAATAAAGAACAAAGCTTTTCTTCCTACACACGGTGTCTGTAAAAAGCCTTTGGAGCCAGGTCTCCCCACTGGCCTCTGCAGCATGTAGTCACAGGGACAAGAATCTCCTTCTCCCCCTTCCACCCTCAGGTTCACTCCTGTTGGTCTGTCACTTCTGCTGTTTGGCAGCACGGTGCTGATGTGGTTTGCAGGGGGCATTCACCTGGCTCAGCACTGGGGAGGTGCACGTCACTGCTCACAGAAGAACCTGAATTTGGGTTTCCTGTTACCTTCCCAAAACCCCTCAATAGCAGGATGCTGTACAAAACTTGACCAAGAGTCCTTCTGCTCATAGCTTGCTTGGAGGAAAACCAGGAACACTCATGTTGTCTTGGGCATAGAGACTTGATGGGAGGTTTTTGCGGGCTGCTGTTATACTCAGATACCTGTATTCCACCTAACTGACATGTAAGTGCTCTTTGAATTCTGTCCTTGTTATCTGCATGGCTTTGATAACGTTGGTGGGCTTTGTCTTTCATGAACACGTAAGATACAGGAGACATTTTCACAAGGTATAATTAATGTCATCCATGCCAGAAACTGCAGTGGCATAATTACTGTAATAAAATTCCCATACTTGTTTCTAATTCTAATATTACCTAATTTCTAGCTGTAAAATCGCATATTATGATGTTTTGGAGCACACTTTTTGTAATCATATTGTTGTTCACTGTTGGCATTTATAAAGTGTTCCTACACTGTTACTGGTTTTTTGTCCTACTCTGAAGGCTGCCTGAGGGCTACATATTCCTTTGTCAACATTTCTGGAGCAAATGTGCTCCTCTATTTCCAAACACCCTGGTAATGCCTGCTTCAGAATGTTTGTATGTGGAATCTGTTGAATATTTCACAGATGTGGAGCAGGACCTCCCTGTCAGCCATCATATCTGACCAGATGAAATTTATAACATCTGCTGTTCCTAGTCAGACACAGCTTTCTGTTATTCCAGCTGTTGCTGAGCATGCATTAAGCAGTCCCAATTAGTTCAACCTCCTCCTAATGTTACAGCAGCTTGTTTTTTTTGCTGCCACAGAAGAAATATTTTTCAAACCTTAAGATTTATTTGTAGCTGTGATGTTGATACACCCTCTAAGGGGCTTTCAGATTTTAGGCCAAAATACCAGAAGCCACCAACTGCCAATAAGAATAACAGCTTGCATATCATCAGCCTTCTCCAGAATTCAAATGGTGCGATAAATGAGTAAATTAATTCCCTCTTCTGCACTTAAGAAGAATGAATAATAGAAAGGATTAAAACTGGAAACAGCCTGTTGTAAATTAAACAGAGAAAACCAAAACTTTTGCCCTGGGATCTACTGGACAATGCTGCTTACTAATGGATACTTTTAGCTGATGTAACTTTTGCTTCAGCTACATTCAGTTCCTTCCATCATTTTTTGCTGCAGCACACATGAAGAGCTGACTTTAGACATGCTGTAGTACTTTAACTCAGAGGTCTGTGGGTTGGTGTGGTTTTAAAGCAAAGACAAGTGCTGGTACAGACCTTTCAGCAATGTTCTTCATCTCTAATTCAGCATGACACTCCCTCCCAATGCTTCACAGCATCACATCTCCCAGAGGTTTTTCCGGTTAGAACCTGTGGCCAGCGGCACTGTAAAAACCGTGCCTTTGATTTAGAGGGACATGAAGACTTTTAATAAGGTCATTTTTTCTTGTTAGTGTCTCTGTCAAGAGAATGAGGCATCATATTTTAATGGCCAATATATTTTGTTAATTATGGCATTTCATTATTTTTCTTTGACCTTGTCAACAGTCAGCACTCTGATCATGTGTATATATTAAATGCATTAACATTCCTCTTTCTAATGATCCAAGCTGTCAAGCAGGGATTGAATAGGCAGGCAACGACTCTGTGGAATAATGAAAAGATCAAAGCAGTGCCATGAACTTCCCCAGTTTGTGCAGTATACAAGGCAATCACTTTGCAATATTTGATTCCTGTGACAACAGCTGGAGGAGGACACCAGCCTCCTCTCTGCACAGAAACCTGCACAAAGAGCAGCAGAGGAATTTCAAGCAGTTGTCACTGGCACTGTAGTAAACAAAAGCAACCAGCAATAAATGGTACAGAGGCACAAGGTCAGAGGATATAGTCGTCTGTGCACTGTCAGGGAAATAGGAAGACTGTCCCTGATGTGGGAGAGTGCTGAGTGATGTGCAGGGACCTCTTGCAACACAGCTGCACATCTAAAACAGGGGTTTTTTTACTTCACGTCCTTCTCCCTTTCTGTGTCCAGATCCTTTCCTCTTTTGTCAAGATCTGAGGCAAAGAAAATCCCTGAAAACTCTCAAAAACTATTCCCTTTTTTTTTTTTTTTTTTTAATAGTACTTCTCTGAGTGTGGACTGATTTTCGCACATTTTGCCTGAGAATATTGTCTCCTTATGATCCTTCTTCTTCATTTTCCTTGGTTTTTTATTTGTCTCTCCTGGGAAAATCAGTGCCACTTTGATAAAGTGTGAAATTGTGGTGGCTTGTCGATAATTTGTCATTTGATCGTTTGGTCAGTGTGGCTCATTATCTGTGTGGGAGAGGTAGAGTCTTCTGCCTATGGTATCTTCTGCCCCTAAGTGAGTTACTTAGGGGGAAAAAGCCAAACAAATTAGCATCTGCTGTGGCTTTTCTTCCCAGTGTTAGGGATTCTATATAGCTATTAGTATACACTTTTTTCTGCATTTTTTTACTAAGTACAAACAGGCAAATAAACACATAGACCTGACTGTCAGGCTCACTTACTGCAGTCTTACTGGACTAATTGAAACCAAAACAATACAATGATAATGTTAAGTTTATAATTAAGCCAGAATCTAGGAATCAATTGGTTCAAATTATCCAGCCACTAAATTCATCAAGCACATAATGAAATCAAATTGTGAAGTTTACAATAGAAGCAATGGTGGTGTATTAGTTTGTTTTCAGAGGGTTTATGGTGGACCCAGCTTCCTTTCAGTATAAGTCCACTGGCAGCGATGGCTCATATGGTGGGTGCCCTGAGCCTACTGACAGAGAAGAGCCATTGACATGAAATGCCCAAAGCAACATGGCATTTGCACCAGTTTCCTTAGAGCCTGGTTGAGGGATGGGGCCAAGTTTGTGATGATCCTGCATAGTTTTGCACAGTCAGCAATTCCACTTCAACAGTCTCTGTTAACATAGTTTTGCTCTGATTTTTCCCTTTCCAAACAACAATACAAGCTTTCCCCAGCAGTGAATCAATCAAGGTAGTAGCTTTTGTATAATGTCATTTTTTTTAATTCAGAAGCTAATGACTAACTTGATGGCACCTTGGTGTTTATTTCTGGGAACCTATCCTCATCTAATGCATACCCACATGTGCACTTAGTGAAGGTATCTCTTCATTAAACAAAAGCAAAGTGATGAGTTTGTGTTCCTCCTGCTCAAAGACTCGGGACCTGTGAGTTTTCCCATAGCAGTCAATTGTTTTTATCTGGAATCAGGAGATAGAGGCTCTGCTGAGGTTAATTCCACAATAAGCTGGCACACCAGAGGACCAGACTGATAACTTTCTCTTCTGCTTCCCCTTTACTTATAGAGGGATTGATTCTTGTTAAGTTGAGCCCATTTTTAGAGATGCTTCCTATTTTCTTGCTCTCCTCTATGAGTAAGTTATGCCTGGTGAGAGGTTCTTCCTAGATATGACTCATCCCAATAGCCCTTTTCTCTCTCCTCGTCTTGCCCGTAGCCAAAAGCTTGGTCAATGGAGCACTGCAGTTACTGGACCAGGCCGAGTGTGAGTCCCTGGTGTTGGTGTGGTCTCTCGATCTAACCTGGCTCTGCTGCTGGCTGGGAGTGGCACAGCAGCAGCTTCCTGAAAAAAAAAGAGCCAGTAGCAGGCAGGCGAGGGGCCGAGGTCATGCTGGGTAGCAGTGGGGAGTAAGGGGTGTGTTGGCATGGCTGGGGAGCAGATCAAAAATAGAGCCTGGAGGAGGTTTATATTGCCCTTGTTTCAGCAGCCTTGTTTCAGTTGTGACCCGGAGTGAGCAGCTTCCAGGGGGCTGGAAAAATGTGAGTGGAGCTACAAACTGTCCCTCCTAGCCTGCTCCTGACTCTGGGTTGGCAGGTGGAGATGCTGTCCAGGAATGCAGGGGAGAAGCTCTCCTAGGGCCATCAGAGCCTTCATAGCTCCTCTCTGCAAAAGGTAAACAGCCTTTTGTCCAATATCCTGCACCACCTGTCCTGTCCTTCAGTACAGTCTGAGTAACATTTTATATCCAGTGACTATCCCTTTAGTTCTCTCTATTATTAGTTTGGTTTATTTTGGTTTGAACCATGATGCAGAAGTCATATTTGCCTTGGGAGTGTCCTCTTTCCACCCCATCATCACCACTCCCCCAACAGCTGTTTCTAATCTCCCTGTTTTGTTTTTAATCTCCTTTTGGGGGTATAATGATACTAGCTACCACCCTCTCAACAAGGGAGCTATTGCCAGTGCAAGGGTATGTATTACTTATATTCATCATGAGGAGGAGCTATGCAGAACCAAATGCAGGCTTGGGACAGGCAAAAGTTATTGTAGCCCAGCATATGAGTCAGGTTATTGCCTGGGAAAATGATGCTTTGCTGATGACAATGGCACATGAAAAGTACTCTAGAAATACAGCTGAAGTATATCCCTTGTGCATACTGGAAAACATCTGGGGGACTGAAAGCAAAAGTTACTTCTTCAATAAGGGAAAATGCCAAGTTCTGCATGTTGGGGGAAATAACATTCCCATGCAACACAATGTGCGGGGGGCCAAGCAGCTTCTCCGAGAAGGACCTTGGCATTCTGGTGGAAAATCTGAACATTCAACATGCCATCACAGCAAAAAAAAAAAAAAAAAAAAAAAAAAGCGCCAGTGGTGCCCTGGGCTGCGTTAGGAAAAGCCTTGCCAGCAGGTTGAGGGAGTTGATCCTTCCCCTCTGCTTAGTGCTGGTGAGGCCACTCCTGGAGTTCTGTGTCCAGTTCAGGGCTCCCCCAGGATGAGAGAGGCATGGATGTATTGGGCAGAGTCCACTGAAGGGCCATTAAGATGACGGTTATATTGGAACACCTCTCCTGCAAGGAGAGGCTGTGAGAGCTTGGACTGTTCAGCATGGAGAAGAGAAAGCTCAGGGAGGGAGATCTCATCCATGTGTATAAATACCTGATCGAAGAGAATGAAAATAAGGGAGACAGACTCTTCTCAGCAGTGCCCAGAGACAGGGCAGGAGGCAATGGGCACAAATTATACATGAAATTCCATTTGAACTCAAGAAAACATTTTTTTACTGTGAGGATGGTTAAACAGTGACACAGGTTGCCCATAGGGGTTGTGGAGTCTCCATCCTTGGAGAAATTCAAAATCCAACTGAACATTTCCTGGAGCAAACTGCTCTAGCTGTTCCTGCTTGATCAGGGGGTACTTAGACACAGACGGCTTCCAACCTCAACCATTCTGTGATGCTGAGTGTCTAGCTGCTTGCCATGAGCATCTTTTGGCACAGGCCCTAGAAAGAGGTTTCACTATTTTAGACAAATGATTTCTTTCCTTATGTTCTTGTAATCACTCCCTTCTTTTCTGGTGTTTCTAATTTTGCGACCAGCTTGGCCAGTAGCAAGGTGCTTTAAAAAGGATCTCCACTGACAAAGTGGAGAAAAAAGTACACATCTCTGCATGGCTTGTTTCTCTGATAAGATAGCCAAAATGCCAGGTTCTGAGGGCATGCTTGGAAAATATGAGGCCAGAAAGCACTACTGCAAAAATTGCACAGACGGAATATACCTCCCTGACAGCTAGAACACCTACTTTGCAGAGCTAATTCAGGCAAGGACCATGTCCAAATTAGTGGCATTTTGCTGGAACAAGGAGCAAGTCCTTGCCGTTATTTTTCAGCATAGTCTGGCATTAAACCTTGTTCAGCCAGTGTGGTCTGCCATGTCACTAGATAGTTTGAACCAAATAAGTGACTTTCATGTAATCAAATCCCATTGATTTCAATGACTTGAGGGGGGGGGGGGGAAAAAGCCTATTTCAAGGGCTTTGAATTCTTTTTCTGCCTGGAAGAACATAGACACTGATGTTTGCTCTACTTAGAGAATGGACAGTGGAATTACACTTAAAATTTCATTTCTCCTTACCCATCTGAAACACAGCAAGCAGCAGAAGCAACTGCAATCGTGTGTGCTTGTGTTCCCTCTGCCCTCTACACAGCTTGGTTACTTGATTTGCAGAAGAAATCGACATTGAATAAGGGTGAAAGCAAGGTTTTTGGCAACAGGTACAGCTCAGTTTTAGAAAGAAAAGAGGGAAGAGGAGGGGTGAAGTGGGGAGGGATGGAACACTTTGTAGGGTATTTTTAAAGCAACAAAATAAGGGCTTTAACACTAACTTAAGAATCCATTTCATGCAGGTAATCTCCACTAAATGGAACATGTTTTTGAAGAA
This sequence comes from Empidonax traillii, assembly GCF_003031625.1. Classification (NCBI taxonomy): domain Eukaryota; kingdom Metazoa; phylum Chordata; class Aves; order Passeriformes; family Tyrannidae; genus Empidonax; species Empidonax traillii. Next base: position 586,011 of record NW_020955388.1, on the reverse strand, counting down.
ATGGTCACACTGCGTTAGTGATATTCAAGGTAACACAAGGTGGTATGTGCATGCCATCTAAAGAGCTGAACATCTCCTCCTTCAGGTGATGAGGCAGAGCACAAAATGTACCAACACCAGTTCTGCTCATATTCGCATAAACTAAAAGCAGAGATGCATGAAAAAGAAGAATCTCTTGTATGTCAGAAGAATAGGAAGATAAAAAAAAAAAGATAGAGAAAGCTAAGGCAGATTCACAGTCAAAATTAATCTGGTAGTACAGTGAAAAAATGGTAACTAGAAAAGACAGCCTGGGGCTCCTACCAGCTCTTGTCCAGAGTTCATTTCCAAATGTGTCAAACTGATCAGCCTACATATTGAGTAAAGCCTTTGAATTAAAAAACAATCAATATTTCAGTTTCTTCTTAAAGCTAAACATTAAAGGATATGTGTCTGGTATATCTGAGGTTGGGCAAAAATGTAGAATTTTCTATGCTAGAGTCATTAAGGAGGAATATTTTTAAATTATATGCTAAGATAATTTGTTCTTCTAGAGGTATATTCCTTTTAGGGGGATTTATCATCCTCTGGCATCCTCATTATGTCTCTTATAATAAAAAAAGAATTAAAAATTAGTGTATGTATAAGCTAACAGCTTACGTCTGTCAACATAAGCATTCAGAAATATGAATATTTACCAGACTCTCCTAGATCTGGGAAAAATAACAAAAATCCTTAGAAGAAATGTTTTCCAGACCCTGTAAATAAATTAACTTTTTATGACAAGAGCTGTGGCTGTTAATTGCTTCTGTATATAAAGAAGTTCATCACTTCAGTGGTACCAGGGCTTGGTCTCAGAGATGTGAATGCACCACTTATAACAGAAAGTAAAGCCAGAGAAGAGAGGTTGAGCTAAATCAGCAGCCCTTCTCCTTATGAAGTCTTGGTGACTGGAAGCTCCTGCTAGTTGTGTCAAACCCCTTGCCACACTGGCTTGGCAAAATGCAGAATTTGTTCCCAGAAGAGCAGAATGATCCAGGCAAATGGGTCAGAGGTCAGCTGTGCTTCGAGCGGTGAGAGGTAGGAAATCACTCTTTTTCAGAGTGCACAAAGCACTAGCTCCTATTTTCTAAAAGTTATAAAATATGAATCACAGCACCTATATTAGAAGAAGTTGAAAGACAGCACGACTATGATCTATATGGGCTTCTGTATACCACTATCTGTAGCTATACTAAGTCAGCCAGCATCTGCCCCCTGTTTTCCCCTCTCGCTGGTGACATGCAGCCGTCACTGCAGTGGTTGCTAATGGTGACTGCTGTAGCTTGGGCAGATCAAGGCACTGCTAAGAGCTCTATTGCTGCTGCACTTGTTCATCTGCTTCAGGGCTCACACTTCACTAGTGACTGGTTTTGAGGTCATCAAGAGAAATATTTACTTTTCTTTCTTTGTTCTATTAAGATTATTTTCTGGCTCTTCCAAATGATCATTGTGTCTTATAGTGAACAAAACAGACTTGTGGCTTCAAGGAACTGTGGAGCTATCTGCATTCTTTCAGGGTGATTAAATAAGGGGTAGGAGCTCAAAACAACATGCAAACCCTTCATTTTTGAGGCATGGGGAAAGGCTGATGGTGGTAGTCCTACCTCAAGAGGAAAAACAAGTCTTTACTCAGTCTTGTCTCTAGTTCCCTGCTTGATCATTGACCTGTATCCAGAGCTGAGATCAGGCTAATACTTGTAAAATTGCTTTGGGTCCTAAAACTTATTTCAGAAGTAAAAAGTAACATTGCTTCTGAGTCATATTAATGAAAAGAGGACATGGAGGATGCAAGGCATCCAGCAGCACAAATGCCTTACTGCGTTTGATTAAATACACCCTCAGTTCTGTCTTATTAATTTTTTAGTGGGTTTCTAAATGCTAGTGATTAAAAAAAAAAAAATCTCTTTTTTGGCATTATAGGGCAAAATTCAAGACAGGCTTTCATTCAGCCTTCTTTTCTGTCACACACAGACAGGCATAGCACACCCCAGGGTCTGAGAGGGAGAGGTTTCGGTGTTAATTAGATATGTTATGTTGCCCAGTAATGGCACAGTCTAAGAACCACTACAGATGTGCTCTATTGACAGGAGAGATTTTTCTTACTTTGCATCAAAGACATTTACACTGGGATTTACAAAAGGATTTAACAGGGTAAGGTGTCCAAATCCCCTCACAGCTTACGTGGAATTAGGGGCCTTTCTGCCTCTGGTTCTGCTGCATAAAATTGTACATGCATGAATGCACTTCACTGGTGTCACCAGTCTTAATGTGTCTCTGGGATCAATGACAGCACTTGAAATAGTGGGTTGACCTCTTCCTGATCCAGAGCCTTTTTGCTCCAGTGAGTTCTTCTGATGCACCCAGACTGTCATAAATCATCCGTAGTGTCTTTGCACTGCTTTTTTCAACTTCTTTTTTTTTCAGAGTGAACATGTGTGGGTGAGGAGGAGAGACAGGGAGACTGAAGGATTCAGAGGTAAGCATGATTTCAGAGCTGGGTAAATGAGTGTTTTATGAAGGCAGTGGTCCTTCCACTGCAGGGCTATGGATTTCATAACATGTTAATGTACAGTTTGACCTCCATGCACTGGCAGGCTCCTAGGTGAGAGAGCAATCCCCTTCACTGTGTTTAATAAGATATAGGAGGATTCTGAAAGCAAATGAAGAATGTTTTCAAACTGATACAGTCTGAAAAATGTGTCCAGTTGATGGTAATTTATGCATCTTTTGACTCAAATTGCTTAACACATAGTAAAGGAAAGGCAGAGACAGGAGACCAAAGTTTGCCGGGAATGTGATTAAGGGTGGTGAAGTGCTGTGTTTGTGGAGTTGTATGATGCCCCTCTCTCCACTAGGACCTTCATGCCAAGTTAATGTCCTCAGGCTCAAGTTCAGCTATGACAGAGCTGAACAAGGCCCGCAGCATTCCATCAGCCTCCTGTGATTACAACTACTGTGACTTTGGTGTGGTTTTGTTTCTTCTTTGGCCTTCACATGCTCACTTCTGCATGCACAGCACATGATTTTCTATTGTTTTGCAGGTTGGAAGTCATTTGAGGAGGTGCCTGAAGGGCTCAGAGTTCTAAACATAGCCCAAAGCTACATTTGCCCTTGTACAAACTTATTCACAAACTTACTCTTTGCACAGCTTGTAATTATATCTTATATGGGCTTGTATATGTGTGTAAAACTCGAATACAAAAAGTCACCACTTTCATATGAATTCACATCAGCCTGGAATCCCTGGCAGTCAGTGTCCTCTTTTCTAATTGCAGGGGCTAATTCTAGCAGGCAAGCAACCTTCCTTCCCCGGGGGACTCCAACTCCTGCTTCTTATGCTCTCTCCCCAGATTAGGGAACTTCACCTAGGTCACATTACAGACAAATTGTCAGGCACACCCAGAGGATGGCAAGGAGATGGGAATGGAACTGGTGCTCCCAGCACATGCAGGGAGGGATGACCCCACTTGCTGTCCACAGAGTTCCTGGAGAAGCCCAAAATGTTAGGTCTGACTCTTAACTGTATCTTTTTTTGGGCATAACAGGAGTGCTCATGCATTGCAGAGCAGGCTGGTGGCCAAACACCTCCAAGGGCAGAGACCTGATATCTAAGTGATCCTCAGCCCAGTGAGGACCTGAAATGAGAGTTCCTACAGCTCAACATCTGGACAGCTGTGAGCTCACTGACTCCTGAGCGGTATGTTAAGAACTGGGCAGTGGGAGTGGGAAGGAGATCAAAGGGTAAAGACTCCAATGATCTCTGCTTACAACTTGCTGTTTTAGCATCCATGATTTAGACTATATTTTTGAGCTCAAATACAGCCTGATTGACAAAAACTCCACAAACACAGATCAATACCTATGCTACTGCTTGATACTTAACTGTTTGCATGTAATAATCACATGCCTTATCCTGAGTGCTAAGCCAGACCAGATGTACTAAACCTTCTCTTTTTTTCACTGCTCTTTGAATGGTCTTCTAGCCTGACATGCAAAATCCCTCCATCAGACCACTTGCAGCCTCTGGAAAAGATTTTGTTATCTATGCCAACCCCACCCTGACTGCTTATTCATTCTCTCTGCCATAACCGTGTTTTTGCATTACAAAGTAGACCTTTCATTTGAAAATATGTCATCTTCCATATCCACAGTTGTAGAGGGTATGTTTTCTTGAATAATTCAAATGTAAAATGAGGCTGGAGGGAATACGCCATAATAATGTGCATAAGCATAGAGCCCTGAAGCACCCTTCATTTTTGGTATTAGAAAAGAAAAACATCAACTGATTTGACTTTGATTTGATACTAAGGGACCATTTTATTTGTTCAAATACTTTGGCAATTCAAAACTTGCAGAAGACAAAGCGCTTCCCTGTGTGCAGGACTTTTGAGCATAAGCCTCCCCAGGTGCATAATGCTAATGCTGCCCTATCATGCTGCTGAGAGGGACTTCTGAGACTTGACATCAGGGGTAACAGCTGGATGCAAATGCTCCTGTCTGTCTGAATGCTCCTCTCCTTCACAGAGGCTGTTGGTTGTTCAGAAAGCTTCCTTTTGGAGAATATTTTGACCATATAAACATGTGCCGTGTTCAAGAGGGTTGAAGCTGCACTTTTCCTGATGAGTATTTCCAAAGCTACATCCTAATTCTTGCTTTCTTTCACAGAATCACAGAAAGAGAAATGTTAAAAGGGACCACTGGAAGTCATCTGGTTCAACCACCCTGCTCAAGCAAGTTTGCCTAAAGCATGTTACTCAGGACTGTGGCCAGATGGCTTTTGAGTATCGCCAGGGAAGGAGACTCCACACTTGCTGTTTATTATAGTTTTGCCTTCTGTTTTCTGTATTTTGTGCTATTTTTGAAACTTTTTTACACTCTACACCACAACAAATGCTTTGAAAGCCAGTTATTTTTGCAGAAATGTAGGTCCCTCAGTTATGCCCTCCCAGCCTTCTGATTTTGCAGCATCACGAGTTTTGGTGTAAGTTATGCATTTTTCTCACCTCTTTCATACTTTTAAGATTTGCAAATTCCGGGTCATAGTTTGGTAAAATTAGGTTACTGTTTCTGTGTAGGTGTCCACTGAGCTGATCTGACAGGCCTCTGAATGCAAACTTCACAATTTCTCCTGGCTTTATTTGTCCTGACCACCAGACCTTCTCAGCAGGGAGCAGAAGACTGGCTGAGGGAGCTCATGTTGTCTTATTTTGAACAATTTGTAAATACTCTGGCACAAAATTCAAGAGATGAAAACTGTATTGTTCTTTATGAGCATGAGTCTAGCACGTTTATTCTTTTTTATTTTATCTGAGTATGGATTATAAAATATTTCAGCAATGCAGAAATATTCATTTTCTCCATAGCCAGAACATTGAAAGCATCCAGCTGAACAGTGGCAGTCATGCCTTTATGAGCATAATGAATCACCGTGTAAACAGCTATCTAACCAAAAGCTTTGAGAATCCTTTTAAGTTTTGACATTAAATTTAATCTTATTTAATTTAGTCTTATCCAGAGAGTAAAACCCAGAAGATCCAATTTACATAACATGAAAATCAGTCATTACTCAAAACTGTGCATGAATGGTTGCTTCGCAAATCACTTGCTTCTCTAGACAGTATCTGACTGTGTATTTACACAGTTCAATCGGATTTCTCACCCTTCTTGTTGAACTGCTTATTTGTTAAGATACTTACAAACATACCTAAAACTGTGTACACAGACAGTCCATGGAACCCATGCCAGCCTCTCTGTTTCTTCATGTTGGTCTTGTTTTCCTAACTCTTATTTCTCAGTGTAATATAAAATTGTATTCTTGTAGGCAGGTGGCTACCTTTAAAACCTACTGCCTCTAGCACAGTACTCCTGGCATAATTTGGGTCTTTAGGAAGATGGTAGCACAAACATTTAAAGAACAAGACCTGGTAAGAGACTAAGAGTGCTAGGAAATTATTTCCCTCTTCAAACATAACTACAGCAAGAAGTAGAAATGTTTGGTTTTCCCTAACTGGTCTAACCTGAAAGAAAAGAGTCTTTATGTGCTCTGCCCGGCACTTTTCTGCTGAGGAAGGTCTTTCCAGTGGCCTAAGAGAAGCAGCTGGTCCTAGGGAGGAACAAGCTCAGAATAACAAGCCTTGAAATCTGAGCACAATTATAATTTGCTAAGATGAGGCTCAGTGGAGCTCTTCCATATTGCTCAAGAATGACAATTTTGGAGAATTACATTAAGAACCTAAATAAGGATGCAGGTTACCTGCCACTCAGATTAAATATACACAATATTAGGCAAGCCTCACCACGTCTGAAAAACAAATCTGAGCTCATAGATGTGCTTTAGGGAACTGAAAGCAGGCTCCCTGACTCAGAAATGTCACCTATTCTTCTCTGACAGAGCTCTTTCAAGGAACCCATCAAAATGACAGACTTATAACCAGAAGTATATGTTTGCAAGTGCTTTTGGCTTTTTTTTTTAAAAGCCTTTTTTCCTTACATCCATCCACAGTATCAAACTGAAATCCACCATCACTGGACAGCAACTCCAAAATCTGCAAAGTGTGTAACAGATTTAAACCCAGATGATGTCCCTCTGAGTGGAGCACAGAGGGTTTGAGTCTGGAGAGAGTCTATTCTCCTGCTGATTCTTCATGGGGCTGGCTGGCAGGAATGGAGTGCCCTGGGAAGCAAGGAGAGGGCAGATTACTCCATAGCTGTGCCTCTATATTTCTTGACCGTAGCCAGTGTAAAGCAAGGGGATGTACTCAATCCAGTCAGCAAACAAAACACCTCCAGAAACCTTTTTCACTTACCCACTCACTATCTTTTCCAAGTGCAATATTTGCAAGTTGAGGCTTTTGAGAACATTCATGTATAAGAACTCCTTTGAGGAAGCAAACGTTATTTCTCTGGCTCCCTGGGCTGCAGTAGCAATTAGGCAACACCAAGTTACATTGCTTATCTCTGCATTGAGGGAAGGAGCTGCAGAAGCCAGATATCAATTACATGAAGGGATTAACAACATGACCCCACATGAACCCCATTTATTTTCTCAGCAACTCAAATATCATCAGTCTTAAAAATCAATGAACACTGAAATATGAATAGTTTTCAGATGGAAAGTTTGAGAAATATTGATGTGATTCCTGAGCAGTTTGTACCACAATATTAATGTGAGCTACGAATCTAATTAGAGCTACACACACAGCAGAATATTGACAACAACAATAAAGTATTGCCCTCTGCCTTCCAGAAGGAATTGGGTGGTTTGCTTTAAATTTCAAATTTGATACTCCCTAGGTAGGTTAAAAAACTGTGTACAAAAGCATTTTTTGATCTGTCTTTTCTTCTGTTGATCTCCATGTGCTTCCATCGATTGGAATAACTTTAGTTTTTCATTTCTCTATTCAGACTTTATCTCTTCCCAAATTGCATTTTCTTTTTTAATTTCAGTTCTGAGTGCATTTATACTTTCCCAGTCTTTCAATATCTCTATCTTGACCACATGTATGTATAGCCCCTCTGTTAAAGAATACACAGCATGCCTCTCCACCCCCTTCTAATACAGTAGAGGAGATTCTTGTTTGAAATATTTTATAACAAAATAGTAAATGACAAAGAATTGTTGTACTGGGACCTTTCTGTTGCTGGTGGACAGTGGGAGAGGCTTTTCCTAGGAGTCACAATTACTGGCACAACATAGCACAAGTCCTACCAGCTGTGGCATGGCCTTACTGCCTTGCAAGAACAAAGATGTAAGCATGCACTGTACATGTCCCAGCTTATGAATACCTTAGGTTGTTACAGCAAATGGGATAGGAGGAAATTCGATTATAAATGAAGACTTGTTTTCTTACTGTTGCACACAATAAACATACTTACAATCCACTGGTGTAAGAAATTATAGATGTTCAAGAAAAGCCTGTTTGTATCTCAAGCATGATGGACAATGGGTGAAATTCAGCCCCGTGTTGAACTCCATCAGAATCAATGGAGTTTCTTCTTCTTTGGGCTATAATTAAAGGCCAGTTGTCCTGTCTTTACCTCCAGATTACTGCTGTGGAGCAGCCAGTAGCGGGTGCGCTATCGGCTTGGCAGCCAGGCTGGTGCTGCTTTGCCCAACGTGGCACACCAGGCAGCACCCGCTGCATCAGGGAGGGACATTCCTGGGACCCCCCAATGGTGTTTTTCTGCATGGTACCTCCACCCTCCAAGGGCTCGTCTGCCTCTGAGGAGGACTGTTTTAGCCAGGAGATGCCAAATATCACCTGAAGTTCTTGCACATGGAAGCCAAATCCTGTTTTCTGCAGTGCCTTTGCAGGGCTGATGTGTTTGGAGCCAGGCTGTGTTTGTGCCCTTCAGGGAAGAAAGGGAGAAAAATCCCTTGTCTGGATCAAACTGCCATCTATGCCATTTTCAGTGCCCAAGCTCCCTCTGCTCTGGCTGCTTCAGGCAGAGGGCTGAGTTGTGTCAGAGCTACAAATCACTGTGCAGCCAGTGTAGGGATGTTCACAGGAATACCCAGACAGAACACATACAAATACTGCCTAAAGTTCCTACAATCCTACTATTGGAGCCCCATCTTCAAGCTCCATCAAGTTGGAGGTACCACATCCCTCTGAATGGATGTGGTACCAGCTGATATCCAGCTGGCAATGCATGGATATTGTCATTGTAAGAGTGCTCCATGTCACTCTGTGAAATTTAACCTGATCCTGTTCTGCTTCTTTTGTTGTATGCTCACTTACTTCCATGCTGGACACTGGGTGTTGAGGAGCCATAAAAGGAGATAAGCCAGTGTGTTAAATTAGATGTTGTTGTTTCCTATTCAAAACACTAATCTCAACATTGCTGCCAGAAAGGTTTTCTTTTTTGTTTTTCTATTTTTTTTCTATTTTTTTTTAATCGTCCTTTATTTCACTGCAGCAGAACACAATAGATGTCAGCACAAGCAACACTCACTTTCATGACCATGGAACCACGAAAGGCTATAACTCTGGGTTTTCAGTTTCACAGATAGTGTACCTGGGAATTCATACCTGGCAGCATCTTGGAAGAGTGCAGACAGCTACATTTCAAGTCACTACTGAGACAGAATTATTTTAACATGGTAGAAACACAGCTTTAAAGTCCAACAGCAAATATGAATAGCTCCAGAGAGAATATAGCAAAAAAATTAAGCAGTGTGTACAGTTGTGCACCTGTTTCATTCCCCAGTTTATGTTTAGCCGAAGTGTGAAAAAAAAATCTGAAAAATCTTGCTTTTGAAAATAAGAGTCATTACATGATCTTCTCCAAGACAAGCAGTATGAAATGGTCTTCATTGCCCAGGCATGCAGCTTTAGTGGTATTATTATTGAGTTCACAACACATATGGGCAGTCTCATTATGTAGAACAAGTGGGAATTGTCTTTATTAGAGTATTTAATTGGCCATCTCCAGATAATACGAGTTAGGGCAAGGCATGTTCCTCCATAATAAATATTGATGATGGAGAATGATTGCCAAGTTTTCCAATAGCTTCCCTTTTGTTTGATGACTGATTCCACTTTGTGGAACATGTTCCACATTCATCCTCTAGCTCTTCAAAGGAAGCAGCTTCCCCTCTTCTCTCTCTTGCCCTCACAGGCTTCCATCTGTGTTTGATACCATTGACCACTAATTGTGCACAATGCTGAGTGCAGAAGTTGTCAGAATTGCAAATATGCAATATGTCAGTACATCAAAGAAGGAAGAGCTTTTACGCAGTACTTCACAACCCTGTTGTTTTATGACCCTTTCTTTCCTTATTTGGCTGAACGGGCATGAAGGACACCCCTGCTCCCAACCTGCCCATTTCTGAACCTCTAGCACAGGTTGTGCTCAGCCCCTGCTGTGTCCTGAGCCCCGATCACTCCTTCCTTCAAAGGTGACCTGCTTTCACTGAGAAGACAAGAGTGCTTCATGCCTCCTCTGAGGGCATCATGGAGGTCCAGGCACTCAGCTGGGAAGCAGGAGGAGGTTTTGTTGCTCCCAAGAGAGAGGAGGGAGCTCAACCCACACAACTCAGGAGGGAGGTTTGCTGCCCTGCATCATCCAACCCTGATGGTTCGCAGCAGAGCAGCAGTTCCTTTTCAAAGAAAAAAAGCCAAGTATTCAGCACTAGGCAGCAGCTGAAATTTGGCATCACAAACTCCCTTGCAGCCCTCAGCTGAGTGCTATGACTGGGGTTTTCAGCTGCTTTCACAGAGCTGCATTCTCTGAGCAACTTGGGATTGTCCTTTCAGGTGTGCCAGTGCTTTGTTCTATGTGTCCTTGGCTGAAAGAGTATGCACAGGAGCAAGGGAGAGCCACAGGCTCAGGGAGACAGTGCTGCTTATAGCCTGCTACTGCTGAGCACTGGAGTGCAGCCCAGCAGAATTAACCTAAAAGATCACAAATTATGCACATTGCAGATAGAAGTATAATTGCACTGCTATTATGTACCCAATTTCTATAAAATACATTATTTTACTGTTTAGAAATGTGTCTTTAGCAGCAGCTATAAATATACTTGCATTCCACAGTGGGTTAATTAGGCATCAATTACAATATTTATTGAATAACTTATTAATTGACTATAACTACCATGTTACATGAAAAAGTTGTTTAGAGATGTGAAATTATTTCTTAGACTTGTGCAGTTACAGCTGATGAAACTGTCATTTTGTATGATACACTGAGAAGAAGCATTCGTACACTTTTTTTGAACCCTCTGATTTTTAAGCCCTCCTACTTTATGGAAGATGAAGATTTACAGATGACAAATTAAAATGCTGCATAATAATTTTCCAGGTTACTTTTTGAAGCAGCAGAGGTGAAGCAGGAGGTGCTGCAGCATTCAAGCACTTCATCTGCTTTTGTGTGGAAAGCGTTTGGTATGCACAACGCAGTGAGGGAGCAAATTACACAGAGGAATCTCCAGCAGCCTGGAGTTGCCAAACCCCTCCTCTCAGTGACAGCTTTGCAATCAAGCTGGCCCTGCTTTCATTGTGGAGGTGGAAAGCATCCTCAGGGTTACATGGCTTTTGGCTCCCAGTCTCCCTCTCACCTCAGCATCACTCCAACCTGCCCTTCCCTACCCTCACCTCTCCCGACTTTCATCCTCTCTCTTTTTTTCCCTGCCATACCACTCTTATAACCAAACTTAAGGCATCAATGGTGATGATAAAAATTTAAGCAGCAGAAAAACATACTACTGCCCCTGCCAAAACTGAGTGCAGGTAGTTGAGGAGGATAGGAGCTCAATAGGAGGTGTCGAGCTACTTCTACTCTTCCCCTTGCTTCATTTGGCAGGACTGTATTTTCAGATGTGTGACCCATAGGCTATTTGTGAAAAGAAATACAAAGGCAATGAAATTAGTGAATGCAGCGATCCGAGAGCCATGTGAGTAATTACTTCTGGAGGATTAGACCTTTTCCTTTTCACCTTCAAGCACAGAATCGCTCTGCTCTTGGTACCAGTCCAGGTTTCTAGTGTTTCTTTTGAAAGCATTACTGGGACTTATCTTGTGTAAACGTTGCTGTTTATCAGCTGCCACACTTTTAATGGTGAGGGATGTCCACAGGAATTAACACCATTTGCACAGAAGCAGCGTGGGCACCGTGCTTGCAGTTTGCCAAGCTGCAACAGATTGCATGTGAACAGTGACGTTCTCCAGACACACACACAACCTCTCCCTCCTGTGAAGGATGTCAGTATATCTCTACAATACTCAAACCAGAGCATTTTGCTTGCCTCTGGCTTGGGATTCCCCTCCTGCCCCTCCCAACACCACCAAGACGAACAATAAAATGACCTTTACAATGAGAAAAAAATGCCATCAATTAGTATCCCAGAATGGAAAATATGATGCTACACTGTTTCTTTCTTGTTACACTTAATAGATTAACTATGTGTGTAATTTAGTAAAAGGCTTTTTGTGGAAGGCATGTGACAGAGAACAGATGCAGTGAATAGTGTTTTTAAATTCTCTTCTTTATTCAGTTACTGAGACTGAAACTGAAAGCTATTTTCCCACAGACCTGATTATTGCATTCTGGTATTTTCACATACCTTAGGCTGTAGACATGCTGCTGGGCAGATTTTGGTGAAAATTACCCTTTTAATTAGACTTTTCCCATTACTTCATATAAAGGTCTCTTTCCTGTAATGCTTTTGTCACAAATTGGGGGCAGAGATAGATTTCCTCATGTTTGACTTGTACTACTCTGAGTGTCTCCAGAATATGTAGAAACTGAATACAGATAAGTAAGTGAGCACCAAAAAAACCCGAACTTTTATTGAAAACTTGGCACATTTGTGATCAATGGAAATCCCCTCTTTCAACAGGGCCAAGTCTTTGTCCTTAGATCTTCCTGGCTACTGAAAATTATGAGGCTGGATGTCAGCAGCTCTGGGTTTTTCAATATTTATTTGTTGTGTATGTTATTTTAGGAAGGTTTGTGCCACTCTGATCCCATGGTACCCATTTCCACTGCAGTAGAGCAACTCTCACCCAAGAAGCTCATCAAGAGGCTTCATCGCCTGGCTGATTCCATCCAAATTTAAGGGAAAGAAGGTATCAGCCTGTCCCTGGCTAGATGTGAGAGCCATTCAGTGGGAAAGAAGATACTGGTATGGAAAGTACTGAGAGCCCCTGATGAGTAACCTAATCTTTCTCACACCAGAGCAGGAGAGGAGGAAGGGAATTGTTAGGACTGTGAATAAACTACTGGTTTAAGCAGTTATTACTTGCTACTCGAGCCCTGTGAGAAGGAAAGTGTGTCTGCCTTCCGTGCACATGTGCAGAATTGCTTGTGAGGGTCACCACACAGCTGTGACTCTGCTTGAGAAGTGCCGTCATCAGTGAGCAGGAACTGAGTATTCCATTGCTGGGATGACCAGCACCCCTGGGAGTGTCTGGGAAACAGAAAACTCATCCAAGCTACTTTCACCTGATTAGCTTTACGATTCGTGTACATGGTGAACAGTTTGCTAGAGCCTGGCAGCAACAAGCCAGTGACAAGCAATTTAGATAAATAAACTAACTCCTTTTCTCTTCAGATGCCTTGGCAGATCAGTCCTAGTCTGGAAGGGTCCCTCTGCAGTGGTCTCAGTTCTCTGGGACCCTGGGGGGTGCCTGGGGGGATGCAGAGATCACAGACCACCCACTTGCCACAAGCATGGCTACCATTCCAGATCTGGGATGCAGCCTTTGTGCTTACAGCTGGCCTGACTTGCTCTGCCTGACCAGGGTACAAGAATCAGGATGGTGTTGAGTCCTCCTGTGTTTTGCAGGAAACAGAGATTTGTCTTTTTCAGCTCTTCCTAGCCACGTAGAAGAAAACCAAGAGGCACAAAGAGCCTGAGAAATAAGCCCTTCAGCTCCTGTAGTAACTGAAAGCTTTTGCATCCTCTTTATTCAAAGGAGCAGTGAAACTGGAGACTCCCAGATGTAGAAGCCAAGTAGCAATGGCACAGTATATCTGCTTTATTCCTGAGGAGTCTGTCCTTGTTGGGGAACTGGAAGGTAAGAGAGGCTCTCTGTTTTCTAGCTCCAGCTTGTGTTCCTCCCCGCTGTTGTCAGCTGAGGCTCTGATGGCAGGTGAGGAGGGCCAAGCACCTCACCAAACTGGCCAGAACAGAGCACATGCCTGCAAAAGGGTGAGCTGTAAGCTTCTTCTGTCATCCTTCTCCCTTGTCTTCTGTCTTCCAGGGCCACGTTTTCAGGCCTCCCTTTCAGTAAGACTCACCAACCTAGGGAGGTCATGACTCAGCTCAATAATGGGCGTGTCTGGAACCCTTCCCGAGTGAGGACAATACATCGGTACTTGAAGACCTCTGCCAAGCTATTCTATTTTCAGTACAGCTTTCCTGAGACGGACAACCTACTAACCTGGGGTAGCCTACCTCTGGTTTGTGGGGTCTATGGCACCATCTCATGCAGCATTGCTGTTCTCCCCTCACCAGAGCTTCTGCACTTGATGCTGCTTCTGACATTTTCCTGCTCTCAGCAGGTACTTGGTTCTCACAGTAAATGAGGAGAAAGGAAAAAATAATTGCCTTTGCCATCATTAAAGATGATGATTGACAGGACTATGTCTGTCTGTCCAGAGCTGTCTGTCTCTCTCAAGAACTGGAAAGAAGAACAGTCATTTGAGATCTCTTTTGCACTTAGATCTTGCAGTAACCTCCTATTGCGCTGTGATTTTCCTCTGAAAATTAAACTGATGGTTTAAGGTGGTGAAATTAACTAGTCTCAGAAAAGATCAGGTTAAGAAGTAACAAGGCCTAATATCAAGCAAAAAGGCAGGAAAGGATAAGAAGAATGTGACATTTGCAGGGCATCTCTCATCCCTTTGTTTGAGCTTGATGTGGGACTGAGGGAAGCAGTAAACAGCAAAGCTCTGTCTTTCAGTCCTAAGTTGTATCACCTGAAGGATCATAAGACCAGGATCTGCAAGTCCCGAGGTGTGCACTTATCAGCACATAGGAACTTCATTGTCTTGGACTCTGCACAGAGGTCTCCAGAGAAATTCCAGGTGTGAGAGGAAGAGGCAGTAGGTGAAGTCAGGTTCAGGGAGGGGTAAGGAAGGAACGAGGGGACAGCAGAGGGAGTTTGGCAGTGCCAGGTCGAGATGGAGAGGAGTAAGGAGGAGCCCAGAAGAACAAGGCTTTCCCTGTGCTTTCAGCATGCTGAACTAAGCATGCCATAGTTTATGCTGGTGGGGTAATGCCAGTTCATTTTATAAGATTTGCTGACTGGAGAATTCTGCATGTATATATATCTATCTACAGATATGTATATATATATAGCTTTTGGCTTCTGGGGTGTTTTTCTCAAATAGCTGAACAGACAGAAAAGCCCTTATAACAAAGGGGTATTTACACATTCAGATGTGCCCACTGATGGTTTCCTCATCGTAATCTGGCACTCTGCACATTTGTGGGATATTTATGAATAGGAATCAGTTACATTTTGGGAAGAATAAGCACAAAAGGGGAAACCATGACAAGGAGGGGGGCAAGAATAGAAGGAAAATGCTCATTGTATTACCACAGGAGCTAAGAGCTTTATCACACAATGGTAAAAAGAGTTTACAATGCAAAGCAGCCCTACTGCCAAGGCAATTCGCATCCCTGGTTTGTCTTGGACAGGACTGGAATACAAGACTGAAAACAGCAAGAGGCTCTTTTGTCCCAGACCTCTGTCTTGTCTTCATATCAGGTCACGCCACATCACCCTGCCATATGCTTCCTCTCTGGTTGCCCCTTCTTACACTCGTCTGCATTACCTTTTTCAATGAGCATGTAGTAGTTGGTCTTCTCATCCCACAGGAATTAATTTCATCCCGGCTCAAAAAAAGAAGCATACACCCTTAAGTAAAGAGATAATGTACTTAAATAATATTGGTCTGCTTTAAAAGAAAATTCCAGATGCCAGTCTCGTTCGCTCTGTCCATGTCTTATCTACATCCTGCCTGAATCACACAGAGCACAAAAGGGTCCCTGTCTGATTTTTCTTGGCTGTGTCGTTATAGAAGGTTAATGACAGTGAAAAATATAAACCTAAAACTCCTGCTAGCTAATGTCATTTAAGTATTTAGCACAGAAAAACAGCAATGTACCTTTCCAAGCAAATGCAAATAAGCTTGATATAAAAATACTGCAGAAGGCTGGCACATTTGCTCAGGCCAAAGAAATTCTAAATATTGCCATAATACCTGCCTTATAAAAATGCATGTATTTCTTCAGCTGTGTGTATTTAAACCTTTTAGCAGTTCTAATGAGCTTTCAGAATGAAGCTACTACAGCAATCAGCTTCTGTGTAACAAGCAACATTTAAATATTAAATATGTAAATTAGCGAAGCTGGTTAATTACAATTTCCCAAATACTGCAGAAGTGCAACTAAGACTATTAACTGCTTTGAAATTCAGATATCAGTTCCTCCCACTCAGGGAACATCTAGTTCAGTAGCAAAGATGAAGTTACAGAACAGTCTCCTGAGCTAGCCAAAACAGTATCTGCTTACCAGAACTAAAAGCCGTGCATTTCAAATGCCATTCAGAGATGTTAAAACAACGCAAAAGGTTCAGAGAAACTTTTTTTTTTTTTTCAGATCACAGCATACCAGTTTGTAAAAATAAATACGTGCCCAGAAAACATAGTTTCTGATGAAACACACTTTTACCAGAAAACCTGGCTGGTTTTCTCCTTGCTCCTTGTGCCCATGCCTGAGAATCCTCTGATGATGAGCACTGTGGTCAACCATGCTGGGAGCTGGGCAGGCTGGGTCCTGCCTACACAGCCTCCCGTGCATGTGAGCACCTTTCCCTCACTGAGCACACAGACAAGCATTTGTGTCAAGTTCATCCACTACCAAAAAATGTTCAGGCAGTGTCTGAACTACTGTTCCTTCTGTCCCAACTTCTTCATAAAAAATACCTTGGCAGCAAATGTAATACCAGCAGAGTATTTACAAAAGCCAGCAGATGAGGACATTATCTTAATTTTCTCTCAGAGAGCACAGGTGATCACAGGCTGCACTCAAACCCATCCCGTGAACACATTTCCTTTAGGGGGAAAAAGTAGACAGAATCCTCTTTGAAGTCACTCACTAGAAATGTCCCCGAAGTCCCAGCCTGGCCCTTAGATCCCCGCTGGTCTCTATAGCGTTCAGCCACTGCACACACCTTCATTTACTGACATGAGTGCAGGCACAGACTAAATGGTCTATCAAAAAGATGCCAAATGGATCCAAAATTATAAATGTGCATACCTCTTAAGTATATCATCTGCCTGTACTGCTTCATCCTGCAGAACAAAGAAAGGGCACAGAAAATTTCTTCTCCTTCGTCTTCCCTGGAACTAATTGAAAGCACAAGGATGTCACCCCTTTTAAATGAGCTCTGAATGTTTTTAGATAAATGTTTTTTATAAAAAAATATATTACTTTCTCATTTTTTACTTTATACATTGCTGCAGTTCAAAAGCTTGTGAGATAATGTCTTGCAAAAGTGAAGAAAATGTTTGATTACACTTCTTCAAAGGAGACTCAATGGTGGCTTTTGTTGTTGCTCAAGGAAACGGCATTTCATTCCTTTACCACTTGCTCTATAGTGGTTATGTGAGCATTTATGTTTCTAAAGGATGTCAAAATTTTGCATGTTGCTCTTGTTTCCTTTTAAGTAATCTGTAATTTTGCATCTCTCTCTGCCCCACTCTGCTTTTGCCTAAAATTGCAGCTGACCTCTTCAGCTCCAAGGTGGAAATGAAGTTCCAAGCTGTTTCTGGAAGACATCATGTCTTAGAAGCTATCAACATTTGGTGGTGTCTTTTCACTTGCAAACCCTTAATTGTCTTAGTTTGGAGTTAACTTTGGGCAAACATCTCTCAAAAGTAAGTGAGAAAATAAAAAGATTTATTCAACAGACTTTCAACTGCTTGTTAAGAATTGAACTGAGTAACATTTGTTTTACTCAAGCATATTGTAGTCTAGGATAATTTAGCATCTAAAAAAACCCATAATGCTTCAGACCAGCCAACAGAATAGCTTCTTTATAGCAGCCTGAGTAATATTTTATCTTAATTAATAGCAAATTAGTAATTGCAATTGTAATTTCCTATTTATATTAGACTAGTGTCTGTGGGTTCCCAGTCTTGGAATAACCCCTGGGTTCTTCCCAGGGGTGTAAGTGAGTGTCTTCCCAAAAGAGCTTAATGACTCTTTGGGACTGGGACAAGCAAAGGAATCAGTAATGTCTCCTATTCACAAATGGGAAAATGACACTTAACGGCAAAAGACCATTTTAACCAGAAAGCCTGTATCACATATGTAGGCAGGCCAGTTCTCTTGAATCTTACTGTCCCAGTCATCTCTCATCTCCATGTGTCTGCTAGGCTTTGCCTTGATAACATATGAAAATGAACATATTTGTGAAATTCTGAAGAATTTTTATTTTACCTTAACAATGCTTTTGTTGTGATATGTTTTTTTTTCTTTGTTCTCGGGTGCTTGAGAAAAGAACATGCTGGTTGTAAAATACCACTGCTGAGACACTGGATCAAGTCTTATTTCACTGCATTTAGAATAAGCTTGTTCTAGCCAGTGGAAGGGAAGTTAGTGTCTCTCAGCTGAATAGAAGTGATTTTTAAAGATTCTGGTTGCTTCAGACTATAAGGCAAGAAGGCCTGTTACAGAAGAAAAGTTCAAAAGGACTAGAATCAGAATGGAAATAACTGAGCTCAATAAAAGCAAAAGCTGCAACAATCATACTGATTTCTCTGCAGAACAGATTTTATCTAGTCTTCCCAGTCATTTCTCTTTAAAACAATAACTTCAAAGATGTTTTCTTCGATGAAACTGCTTCAGTGCTGAACTGCAGCAGCAAGGAGATATGAACAAGTTCTCTCACTGAAGTCCTTTAAAAAAAAGCTCACCACCTTTTTTATGCTCAGATGTTAGCATCCTAATGGTGCTTTTTGTGCTGTAATATTTAGAAGCAGTCAAATTGGCAAAAACTTAGAGAAGCCCATCAGTGAGAGGGAGAAATGCAGAGATGAACACTCAATGCATTTTTTGAGGCATTTCACAAGCAAACTAACTTGCTGACCAGTGCTACTTTAAACCTGCTTTCTCTCAACCAGTTTCTTTTATGAATTGACTATGATTGTTTTTTCTAGGACAGATAACGGAGTGGATCCACAGCTACTTGCCATATAATTCATGCTCATGATTCTTGGCGAAGGTTGAAATTGTGGCTTCATCCAAAATATCTCTGGGTTTCTTTACAGATGTATTAGAACAGATTCTCTTCCACTTTCTGATTTTGTGTTTTTGGAGGGCTCACTGTGCGTAACTAATGATAGCTTCTTAAACAACCGGCCTGATGACCGCAGAACAAACACCTGGAACACTATTTGTTTCCATTTCTTCCTCTAGTGGCAATTCCAGGCAGCTATCTTGAAGAATTGACCCCAATTTTCCTGAGCCTGACTGATGGCCCACCGTCAGTGTGCTAGGAGTGCTTATATTTTGTTTGACGTTTAGGTCTTTTGAGTCACAAAGAAATGTAAGGACTCGTTCCAAAGCCCATCATCTGATGCTTTTCTTAAGCCTATGCTTACAATACTTGTGCTATCTTTCTGATGAAAGGAGGGTAGGACCAGTGTACAAACCCTTGCTGCCTGATAAGATATTTAAATGACTTTGAATGGGATCAAGCACAGTGTGTGTGATTAACCCTGCACACCCCAAAAAGAAGAAAACACCCAGCTCGGAGGCTGGGAAGAGACCTCCCCAACATAAGGCTGGCAGAGGATGTAGTTCAGGGACTCTCTGAGAAAATTATTTCCTCTCTCTTTTGCCATCTTGGGAAACCTGGAAGACCGCTGCAAGTCAGCTGCTTTATTCTCTTTAGGAGGAAGCCCAGAGGTTCCTATGTTGAAAGAAGAATGGAGGAGGAGCACTGGGGACCTCCATCCTCATTGGCACCCCAGGGACCTCAGTGTCAGTGCCTGTGTGCCCCTTGCAATTCCATGGCAGGGGGTGTAGCCGTGCAGTGCAGCTGAGCCACAATCCACAGGTGTCCAGTATCATGGTGCAGGTCAGCTCTATAGTGTGCACAAACTCTTGCATCCCTCCACTGGGATTCTGTCATTGTACAAATGCTATCAGTAAAGGGATTAAATACTTGCAAATCCTGTCAGCAGTGCCTGACATCACCTCTCAACCCACAGGAGCCCAGTGCTCTCGAAGCATGGAACAAAGGCAAAAACATCCATGACCAGAGTATTTAAATCTCTGTTACATGCTGTTTGGCCAGGTTGATGAATGCACTATGAAAATGGTGCAGAGAGAAATTTCAGAAAGGAAAAGAGAGAAGAAATTATGCTACAGTTATTTTGTTTGGGTTTTTTAGGACCCTATCTCAGAGGAACTGAGATGTGTTATAGCAACTGGAACACTGAGGAAATAAATAGGATGCTGTGGAAATATATCATGAGTACAGAGAAGAGGGGAATTGGGCTTGTATGTTGTAGATAAACTTGAATAATGGGGTCACATGCTGCAAGCTTTGTAGTCCAATTTCATTTCCTTCTCACATCATTCAGTTGTGTAAAACCTATTCATCTAGTTATCTCCTTCTAACTTTAAACTTCCTTCTACTCTGCTTCAGCCACTGATGGCTTTTATCTTGTTACCATATGCTTCTCTTCTTCAGGAACCATTCTTTGTGGGCAAAATTACCCTGGTAACAAAACAAAAACAGATGAGAAAGAAGAAAAATGTATCATTCAACATGGCTGTGTCAAAGATAATACTTACTTTTAATTTTCTTTTTCGTGAGAACAATTTTCATACTCTACAGTGAAGAAAGAGAAGGTAGCTTGCAGTTGGGATTTGTTACATTGTAAAATTTCCAAAGAAATATTCACAGGGGAAAAAAAAGTGGATTTATTTAAGTAAGTACAGGAAATGAAAGTTTGAGTTTGCTGATGATTTTTCCCTTCTCTCCATGCATCTCAGTTTCAAAGGAATAATAAAAAAAAAGATACTCCAGCACTAATTACTGTAACTACAAAAAACCAGCAGGTTAATGTCACAATCTTTTTTTTTTTTTTTTTTTTAGTTCTAGTTTTTTCTGCAGAAGACATGAGTTTCTTATGTTACAGTGTGAGGAATGTTTATATTGGTAGCAGTTTTCTGACGAAGGAAAAATATTAGTGCAGTTAGAGCCCAGGTAATAAGTGAAATCTGAATCTGACCTTTGCTTGGATAAACATCAATCCCGTAAAAAAAAAAAAATCTTCAAATTTTAACACAGCAAATTTTAAAAATAAAAACAAAGGAAATGTCTTTTAAACAGCCTTCAGAACTGGAAACACCATTTTTGAAAGTCTATTTAAATTCCTGTAAGCATCTAAATGACTCAAGGGAGAGCAGGCAGAGAGACATAATAAAAATCAATACAGGCTTTTAGTAAAGGACAGTGGCAAAGGAGAAAGATGTAAATAATTATAAGAACAGAAAATTACTGTAGCACTAGTGATATTTCAGTCCTTTTCATCTGGTTCAACCTGCTGTTCAGCTTCCCTTAATTTAGACAGAGGGTTGTTAGAGCTCTTTCCTGCCAAGGAATGGAAGAAAGCAGCCTGCTTTCTTCTGTGTGCTTTTTTAAAAGCTGAGAATAACTACATTAAAACACTTCCTGTTCCTTTCAGGTTTTGAACAGAGGCTTATTGGGAGTGTCTGTGACTCTTTTGCACGTGCAGGCCAGCTGTGCTAAAAACTACTGTGTATGTAGAGCAATGCATTCACCTTGGGAGGGCAAAAAATCACTAGCGGCTCCCTGACACCCTTCACACTGTCATTAACTGCAGCAACTCTTCTTGTCCAGGACTCCCTGGGCATTTATCTTAGAGTTTTTGACAAAGAAGGCTTGTAGTATTGCACCAGTATCAATTGAATAAGAACGAATATGCTTTATAATGCAGTTTTATAGCTACTTAATTGTTTTAAGTATTCGAAGTAGAACTGCATTAAAGTGCATTAAATAGGATTGGCAAAAAGATCAGGAGAGCTTGTGTACTTATTAGCTCAGCTCTGAAGGGAACATGAAATGTAAGAGGTGATGCTGGAAAGATCCAGATGGGCTTGGCTGATACACTGGTCTCCTTGATCTTCACCAGGGCTGTTCCCAGTAGCGTGTGCTCAAATGCTTTGTAAATGCTTTGTGCTCAAATTTTTGTGCAATGGATTTTACCTATTACAGCCCTATTACACCCCACTAAATTAATTTTTCCTTCTTTTTTTTCTCTTCTCTTTTTTTTTTTTCATGGGATCTGATATATGCAGCTATGGATCCTAACTTAAATGTTACAATGTATGGACACAGACCAACCAGAACCAGAAATATGAGAAAGGTGCAGAGGTCTTGACTTCTGAAAGCCCCTGCAGATGAACATCGGAACCACTGGCTTCTGGAGCTTTAGGCTGCTGAAGCCCAGCCAAGCCCTGGCAGTGCCCAAGGAGAAGACTGTAAGTTGCATTCATGCCCTTCAGCCTCCTCCTCAACTTGGTATTAGTGGAGATGGTCCTAATCTTGGTGCTGCCAGTGAAACAGACCTCCAGATTGCCCAGATGTGACTGCTACAGAAGTGTGGTGCCGTGGAGCTCCCCCAAGAGCAGCCCTCCACACTGTGGTGGGACAAGGCCATGGGTAGGCTGTGCTGAGTCACACAGCCTGCCTAAATCTGCCTTCTGGCTTGAGATCAGTTTCTGTTCCTTCTTCTCTTGGTATGTTGGCACAATAGCCCAGCAGTTGCCTCCTGCTCTACTTAGCCAGGCTGTGCAGGGGCACAGCTGCTTCACTGCTGTGGCTGCAGAGCTTTGGGTCCCCCTCTGGAGCCTGTTCCTGCTCTGAAGCCCAGTCCTGCTGAGGGGACCAGGACTTCCTATAAGCATCACCTCTGGGCCCTGGGCTGGGCTGGTTTCCACTGAAACTTGAAACTAGATGTGTTTTTTTCCCCAAGAATCAGTTGTTTAAAAAACAGTATAAAATGACGGGGACAGGGGGGAGGGGAGGGGGGTGGAGACTGGGGAGCAGGGTAGAGCAGGAGAGGTGGACTCCAGGGATTTTGTCTACATGTGAAAAGAAGAAAAGCCTTTTGCTCCATTAGTTATCCTATAATGAAATGTCTGGCCTCCAGAGGCATCAAGAGTGTTGTGATCTCATCGCAGTTGCAAGGTGGGTTTCTCCAAAGACAGTTAATAGCATCAGTTTATGCTTTTAAACCAGCACCAGCTGGAAAAATCTTGTGCTGTACAGCAGCTTGCCTGAGTGATGTCAGGCACTGTGCATGTGTGCACCCAGGGGATAGGAAAGGGAGGGCAAAGGCACCACAGGGATACAATGCACCACTGCTGCCTAAATATATGATACAAATCGCCTCTAATATTAAACAGCCCTTACACTCCCTGTCGGTCAGACAAACAGGAGAAGAAACAATTGAATCTGGGCGCAGCTGCTCAGTGGGCTGATGGAGCTGACCCTCTGCACTGCTCATGGCCATGGCTGTGTGGAGTGAGACTCCCTGGTGTTTCTGATGTGGGTATTGGGAACGAGGTCCTGCCGGCTTGTCTCTCCTGCCCACACTGGTGTGGGTGCTGTGTCCGACCTGTAAGCACCAGGCAAGTGAGCTGTGCTTTTCTTATCACTGTTATCGAGTTACTTTCACTAACTATACTGGGAGCCACAGTCCACCAGGCTCATCCCACTCCCATCCCATCCCACCAGGCTCATCCCACTTCTCTTGCCTCTAGATGGATGGGCAACAGGCTGCCAGTCTCCCAGCATCCTAGCTTTGGGCAACACAGCAGAAGGCTGGGGTGGCAGCAGCAGGGCTGCGTGGTGGCACAGAGTGAGCCTGCTCTAGGTCCTGGCCAGAAGAGGTGAAGTCCCCCTTTGGGTTTCAGCCATGCCTGCTGCATGGGCTCTGTGGCAGGAGGGCTGGGCAGTGCTGTGGTGGGCAGTATGTTAAGTGCAATTTGATACCGGGTTGACTGGGGGATCTCTAGTGGGAATTAGCAGATTACTGCAGTTTGGTGCCAACATGGAGATGGTTGGCAGTGAGCAGGCATACCTAAGCGGAATTACAGCATCTAGAAGCAAATGAAAAGTTTTAAACTGCTCTTCACAGTTTGGAAAGTCACACTTAGAAAGCTCATAGAAGACTGCCAGAAATACAACAAGAAACCAGAAGAAAGTAATTATTAAAAACCATTTACAGTCTCATGTGCCGCATTCACACTGGAGGAACTGTAACAGTACTTCACCATGAAATGGCAAGAGGTGGTGAACATCTCTTGAGAAGCAAAGCAGTGTGGTGGTTTTATGTTTTAATTTCCCAGCCAGTGATTGCTAGACACTTCTTTGTGATTAAGCATTCCCTTTAACTAGAATTGGTCCTTTGCAGAACTAAACTCAAGCCGTACGTAACCTGATGCATTTGCTTATTGTCATTTGGTGACAGTACATAGTTTGGTGCTGATGGACCTGCAGTTACACAGAAGGAAAACTGAGGGAGAAGAAATCCCTGAACAAAGAGCTCATGCTTGTGCCCATAACAGAAATATGTTCCTTTGATTTGAAAGAAAATGAAATAGATCTTAAAGCTTTGTCATCTTCTTGAAGGTTGACATTGATGTACAGATAGAAGAAATGACAAATGAGTCACAGACAGGGCTGTGGCACATGATAGATTGCATGACCTGATAGTCTGGTTGCTGTTAAAAACCACGCACTTACTGCAGTCAAACTTAAATCCAGACATCTACGGAGATGGGGTGCAGAGCATCCATCCTTGTGGGTAAAAGGCAGTTCTTCCAGGAAACTATGACAGACTGGAAAAGAGCTGAAGACCACGCTGAATATAAGCTGCTAACCCAGCCCTTCAGCGAAGTGATTAAAGACAGGGGAATACTGAGTGGGAGTAAGTAGGATACATTACCTCCATGTTTGGCAGCACCACACTGGCCAAATGAGTTCATTTCTGGAGTCAGCAATTCAAAAAGGGTATTGAAAGATTGGAGGGGATTCAAGTAAGAACTACCAGAATGTAAAACAAAATAAAATGAAAACATGAGGAATTCTCAAGGAGAGGAGTCTGTTTATCTTATCAAAAACAGGGCTAGTGCAGCCTGTGAGTATCTACAGAGGAAACAAAACTTTATTAGCAGATAACTCTTCAGCCTACCAGATGAATACAAAGCATTGTCCATCAAGAAGGGCCAAAGATAGAAACACTTCAGGTTAATGTTAAGGTGTATCTAATGAAAAGAGTAATTAACAATTAACCTAATTAATAACTACCATAGATTGCATTATTTCCTGTTGAAAGAGATGCTCTGGATCCAACAAGGGTTAACAGGGAAGTCTGATGTTCATGTTCTGCAAAATCTCAAACCAAATGATCTCAGCCATCTCCTCTAGCTCTGCCTTTGAATCCTGTAATATATTCTGTTCCTAATTAAGTGCCTTCCAGTGTTTTCTTTTTCCTGTAATGAGATTTTGGCTGATCTTTAGCTCTTGTGCATAAACATTGCTGGCAGATAATGGCTAAGGACTTGTTTCACAATTGGGCTGCAATATCCAAAGATTCACAGGAGCATTCCATAACACAGCATCCAATTATGAAAATAAATTATTAGATTCTGATTCTGTGGTTTGAGGGAACCTCAGCCAAAATCCCACCCTTTTTTAAAAAAAGAAAAGTCAGGCCTTTTACCAAGGGCTTACAAAGAGGACACTGAAAAAAACCCTGTTTGACCCCCATGTATTTCCTTTAACCATATTTTTTTTTACTTCTGTATTGTAGATGAGCATTCAGGAGTATACAAATTAAAAAATAAATCTTGCATTATTAGTTTGTGTGAGGCCTGCTGACATTTTTTGACAGGATGTGACACCTTGTTCAAAGGCAGTAAAGTCAAATGCCTAAGCCTTGTATGCTGTGAAGTCCACACAAGGTGGATGTTAGAACCTACTGAGCAAGAGCATAAATATTTTACATTTTTTTTTCTGGTGGCAGAGAAGAAGAGCAGGGCAAGTATCTGAGCTCAGTTATTGTACTGCTTGGAACACCGTGCCTGTGCCTTGAGGAACAGATTTTTTGTGGATTTTCTGGTTTACATCATTCATTTATTTATCATATCATTGTTACAACTTTACTACAATGTACTTTCATAATTTTTATTGTCAATATTACCCAAAGAGTTTAAAAGGCTCTGTTATGTGGACACATCACACACAGCATTTGTATCACCATTTATGAATTGGCTATGTGAAGTATGCATATGCTAAAAGTAATAAAAAGGCAGCTGTGTTTAAGGAGATAATGTTGCAAAATGTTACATGTAAAATTTCAAGAAAGAAGATTTTTATTAGGCTTAGTTCAATATGTTCTCTTGGTTTAAGATGTCTGTTTGAATGACTTGTACAACTCACTCTCCTGCTCCTGACACAGAGTAGTCCAAAGCTCTTCCCGTTTCATTTTTAACTAGTCTGGTATTTGCAGACACAGACTGATAACCAGTATCAGGTGGATTGACTGAACTCAAATGACCACATTTTCTCCATGCATACGGATGGGCAAGCACATTTGTTTGACCAGCTAACTTTGTGGAGATTTATTATCAACATGGAGGAAGCAGAAGGGAAAAAACAATGCAAACAGCATGGATTACTGCCTGGACTTTGAGGGCAGCCACAAAGGGATTTGCTATTTACAGGTGTTTAGATTCAGTATTTCAGTGCTATAAACTCCATTATTAAAGTCAAACTTTGTTTTCAGATTTACCATAGACAAGCACACAGTTAATACAAGCCCTCTATGTATAAATAAGAATAATTTTAAGCACCAGTAAGCACAGACAAATTCAGCTGAGAAACTTTCACACCCTGTATCCATGCTTGCTTTAAAAATAACGCCAAAGACTTGGCTCATACCTCCATTTCTGTTCCTTTGAGAAGCTTAAAATCTCACACGTTCAAAACACTCACATCCCAAAGTCAGAATTTGAGGCAAATTTAGTCTACAGACATGTGGGGGCTGAGATTGAGTCTTTTGCCAGAAAAAGACACAAAATCAAATTTGTTTTGTTAGGCCAGCAGCCAGTCTGGCTTGGGTTCCTCAATCCTGTCACAGGCAGGCAGATGCAGTTTTGGTGATGCTTCCATTTCCTTGTTTTTGTTTCTTTTTCTTCTTCCCTTTTCGTAAAAGGTGCTTCATGTCCTTGTTTGTATTTCAAAGCAACACTCCCCACTACAGGTCATCAGTGGGAAAGAGGCAAAAGCCATGGCTGCCCTGTGAGGAAGATAGATAAAGATCTGAAGTTTTTCATCTAGTCTTTTTTCCTCTGATAAAAATGACCTATGGGGAACTTAAAATAAAATAAATATTGTTATTTAAATAAATTCAATATAGATAAAAATAAAAATATAATTATGTGCTCTTATCAAGAGCAAGCCAGTTTACTAGTGAACTTTTTCTAGCCTAACCATTTAAATGGTTCTGAATTTTTGAGATTAAATTAGTGCTAAGCAAGGGTATACTATGGAATTAACAAGGCTAAGGGATAAAGTAAATAGCTGCCTGTGTGCATTCTGTAATTTACTAGCTTTTAAATTCTGACTCTGGACGAGAAGCTGTTCATATTTCTGAATATGAAACTTATGGAGGTGTGATTTCATTCTCAGCCTCCCTTCCAGCTGGTCTCCTTGCTTCTGGTCCTGGGCAGTCAATAGTCCTTTCAGTGTCCCTGTTACAGCAGCTGGCTTTATGTTGATCACTCTTACATCCTTCATAATGCAACGATAGTACCTGCTTTGAGCTTGAATGTGTATGAACCATTAGTCCACAGCAAATACGCATTAGGCCCCCTGTGTTCTGGGGAAGAAGAAAATGCTGGGATGGGTATTTTTATGTTCCAGCCACTGACATGTGAAAGCAAGAAGAATAGCAGAGGCAAACAAAAACAAAAACACCATCCCAATAAAGTCTATTCTGAGAAGTCCTTAGAGATAAAAAGATAAGTAATAAGGAATGGTTTTTTGAGGTACAACTTTGCACAGGACTGAGATCTGCACATTTGCAAGTCACTAAAGATTGTTCTCATCAAACTTTCTGCTAGAAATGCTTTCATGTACTGTTAGGGCATTTGCAGGAGATAAATATTTTAACTTTTTTATTCATCTCTATCTTTCTAAGAGACTTGTTAATATTTCACTTGGAGTTAGATGTATACATGATGAAGGTGGGATTATTTCATCAGAACTATCATTCAACTAAATGTCCTCTAGGAATAATGGAAAATACATTTAATGTTTCTTCATGTTTCACAAAGCAGTATAGGAGTGTTAAGAAACCAAGTAAAGATGTAATTGAGCATCTGTGTCTGTAAAGACATGGCTAAGGTCTGAGAAGGTTATATTTGTTAAAAAGATAGAATTCAGAAACACGGCTTTGCTCTGTGTTCATGTTTCTGTTAAAGGAGGCTGAGGTAATTCACAAGGAGTCTTTATTTATCCAGTAATGACTCAAGACAAAAAAAGAGATCTTTTAATTACACCCCAGTGACAGAAAAGTATGAAAGCACTATTCATGGTACCCTGGAGACCACACGATTATCTTGGTGGCAGTTGTTCTGTCCAAACAAAATTGTATGAAGGAATCTATTTACATTTTGTGTAAATACGTTCCTTTGAGGATTAATATTTATAGGGGATGTGGGAAAAATTGGTTTCAAATCAACACAGATTATTTAAATGAGAAACTGGAAATTACGTAAGGGATAAAGGATTCCAGAAGAATACAAGGCCAGTGGTTCTGTTCGCTAGGACAGAGAAACACACGTGCTGGGAATCAGTCTGTAAACCTGGCTCTCAGGAACTGTGTTTTAACTGATGCTGGCCCCTTTGAGGATGCAGACGGGACATAAGCAAAGGTGGCTGGACCCCTGGAGAAAAAAGGGACCATGGCTACCCGCTGTGAGGGATGATGATGTTGGGGTTTGTGGACCTACCTCATTCCTTTGTTCAAGAGAAATGAAGACATTTTGAATGTATATACTTTAAATCCCACTGCTCAGCATTGATAGCCTGGCTGGCAGAGAGATGCAGCAGCCCACAGAGATGGGCATTTGTTTTGTCACAGGCAGTTTTAGTAACAAACAAAGGTGATTTTTATAAGAAAGAGATGGAGGAAATGATTGGTACTACCTTTTATGTTCCTTATTAGGTTTTCATCCTTCCCTCTGGGGGTTTGTACCTTTTTTGGGATGGAGCTGGGACTGGTCCCTGCTGCAGGCAGGGTGCTGCTCTGCAAGAAATACATGTGTGAGCCATTTTGGTCATTCTCCATATTTAAAACGTATAGCTTTTCTGATGTGATTTTTTTTGTAGAGCTGGGGGGAGGGGGAAAGAGACAATCACAGCTTTTCAAGGAAGGAGGGAAGGCCAAGGGGGATTTTTGGTGTGCTCCCAAGTCATTAATTAATATTAGCTGGTGAGTCAGAAAAATGTGGCTGTCTGCTGACTTGTAACGTCTTAGTAACAGAATAGATTCCTGTAGTGGCAGTTCACCGTTACTAATCCAGAGACAAGCCCTCTGTCAGTGCCACATCCAAATAAAGGGCTGACTTTTGCTTTTCATTTGCCTGTCCAATCTCTTAGGCTCCTAGTTGAACACTGCAGGCAGCCTGATGGAAATAGGATTTCTATAAACCTGTGTGTAAATATATATATTCAAATTGAATCAAGAAGGATACTAGATTGTTTAACATTTAATAAAACATTAATCTCCATTTCTAAGACTGTTGCAACTGCAGGGTTTTTGCAAGGCAGTTTCAGGTCATGCTCATGATGAAGTGCTCGAGGCAGTGGCTCCCTGCATGATGTACTCCCCCACCCCCCAGCAGCCCAGTGCTGCTTCTCTCTGCCCAGAAAAGGAAGCAGCAGCACCAACCCGGATACACCAACGCAGGGACCCGGCTGTGTCTGCTGCAAGACAATCTGCTCCTAAGGGTCAGCTGTGATGGAGCAGAACTAGCAAAAGGCAAAGGCAGATGTCAAATGGACTACTTCTGCTCTGAGTGGGAGGCAGGGCTACAGCCACAACCTGCTGATGTCCCTTCCTACCTGAGTCACCCTGTGATCCTCTAACCCACACCAGAGCCACTCAGGGGCAGAAGCCCTTGCACCTACTTGCCTGAGTCAAATATTTTGCTCTCTGGCATGTTTACAGCCTTGGCTTTTGGCTACACATTTGAATCTATATTATCATTTTGTTACTAAAAAATCTGACCCCTGCTCTACATCTTTGAGATGTGCACAAAAAGAAAGAGACAGAGAATATTATATTAGGGAAATTATGTAAGCCTGTGTTTTCTGATGGATTTTTGTGGTTTGAGATGCAGACTAGCTATCTGCTACCAAAGATGAGTATTATCCTAAGAAACCTTAGGAACCAGGATAAGAGGCATTCAGGGAGGCTGAGCTGGCACTGCTGGGATATTTGTCCTCTATGATGTTGTGTGGCACACTTCGCCTAAGACACAAACTGTTGTGGCCACCCTTTCCTGACTAGAATAAAGCTGTGGTAATGTTGCTGTGAGAGGTCAGACACACTGGGGTCACAGCAGGGCTCCCAGTCAGCCTGGAGTACCACAGCATCACACCCTTCCCTCTGCAGTAGCTGGGAATTTGTGCTGTCTGTTTTGGCAGGATACACCACCTGTCTGATCCAAGCTCTTGCGGCCTGTCCTGCACAGTTGTGTCACATGTTATCATTCCTCTATAGATGCTAAAAGTAATACATGAAATCAGGCAGACAAAACTAGGAGAGACCACACGAACAAGCTGGTGAAGGATCACAGCTCCCACAAAAAGGAAAGGAAAGGGGAGGTTGGCCCCTTCCCTTGCAGGGGCTGGGATCAGGGGAGCACCCAGCAGGACACCCATTTCAGGTACAACTCAAATCCATCCCTCATTCTCCCATGTTCAGCTAAAAAAAGCCAATGGTCTCTGCTTTGATACTGCTCTCCGTGGTCAGATTTCAAAATCACATTAGTGTTTGGTTTTACTAGCAAATGGGGACTGAAAGGGCCTTGGGAAGGTACATACAGCCACATGGTTTCCTTGCAGCTGCTGATTCACCTTCTTTTCCCCAGAAGTACCACGATAGACCTGGTTGTGCAGGTGGGCTGGTGCATCTTGTGAACCTTTCCCCAGGCCCCAAAGTTTCCCAGAGGCTGTGCAGCTTGGAGGCTGAGAGCTCTGGCTGCCCATCTCTGGACTGATGTAGTTGTTCCTCTAGTGGTCTAATGCCTCACTGGCTGCCAGTGTTCCTTGTCCCTAGTGTGGTGCCTGCAGTGGAGAAGCAGCAGCTGGGGCTCAATGGAAACAGCAGCCATGAAGCTGGATGTCCCTGCTCATGTGGCAAAACAGTGTCCACGGGAGTCCTGTGGCAGGAAGAGTTGGCATTCCCATTCAATGGCTGTGGCACTGGGAGGGAGATCAAAACACCCAATTTTCTTTTGCAGGTGACTTTTAGATATATCAGCATCAGGCACTAATGCTAACTTTTAAAACCACTTTTTGGGACAACCTCTGGAGGGCTCCCCATGGTGTGGGAAAGCAGTGGCTTTGTGCTTATCACTGGCTGCTGTGGGGAGGACAAGGGGAAAGAGAACGACCACAGCCCAAGCCCAGAAGGCATCTGAGACATCCCCTGTTAAGCCCTCATGGCTCAGACACGCCCCCACCAGTGACAGGCTGCAGGCAGCTCAGTACCCATCACCCCCACTGTGCCTCCTTCCAGCTATGAGCCCACAGCAGACCAGTGGGTTTGTGTCGAGTGGGGAGGGCTTTGGCCATATGACCCATCTCCTCATGGAACTGAGCTGCAAAAGGAAACCACCTCAACCACAGCAGTCCACAACATCTGCATTTCCCTCTGTGATTTTGAATCACAGAGTCCCCAGTCTGTTTGCAGTGTCCCCAGTCAAACAAAGGTGCTGTAAATCTGTTCACGCTGTCATACAGGGTAAAGACTGCATGTGAATTACCTAAATTACATAATAGCTCTGATCAAATATGGTTATCTGGTAATATAGTAAATAATTGCTAGGCCATAGCACCATATAAGTGATCACTTAGCAAAGACAGCCGTGTTCCAGGCTCCTGCCAGTCATTGCTTATAGTGTTTTGACACCTAATTGGCAAATAAATGTGAACTGCCTCTCTTTTCTTTTTTTTTTTTTTTCCTTTGTCTTATTAGTCTTATTTCCTTCCTGGTAAAGTTCTTGCTAGGTGAAAACCAGCTAAACTAAAAATCAGATTATAAGGCTGTTCTGTTTAGCTTCACACTAACTGCATATTTTTAATCTCTTCGGTTTGACAAGCTCAAAGGTAAGGACCTAGGTGCCATTTATTCACGTTCAGTGGAAACAGAGGCACATCTCAGTTTAATCAGGATCATTGAATCTGGTATTGAGGAAAAATGCTTCTCTGAACATGTACAGCGTCATGATGTGTGCACTTTTTCCCATAAACACGAAGTGAATTAAAGAACAGGGCAGCAGGGACACAAATATTTTGACACAAATAGACAAAACAAGCATTTTTTCTAGTAGATAATTTTCAAAATGGAAATGCTGTAAAATTTCAAAATATAAATAAGTTCTGCATAATTAAATCTTCTGAGAGGCCCATCCACGTGCTTGACCCTGCTATGGGATCGATGTTTGGATTATGAATTGCAGGTCCATAATCAGGCACAGATGGTCCCTCCTGCAGTTTCCCAGTGAATCTGTGGTATGGTCAGCAGCTCCCAACGTGTTTGTGGGGCACGTGGCTGCAGTTCCAAGCCACCATGCGCCTGGGAGAGGAATGGCATTAGAGAGGCCCAGCTAAAGTAAAGAGGGAAATTATCACAGCCCCCAGGGGCCAGGTTTTCAAAGATAAGCACAGAACTGTTTCCAGCAGTGTTGCACATGTAGCCAGTATTGTCTACCCAGTCTTTGCACTTAGAAATACGTTATCTGAATGTAATGAAAATGAAAATTATGAGCTATTACAGACATTTATCCTCCCCTCTGCGTGAACTCAGCGTGGAGAAAAAGGCGCGTCTACAAACATGAGTAGTACTCTGCACTAAAAATAATTGCGTAGTTTTTGAGCAGAGTGCTTTTGCATGTGGGTGTCTCCTCTTCCTTTCTGTTTCTGCCATTAGGATTCACAGATTTCTCTGCACAGCAGAGAACAATGGCCTGTTATCTGTTGGAGTGTGTCCGTGTTTAAGACCTCAGCTGCAGGTATCTTGGGTATAAATTATCCCAAATGCATCATGCCCGAGTGTGCAGGAACAATGCAAACACCCGTCAGCCAAGCAGTCAGCAGCATGGTGATGTGGGAAGTCATTTGTTCCCATGGTGATTGCTGGCAGACAGCCCTCACACCCCACGCAGGAGGGGAAATGGGGTGAGATCCTTTTGAGGGGTGATAGGACCTGAGAAACATGTCCCGTTCACTTGGAGATAGATCAGTGCTCACAGGGAGGCAAGAAGCAGCTCCCTTGCCCAGCATGCTCTCCTGAACCACACTCAGACTTGGGTGAGCTGCTGCAGCAAAAATAGTGGCTTTATGCACATGAAAATATACAAAGCTCTTCCTAGTGTGCTGGGTGTTGGACCATCCCAGGTGGGGAAGGAGAGCCCAGCTGCCACCAAGGCTCTGACTTTTGCAAGCATCAGACCACCTTCAGAGGTTTTTCCACCACGGCTTTCCACCACAGGGATGCCCCCCAACAGTACCGGCATCCCTAGTTGTCTTTTCCTGGGGTGACACCAGTAAGGCAAAGCGTCAGCACTGCCACTACACACCAGCTTTGCCTACTGCCCCTGTGAGTGGGAAAGAGATGCCTGAGTACCTCGTGTTGAGGCAGGGCTGATTTTCACTGGTGCCTTTTACATGCTCCAGGAACTCAGAGGTAACAGATGGCAGCGTTTATTGCATTGTGGTGGCGTCCCCTGCCAGCTTTGCATTGATCCAAGTTTGGCAGCGCAGGACAATCCCTCCCATTCATAAAATCCTGAGACTTTTATTGTTTCCTTTGACGTTTGATTTTTGAATGGTACTGATTTATGCTCATGAACAGCTTAGCAATTTTGTGACAAATAACATGGCGGCATAGGGTCAGGGCAGGGAGGCAAAACCATTTTTCTTTTTCCTCCAGTTCTCTCCCGGGCGGGGTGTGAATTATGATCAGCAGTTAATGATGAAGTGCTGAGGCTGTTGGGATATTCTGCTTACCCAACAAAAGGAACAAAGCACATCTTTTAGCAAAAAGCAATATTTTTTTGTATTGTAAAGACTAGTGGTGCCTAGAAAGCACTGAGGTTTTGAAGCTGGTGTTTAGGGGGAGGTTAAGTGAATGTGGCAGTAAAGACAACTGATAGTTTTAAAAGGAGGGACACCTAAAAAAATCTCCTCAAATAGAACACTGATGCATATAAACTGACCTGGATGGGGCTTTCATCTCTTTATTTATTATTTTACTCTTGCATTTGGAATTGCAGCTTACAAGGAATAAAACTAACCCCACTTCCATTGCTTTTTAGCAGAATTAAAGATTACACTAACCATGTGTACAAAGTGTGGAGGCTCATTTCAAGAGTTTTCTCAGAGATTGCTTGAAAGAAAAACATCCTCTCCTGTCATGTGTAGGTCTAATTCCTGCTTGTAGCTGTGGTTACAGCTGAGAGTAAATGACTATCAGAATAAAATGCTGTTACAGCTGCAGCACAGTTATAACCTACAGTCCAGTGAAAGGGGACTGTAAATGTCAAGACCAAAAGGGTAATACAGTATAATATAATTTCTCAGTTCTAAATCAGTGAGTCTGTGCTGAATTTCATAAATATATGAATTGGTATCTTCTGGCACGGTGATTTAGAGAAACCCTGGGCCATAAGGCTTCTCAGTGGGTAGTAGTAGCCTTGGATGCAGTTAGCATCCCCTGAAGTGCCCCAGCACCTCACAGGAAGGGGGGATCATTGCCCTGAAATGCCTCACTCCTCCTGCAGAAGTGGAGCAACTGAAGAAGTTGCTGCCCCCCATAATGTGATAAATACCTACATCCTAC
This sequence comes from Empidonax traillii, assembly GCF_003031625.1. NCBI lineage: Eukaryota > Metazoa > Chordata > Aves > Passeriformes > Tyrannidae > Empidonax > Empidonax traillii. The sequence goes on along the minus strand of NW_020955388.1, from coordinate 551,292 downwards.
TCATTCAGCATCCTCCACGTGGCCCCTACTACTATTATAACTGTGGGTTCAACCCTCTGCTAGCCAGTCCTTGTGCTCCTGCGTTCCTTGAACACACTGATTCATGAATCTCATTACATGGCTTCAGGCAGATGCAGTGCAGGCACACAGCACTGTAATCCATACTAGGGTGGGATAATAAATAAAATTAAATATTATGTATTATTTAAACAAATATATTTCTTACCGCATATTATTAAATATAATTTTCAATGTACATATTGACCAACCCACATACTATTTTTAACTTTACTTCCCCTCCCCCTTAAAATAAGTATATAATTGAAGTTTAATTCACAATCATGACGGTTTACTTAAAGGTTACTGTAGGATATTAAAATAACATGAACTGGTAGATAATACTCAAGCAATATTTGTTTGCTCTCAAACCTTGAGACAATTGGAACTCTAGAATAAGGACACTCACAGCTGACCATCTTGAACCAGGGTTTCACCAAGGAGATGTACCAGCTTTCAGCAGCAGCAGTGTCTTCTCCAGGTACAGAAGGAATATCCACTTTGTTTTGCTTTAGTTGCTTAAAATTCTTGACTATGAATTAAGCTTTCAGCAACCAAGCCATTAATTTCCAGTACAAAATGTAGTTTGAGAAGACTAACTGATACATGTGAAACCAATTTACCACAGATTTAATTTCTGCGCTTTTATTAAATTCCATTTTCCACTCATAAACAGAAGGATGCAAAAAAAGAGTTGGCTTTTTCAGTTTTCATTTGCTGTTCTCTGTTACACAGAATGAAGAACCTAAGTAGGGTATATTAAGTTGTGTTATGACTTAAATATGTTCACCATGCATGCTCCTGGATAGCAAAAACAATTGCCAAATTCTGTGCAAGACCATATGCCACTCCAAACCAACAGATCTTCGTGGCTAGTAATCAGCAGGGTCTGCCTCTCCCTTGCAATAGAATCAAGGAGAAGAAACACAGAATCAGATTCAAACCAATTATTTAAAGGAAAGTGTCTTGCTGCTAATTTATATTGCAGTTAAAGCTACTGCTTATAATCACTTTGGTTGAGATGAGTTTATTCATATCCACTACTTTCACAAGATGCCTCTCACTCTTGCATACTAGAAGTCATTGATCTGGATGTTCAGAAACTCTAAGGAAAAAAGAATTAGCCTTTAGCCCTCTGATGCAAGTGGAATAAATGTGAAGCAGGACTCGCTAGGCAGGGCACCCAAATTGGGCTTCATGAGATGAAATGTTCTTGCTGTAGGAGTGTGCAGGCATAGTCATGCTCTCTTCTCCTAGCTCAAGGACCTGGTATGATAATGTTCCTGAGCCAAGTCTCTTCCCATTGAAATGTATGCCCTGAGTTTACTTCTTCAAGGCAGAGATAAGAGCTGTGGTCCCTGTGGAAGGGGTGACTGAAAGGATACGTGAAATATTCTTACTGCTCTTTCTTGTGTGCTACAGCAATTATTCATGAGGTGGTATCTGCTCTAAGACTCCTCACTGTCACAGACTGCTTGTTACCAAACACAGTCTCATAAATTACAATTAAAGAAGTTTCCTCCTGGATGAAAAGGAATAAATGACACATTGCAATATTCAAAACATCTCAGGGGTCATTCTAACCATGCAGAGCTTTGTCAAATGGGCAGGTGTTGCCTCACTGAGATTTCATAAAATCCCTCTAGCAACTGGGTTCCCTTTTCTGTGTTGCATTGCTGTATGCTGAAAGCAGCCCCATCCTGCTTCTTTGTTCACCAAAGGCCAAGATATGCTGAAGTATTCTGAAGACTTTCAAGTGACTGCAGCATGCTGCTGGCTTTCAAGAGCACAATTTCATCTGAGCTGCCTCTATTTCCCATGGTGTTTATCCCTCCTGATTTTGCAGTCTCAATGACTCTTCAGTCTCTGTGCATCATCCAGCATCTACTTTGAAACATGATGCTCTCCTGGAGTTTTACCTTGGGCACCAAGATCTTCGCAAACCTGTCTCTACTGTTGAACAGATCACAGCCGAAATCAGGAGAATTTTGCCTTGGTTTGGGAAACAGCTGGTGCTTGTGAACATTTTGGATAAGGCTGTCTGTAGAAAACTGTTTCAACCAAGCTACAGAAGGAGAACTTTTAAAACTTAATTTTTCCTTTAGAAATGATGAGCTGAAATAACCATAACTTACAGTTCCTGGTGTACTACTCCCCCTGATATTGAGGAAGCAGCAAGGGAGAAACTGCTGGGTTTTGTGACTTAATGGGAAATGTTGCTTGTTTATTAGGAGTGAATAGGGAGATCCCCAAGATAATAGAGAGCACGAACCCCAAAGCAATACAGTACCTTTCTCTTCATTGCTTCCCCCCCCTTCCTTCTTCATTCAATTCTAAGGATTGTGCAATCCAAATAAACAGCTCAGACTCTTTCACATCTTTATCTCATTACCATTTATTCTTTAGTATAAGACATTTAACATGTTTTAAGTATTTTTTATCAGGGATATAGAGTTACTGCTTAGTTTGTCATCTTTTGACCATCATTCAATTCAATTATAGTGATAATTAGATTCCAGCAGGGTAGATTTAACTAAGTACATTTGACTTTTCTCATTTGAAAAACAATCCTCTTTGCAATATTATCTTTCTTCCTCCCTCCCCCCTCCCTTTTTTTTTTTTTGGTGATGAAGCAGTATGTGGTGTCAAACCAAATGCTGTGACATTTATAGCAGTTCAGCTGGGAACATGCTGCCTGCTTGTTCCTTTTATTCCTAATTTGCTGATGATTTCCAACAGTGTAAGAGCACAAGCAAGCACTCTGATATCAGTGTCTGCTGGTGCCCTTTTTTTTTGGTAACTCTTATCTAATTTTGGCAGGACCACAGTTCCTGCTCTTAAACCTGATAACAGGATCAGCACACAGCCCAAACCTAGAGTAAAAGGCTTTGAGAACACTTAGGCAGGGTGCCTCAGTCCAGCACATGCTGAAACGGGGCATTTGACCCAAGAGATTGGCAGTGTCCTTTGGTCCTGGTGAGCTTGCTGGGTGTCCATGACCCTAATAATCCTAGCACTTACTACTGCTAGTGGCATGTCTTTTCTGTCTTGCTGACTCCTTTTGTTTCCTCTCTCCTGATTTGAAAACTGTCTCAAATCCTAAATAATAAGTGCTGCTTAACCACAGTGATTTACAATTTTTTTAATCTTCTATTTTATTTGTGGTTTCCATGGTGCAATCCTTAATGCGCAGAGCAATGTGGGGAGAGAATTGAGAGGGTCACTGATCTTAAGGCAAGAAAGAACTATTAGATTTAGCACAATCACCTGCAAGGAACAGATAATTAAATTTTGCGTGTTCGTATATTAAGCTAAATAACTTGTGTTAGACTAAAGCATAATCACTCAGAAAGGCACAAAATCTTCAGCTGATGCCATCAAGAAGTGGAGAAACAATTTATATCTCAAACCTTTGTTAATCATCCTTCTTTCTGAAAAAATGTATTTGTGTAAAAAATGCATTTCTTATTATTGCTATATAAACCTGATAATTACTATCTGTTGATAATGTGAATATTACCACTGAATCCTTTATCTGAAATAATGCCTTTTTAATACTAGGTATTTTGAGACCCAATAGAAGCTTTTTCTTCAGATTTTGATAAGCAAATGACATTTTTTCACAGAGCTTTTGGCAATTTTCCTGTGCTCCAATTCTTTGGTGAGTCTTTTATGCAAGTTAATACTATTTTGTAAGAGATGCAGTCGCTAACTTTACACAGGTGTCTAGGATCACCTCACCAGTGCTGCATTTAAGTATTTGCATCACTGTGTTGCTATTTTCTTTTCCATATATTAATTTTTTTTTTTTTTGCCACAGCATTGTTCTGAGCACTTCAGTCACATTGCTTGTCCTCCTTTAATTCCCATACACTGTGGAGTCATTCCTTTCCCGCGTCCTATTTTCCACCACACAGGTCCAGCCAGCATACCTCCTCCTAGATGTGTGTTTTTGCACTGCCTTGTGATAAAATCCTTCTTGTTTGGATGACTTGAGCTGAAAGAAGCGCCCCAGCTCATTCTGCATGACTGTCACGTCACAGCATATTTCCTTTGCTACCTGGGCACATTCCATACATTGTCTTTGTGGTGTTCTTGAATCGCTTTCAGGTGCTGACCAAAACCACTGCCTGGGTCCCACACTGAGTCAGAAACATGGTAGTTCATTTCATGACTGCTCCTCACTGTTAATCACCCAGGGCTTAAGTCACTGGTTCTCTCCTGTTTTATGGAGTGGGGAGTTTTTGTTGATATTGGTGGAGTTTTTCTGAGATAACACCCAGCTAGCTTGTTACGAGTATGGATTAGCAGTCTGTCGTGTCCACAATTGCCTTTTTTTCAGCCAAACTTTTAAACTAGAAGAGATATGTTAAATAAAGCCAGTTTGTTCTTATAAATAATTAAATGTACATCTTCCTAATCACTGAATTGCACATCAAACTTTTCCATAGTTTCACTCAGGATGGAAATCAGCCAGCCAGTCTATAGCTTTCAAACAGTGACCTCCTACTTGTCCTGTTTAATTAGAACATCACATTCTTGCTTAAAATTTTCTGTAATTCTCCTGGTACTTAAGAAGCTACTGAAAAACTTCTCAGCCAGCTCTTTTGGGTCATTTGGGATGCAGAGTACATGTTCTGCTCCTGTTACAGGAGCCAGCATCCTGCATCTTCCAAAAGTAGAGAAAAAGCACTTTACTGAAGATTTCTGCCCTTTTTTTTGTCTCATTTGAAACACACTTCAATATCCAGCAATTGGAAGTCCTCAGTTGTTTTCAGTTCTTGTTTTGAATATATTTACATTGAATAATTTTCCTTGAACAAATGAGAGATTCCCATAGTAAGAAGATGCATCTATCTGGCACTGGCCATGAGACAGATGTACTAGAGCTACCAGGATGGGTTGTTTTTCTCTGAGTATCTGGAAAATCCCAGCACATAACTCATGCAGCTATGGAGTGATGGCACCCACACTGGGATGGGTGCAGCCGTGATGCTGTGTATGGGAAGCTGCATAATGTCCGCTCTTCCCTATAACCTAGTGACTGTGCTAAAGGAAGGCTGGAGCCTGGCACCTGCTGCCTGTCGCACGACTGACTGCTCACTCTACTTTTCACTTTTCTTTGGAATCTGCAACAGCAACTTTGCACTTTACAAGTGTGAGTTCATTTGAGAGAATTCCAAAGCACCCTGCAGCTTTCCCAACCTGCTCAGACTTGGAGTCTCCTTGTATGACAGCCTTTTGAAAGAGCCACAAATATGTTTTCTTGTTACCCATTCATGTATTAAATACTCATCTCAATGATGGAATGCTTGCCCAGTCTCTCTTAATGAACAAGTGTCAGATGTTTAGCACCAGTAGACTCTATTGCTCAAAGGCACAGGCTTCTTGGACCTCCTCTTAGTCACTTCCAGCTCTGTCTGACTCAAAGTAATGGGGAGGGGGGAGAGGGAAAGGAAGAGGCTGTTCCTGTCAATGGGATTCCAGCTGGTTTGTATATAGAATCTTTCCAGGACACCCAAAATGCTTTATTCACTAGTTGGATGTCATATTCTAAATAAAACCAATTATTTGGTTGACATCGACAACCCTGCTGAGGTATGTGATAATGGTGCCCCTTGTCTGTTAAGACAAACACATGCATTCTCCCCGCAGTGAGCAGCCAAGCGGCCCTCGCCAGCCTCGGCAGCGGAAGAATGCACCCCTATTCCCTGCCGCCTTCCCCCTCTGCCTGCCCGTCCCAGCGAGCCAAGCCTGTGAGAATACCCTGGCATAACTTCCTGGCAAGAACCATCATATTTATGTAGCTTTTGGGTAAACGTCAATGACTCATCTTGTATTCATGCTCATCTATGGTTGGCTTTTCAAAAAATTTTTTTCTTCTAATGTTCTGATCTGCCAAGCTGCGAGTAGTTTGCTTAACAATGTGCAATGCTTGGAGAATAGATGGGCTCTTTTCTTTCACCCAGTGGCATGCAAAAATGAAATGTTGTCAATCAAACTTTGGTCTATTACATTTTATTTGAAATGGCTGTTTCAACAGCTACTTTGTCACCCACCAGATCCATTGTATTTCCTTCTGCATGGGATATAACTTTATGACAAACTCAGCATGGAGCAGCCAGCAGTCTGTGTTGCAGTGGTACCTCACACAAGATCATCTCAAATTACCCTCCTGTACAAACACTTAGACAAAGTTTGCATCCTCTAAAATTTACAGTGTAGGCAAGGAAGGTGGTTTTCCAAGCTTAGTAGCAGCTCTGGAAATGGATACCCAGGTCTTCAAGATCACTGTAGAGTTGAACACACTGCCTGATTCCCTTTTGCCAGGACTGGTGCAAACTCACCATTATTCAACCTACAAACTCTACTTAAACCCAGACCAAAAAAAAAAAAAAAAAAATTTTGGGGAAATAGCATTATGCTTTTCCATACACTATTTCATGAACAGCTAAGGAAAAAGACGAGAAGGAATGCTTCAAGCTCTGCTGCTTCAGTTGTTCAGAGACTGCCTTTCTAGGGGGTTAACTAGGATAATTTTTTTCACTGAAACTTTGGTTGCTACCATTAGGAGTCAAAGGGCACATTGCTCAAATGCCACACTGCTCACCTCCATGAAATACTAAGGGGAAGAGCTAAAATCAGAGCTAGCCTAGGACAAGGCGACTACTGAGAAAGTCAGATCTGGGACTGCTGCATTCCATACACTCAATTCAAAGTGCTCTGGAAGCCTTTCTGGCCATCTGTGCAAGAAAAAAGTGTTCGCTCCTTGGTTGACTGAAATACATATTTCCCTGTAGGTAAAAGAAAATGGATGTAACAGCTTGGACATTCTCATAAGCTGCTGGAAGACCTTATCGTCTTGAAGGTGTTGAAAACTGTTGCCTAGAGCAACATCAGCACATGGACATGACAGACTTTTGCAAGCTTTAAAGATGGATTAAAGCAGAATATTCACAAAGGCGAATTAAGCGACAGCAGCTGCTCTTCACAGGTCGGTTTGCAGGCAGCGGAGGGAGGGAAGCTCCCCTAGAAGTGACTCAGAACACATCACTACATTAAACTCTTGTTCTGAACAACCTCCACAGGAGAGCCTCTGTTTCCCTTGGAGATGCCCACCTCCACCATTTCACACCACTCGCCTTTCCAGCTGTGTCCCCTCGGCTCCTCTGTTGCCATGGGGGATACAGACCAGGGGAAATTGCTGTGAAATGCATTGCAGGTGGAATGACACGCATGTTGTAAATGGCTTCACAGACTCAAATGGGGTTTGATCTTTCCAATTATGAAACACAGCTTACTAAATTGTGGGTTTTGAAACTCATTGCTAATATTTTAAAGTGAAAAACAGTAACTTGTATGGGATTTAAGCAAAGTCACATACCAGGTTATGATGAGCCACTTAGTTTGTCAGTTCCCAGCGCTACTTTGATAAATCACCAGAGGATTTCCTCTTTGTTTGGGCTGCCAGCTATCCTGTGGTGAATAGAGGAAACAATAAGTTTTGTGTTAGATTTTATGGGCTGCAGCCTTCAGCATGCCATGATCCCTCTGAGCCACACCAATTTGAACCAAGGACAAACTGATTCTGCTGAATCTCTGTGTTTATGGGGAAAGAGCTCCCCATGGGCACAAAACTGGTGAAGGCAATGTTCCAGATCCATATTTCAGACAACACTCTGTGGCACAGAGAGGTAGGAGGATGGGAGATATGTGAGAATAGGGTTCCTCTGTGGGTTATCCCTTCTGTCTACTGGTTTCCTTTGAGCCTTAGTTACAGCTTCAGCAGAAGCTGGAGGCTTATAGGCTCCTCTTACAGCTTCTAGGGCCAGCTGTCCATCACCTACAGCTATGCATAAGCACATTTACTGAAACATACATCTAGCAAGGGCAAGAACTGAGGTCTTACGTGCCCTGCGGCACAGAAAATGTGAAAGTGTTTCAGGGTGAGCCAGCTGATTGTTATCACGCCTTTCGCCCAAGAGAGCCTTATCAGACTTTGCCCCCTGGAGCGTCTGGCACCGTCAGCAGCAGTGAGCTCGCCCACACAGCCCGGATGGACTCGGAGCAAGAAGCAGCCGTGTGGCTGGCTGTAGAAAGCTCTGTCTCTCAAAATTAATTCGCCTGTGGTTCTGCTGACACCTTCTGATTGTGCTGCTCTCCCAGTAAAAGAAAGGGTGTGCTGAAATCAATTTCCCACCCCCTACTCCACTGCGGATAGAAGACAAAAGATATATTGCTAATTAAAATGTTCTAATCTGCTGCAAAGCAGTTTTGTAGGACTGATTTGAATAAAACTGATGATGCAGCCCACTCAGATCACTGGGAAACGACCTCTCTATTATGAAGTCCCAGAATAACATAGCCAAGCAATCTTGATTTCCTAAAATCTGTCAAAGGAAGAACTTCTCAGTTAGTTACAACATATAATATGGTTATTCCTGAAATGTCCTCTGCCTAATGAACAGCTGATATTGGCTAACCTCGTAGAAATAAGAGAGAATTAGTACCAGCTGCAAAAAGCATTCACTGGATAGTGAAACTGGCAGTTGATATTATGCCTGCTATAAATATTTTTAATTAAAAATTGTCTTCTGTCTCTTCAATTGGTATAATAGCGATAATGCTTACTGAGAGTTACTGAAGATGTAATAGGATTCCCCTTCGTGTGTAGCAGAGCTATTTATTCTGCTGTAATATTGGTATAGTGGAAATCTGCATAATAACGTCCAGATTCTAGTACAAGAGAAAAATAGACTGCGTGAGTGGTTTATCTGTGTGTTTCAGAATAAGACACATGAGCATTGTTGCAAATTCCTAAATAAAAACCATGTTCAAATTCTGTTTACTCAGGTGTGACTTTAAAAGTATTTTAACAACCTTTTCTGGGGAATTTTTACCTTCAATCCTCAGCCCTGGGACATTGTATGTCTTTGAGAAATAGTCTGCTCTTTGCAAGTTTAGAGGGAGCTGCACAGCAGATCCTCTTCTGCTGCTCTGGCCAGGCCTTGCCACAAGGCTCTGTCAGGGAGGACGGGGACTTGGATGCTTCTCCTGCTCTGATTCAGAGAGCAGCAGCCCCTTTCTCCACGGCTTCCCAGGCACCACGGCTGGGAGAGGCAGTGATAGAGGGGACTCTGCAGTGCTGCAGCAGACCTGAGTGTCTGGGCACCTGGTCCCCCGTGTGGTGCTCTACTGTGACAGCCAGACGCAGGTGACGAGGGACACCACTTCCTTTGGGGAGTCTAGAACCATTAGGACAGCTATGTCCTGGCAGGCACAGCCCATGTTAGGCATTACCCAAATAGGATGGATACTATGATAGATGAAGAAATCTCTGTTAGCTGTCCCTGCTGGGCCTTTGGGAATTTGTGATAGCCCTCCACACTGTGTGGCAGACTTTCTGAAGCTGATAGAACCAATCACTTTTCCATCCCCGCTTGACCCTTCCTCCCTCTGAGTCTTTGGACCAATGTTGTGATTTAGGCACTTCTTCCCACTACCTTCCTTAGCCCCCTGCCTTCCTCTTCCCCAGCTTGTGATACATCTACCTCTCAGGAGCACTCGCCTTAACACTCCCATTTTTATTCTCCTGTATATATCTCAGAAGTCCTAGTTGAGCTTGCCTTGGCATGGTATTTGCTTTCTGACAACTCCCAGAGGCTCAAGACAAGACAAAAGCCTCATTCTGTCAGTCACTGTATGAACACGTGATTAGGCACATTTCCTGCTCGAAAGACCTTTTGATCTAAACCTGCTGCTTTGATTTCATAATGCTGCTTAATTCCTTTCACAGCTTGGCTCTCATCCCTTTCTTGTGCTCAAATTGATAGAAATTTTTTTTGCAATCAAGTCATTCCCCAAAGATATCATTTTTTTTACCGATAGATTCTTCCTTCCTACCCTGGGTTATTCCTTCTGCCACAAATTATCATTGTTTTGCTTTTCCAGCCTGCCCTTTCAGATACTTTTATGATTTGCAGTACTCTCATTTTTCAGCTCCTTACTATTCTTAGGGTTCAGCATGTACTCTCCTCTCCAATCTCCTTCAAAGGAAAGCCCTTGCCCTCTCACAAACTCAGCTATCCCTTAGCTGAGCTGAATTTATGATGTACACTGTTCCCTCTTCTTTATCTTTTCATGCTTAACTTCACAAGGGTCTTTATGGTAGCCACCTCTGAAAGCTTTACTATCGCATCAGTGATACTTCTCCCTATTTCTTGCAAAATTTTCTTCCCATCTTTCTAATCTCAAAAATAAGAAACCTTATTTGTGTGTTAGTTTTTTTCCCTAGGTTTTAACAGTGAAGGTGAGTTATTATTCATCTATCATGTCCTTTTGGTAAAGTGCAGATCTGTTATCTGGTTAAAAGACAGCCCAAAGGGATGGGAATTAGCATATGTTCCTGTGGCTATACAGTAAGTCTCTTTCTTTTGAAATTCATGTTTTTGGCTCCCACTTACTTGTTTGTTCTCATCTCGGATGAACTCCGCCTGCTTGGCCATGTCCCTCTCTCCATGGAGAAGGCAGCAGCACCACTGCAGTGTGGTTCCTGCAATGTGGTTACTGCCTGACCAGGTTTGTGAGGGGCACCGACACCATCATCTATCAGAACCTCTGCAGATCACTGGATTTGACAGCAAAGACAAGAACAAAACAAAACCAGAGAAGTGACTCACACTAGTGCCCAGAGAGAGAAGGGGAAAAGGGAAAGAGAAATGAAGACCACAACCCTATCCACCTGAGGGCAGAGAGGTCATGTTAGCCAGATGGGGAATGAAACAAAAGGGACTTCTCTGGGGGTGGCCGGGGAGGGGGAGTTTCTGTTTGATTATTTTCACTTTGCCAGGCTACCTCCCAGTGTCATTCACTCAATGACCTAATTTTGTTCCAGTAATGAAAGTACTCTCTATTAACAGAAAAAGGAAAACACATGATTATTTTTTCTGCATCCAATCTAATTAATTGGTTTTGGTGGCCAGTTTGAATGATATTTTGATCCTTGCAAGGTTTTATATGAAATAGCTGATAATTTAAGATCCTGTTACATCAGGAGAAGCTCTTGCTTGCCCATGCGTCTGTTCCTGCCCTGTTGTAAACTAAAAGAATTAAAAGCACCCCAAGCCAAGATAAATTTGAAATACAATTCTCTAGTTATTTCAATCAAAAGGCAGTATTGATTATTTAATTATATAGAAATGATCCAGATGCTGAGCATTTATTACAGATTAATGACTGTCCCAGAGTAGTTAATGGCCCTTCTTGCTGCCATCAACACAAGCGGTTTATTAATCCCTGGAAAACGGTTTGCATAACAATCATAACCTGCTGTTAAAAGTTTATAAATAGATAAAAGTGTCACATGGATTTATGAGTGCTGAGGCTGAATGGGATCTGTGTGGCATTCGTAATGAATGAATGCCATGTGCATGAGCTCATCTGATTGCTTGAATTATCACAAAATCCCAAGTTGCTCTTTTGGATTGGAAAATGGCACGTAAGAAAGTGCCAAGTGGCTGGAGTCCTATTACTGACTAGGAAATAATTACTTTGCTACATAATAAAGAGGCACCTCCTTTCTAACAGCAGCGCACTGGCCTTTTTATCATATCGCCTGAAATGCATGTGAGGGAGGCTATGTGGCTGTGCTGTTTCATTCTGTTGCCTTGTTTTCAAGAGGAATAAACTACACACCCCCAGAGCTGCCCCACGTCCTCCCAAGCCCAGCAATGAGTCCAGCAGTTGTAGGGGTCTTGCAGGAGCCCTTTGCAATTAGGTCTCTCCATCTCACACTGGGCTGTTAGAACACTGAACCTGGTACATGCTGCCAGTGAAAGCTGCTTTCGGAAAACATTGTCTCTTGTTACTGGCACAGCTGGGAGGGCATGGAGACCCTGGGGGATGCGGCAGTTGAGGGCAGGGAATCTCAGCGGTGCTGCATCCCAAATGCTGTGTCGTAACTGTGCCCACCACTGCGCTGGCACTCACATTGTCCCTTCTGCCCGGGAGCTCAGTGTGCAGAGGACCCAGCGTGCAGACGACCCAGCTCTGTGGAGCTGCAGCACTGCCATCACAGTGCAGCTCAGCTGAAGTCACCTGGGCACCAGCTTCAGTCCCTGCCCCCTCATCAGCCACTGTCCCCCCAGCTAGCTGTATTCAGCTTCCTAACCCTGCCAGATGACCAGTGGCTGGTTATTGCATTTGAGCAGTAACTAATAAAAATTATATAAACATGCTGTTGCCTGGAGACTGGGAAGGCTGCCTGGAGAAGTGGAACAGGTATGTAGGAGCACCCTGTTCCTACCAAGAATTTAGGAAAGTGGCTTCCCTGTATCCAACCAGACTGCAGATACTGAGGTAAGAGAAAAACGTGAGAAATTACTGCCTCCTTCAAGGGATCAGAAAGGTGAGGACCTGAGACCTTCCCTGAATCACAACTTCCAAGCCTGTTAGCATTACTGCCTCTATTTTCTGTTATTTTCAGTGAACCTGTCTCAATTATGCAAAGACACACTTCAGTGCAGCGCTGGATGGGAGAGGGCTGTTCATGCTTTGAAAAGGAGCAGTTGGGTGCCACAAGGCCCCAGGCCCTTGTTCTCTTACACCATACACCGTGCACTTCTCCTCTACCACAGAGGCTTGGGGGGCTCCATTGATCCCCACGCAGCAGCAGTTGGAGCAGGGGCTGGGATGCAGGAGAGGGGTGGGCACATAAGTAAGCTGTCGCCACTGCAGAGGTGTGAGATACAGGGTGAGATATGAGAGGTGTATACATGGAGCAAGTGCGCTACCCAATAGTTTGGCAGGTTGGAGGAAAAAAAAGGTATATCTCATCAGAGTCCTTTCCTGTGACCTTCAAAACTGCTTGTTCAGAGAGCACACTGCCTCACCCAATGCTTTAGCTGTGCCACCTCCTTCCCTGCACCTCTCCCTTGGGCTCCCTCCTCTCTCGCTGCAGTCTGTAATTTTTCTTCACACTCTTGACATTCCATGGACTGCAGCCTCTCTACCTCTCCCCTCTTGTCCTGTCAGGAGGCTGATTCCCACTGCCAAACACTGCTGGCACACCCCTTCCACAGTCCACTCTTGTGATTTTTTTTTGGTGGGTTGCATCTTACTTATAGACAGAGTCAAACATTAAGCAAGTGCTGAACTAAACTAATTATCCTTCCTCAGACTCTTCCCAAATCTGCTCTGCTGCGCTTTCACAAAACGTGGCCATTGTTCAGGTGAGAAATGCAGTGTGCACTTCATGAACTTTGTTGCATTCCCTTCGAGGACAAATGCCTCCCCAGGACTCCCAGT